>NC_080673.1:53871485-54174515 GCF_030445035.2 Dasypus novemcinctus
ACACACTCACACATGAACGTATACTTCTGTTGGATTGGGACTTCTAAAACGAGTGGCATCTAGACATTTACCATATGCATTGTGGAAATTTACTCTGATAGGTTATAAATTCATTGACCAGAACTGGGGGTTATGATAGTCAAAAGCAAGTGAAAGGAAAAATATATTTCTGTGACTGGGCAGAATAGAAAGATTAGTCAGTCTAATCTTGCTTCCAGGCAGGGATATCTAATCAAAGAGAAAGATTTTGGAAACAACAGGATATGGGAAATTAATTTGAGCCTCTCTCTCCCAGTCCTTTTACATGTGTCTGGAGGGGTTCTTTTTATTTTGATTTGTTTTGTTTGTTTGTTCTAGAAAAGTCTGTTTTTACAAAGAAATGTGCTGAAATAAAGATGACAAGTGAGTCCTTCATTTAAGATGGCTGCCCCTAGTGACCTAGCAAGATGCAAAGTGATGGAAAGAGTCTTAAAAGTGGGATTAGGAGCACTGAGGTGGAAAAACCATGCTAGCTAATTTAAAATCTGTTTGAATTTGGGAAACTATAGGCATTTCATATTTAGTTTTAATTTTTTCAAGGTCAGAAATGTTTTCCTTGTTCCTTCATTGGTTGATTCACACTAGGATCTAGAATTTTAGCATCAGTGGGCCAATCCCTCTGCTACTTACTAGAATGACCAGACTGTGAAAGAGGATTTTGTTTTTTCTCCATTTCCCCCATAAGCAAATTCCCAGAGTTATATGCTCACTTTTTAATTTGTCACTGAAACTAAACAGGCAGCTGTTTGTTATACTTTATCAATACTGGGCTTTATAAACAAGAAAAATTAATCTGATCTAACTTGAAAATGCCCTGTAGGGAATAATCCTGTTCTGTCAGACAGAGGCAGGGCTGACTTGTTGGGTGGTTTCATGTTTAATTCCTTTTATTCATTCTACAACATACTAAGAGGTTCTGTAGGGGTCTTGACACTTACCTATACTTAGTTTACCTCTGAAAAAGTAAAGTGTGAAATGTAGACTTGAGAATTTGAAATGTGTGTTAGGCTAAGACTAATAATCTAGTTTCTAATGAAGCTTGTAAATCTGGTACCATGATTGTTTTTTATCACTATTTTAAAGTGCTTTTCCTCTAGTTATAAAGAAAAATGTGAACCAGCACAAAAGGATTTTTATTTTACACAGCATCTTTTCCATGGCAGGACACCTGTTTTCTTAGACAGTAAGGACACTACGTGGTGGTAGTGATGACTTTGAGGGAGCAGAGCACCGTAATGTGCTCAGCTCAGCCAGGGAGCTTCAGGACAAGGACCCCAGAACATACTCCTGCTAAGCAGGAGATTCTGGTGAAAATATCAGGGTAATCTTTTACTCCTTACATAAGCACCCAGATTCTCTATATCCACTCTGAAAGTTTAGAGAGAAAAGCTGAGAAGACCTTGAATTAATAATACCTTAGATGAAGGACAGTGCTGCCAACAGAGTTAAGTTGAAAATATATATATGGAATTTAAAATCCCTTTTGATTCCTTAATTCTTTTATCTAAGGTCCTATATATTTTTTATTTTTTATTTTTTTTTAGTACCAAATGAGCATTTGTATTTGAGAGTAGAGGTTACTGTTGTAATATGTACAACAGTGTATACTTTATCTCACCAGGGAAAGAAGAATGGAGAAATATTTTTTTGAGCCAATTTCTGACCATGGGAATGGGCTGACTTGTGAACCAAAATTTGGTCCCTGTTGTGGTGAAGCTGATAATGCAGTTTTCATGTTGATGTGGTAGGAGCCAAGAAGCCTGAGGATGAAGCAGCGATTTTACCTCATTAGCCATGTCTTAGGGTTAGCTGGTAGGGTTTGACCATCTGTGCTCTCTCAGAGCACAGGAAGGGAATGTAGTGAGAAGCAGGGAATGGGCAGCACAGATTTCATCTCTTTCCAAGTTACATTGGTCCTGCTGTGTTTCGTATTTGTTGTCAAATGACTCACCTAGAAGAACATTTTGACTTTTCACATCTTTTAAAAACAGTCCTTCAGCACACCTTATAGAGTTGTATCTCCAATATGCCGGTATAATTTTGTGTGAAACCAGAATTTCAAATGAAAGGCCCCTAATGCACAAAAGAACTTCAGCTCTACCTCAGAACCAAAACAAACACACATATAAACAACAACGATAAAAACCACCACACCAGGGAGCCAAGAGTGCCTACAAATGCAAACAGGAGAATTGCATCCATCATCCAAGTGGAATCTAAGCACTCTATTGATACAGAGGTGGAGCGGACATAACCATCTCAGGGTCCACAGAATGGAGGAATAGAATATGGATTAGAGTGGACTTATTGATACTCTGTTCTGGAACTATTGTGATTAGTAATGGAAGTAAATGTAGCATTGAGATGGAGAAAGTGGCCATGGTAGCTGCTGAGGGTGGGGAGTGGGAAGAAGACATGTGATGTGGGGGCATTTTTAGGACTTGGAGTTGTCCTGGGTAGTACTGCAGGGACATTTACTGGACATTGTATGTCCTCCCATGGCCCACTGGGTGGACTGGGGGAGAGTGTAAACTATAATGTGGACTATTGACCATGTGGGGCAGCAGTGCTCAGAGACGTATTCACCAAGTGCAATGAATGTCCTATAATGATGGAGGAGGTTGTTGTTATGAGAGGAGTGGGGTGAGGGGGGTGGGGGGGCATATAGGGACCTCATAGTTTTTGAATGTAACATTAAAAAAAATAAAGACAGGGAAATGGACTTGGCCCAGTGGTTAGGGCGTCCGTCTACCACATGGGAGGTCAGCGGTTCAAACCCCGGACCTCCTTGACCCGTGTGGAGCTGGCCCATGCGCAGTGCTGATGCACGCAAGGAGTGCCGAGCCACGCAGGGGTGTCCCCCATGTAGGGGAGCCCCACGCGCAAGGAGTGCGCCCCATAAGGAGAGCCACCCAGAGTGAAAGAAAGTGCAGCCTGCCCATGAATGGCGCCGCCCACACTTCCTGTGCTGCTGACGACAACAGAAGCGGACAAAGAAACAAGATGCAGCAAATGGACACAGAGAACAGACAACCGGCGGGGGGGGGGGGGGGGGGGCATTAAATAAATAAATCTTTAAAAAAAAATAAAATAAAATAAAGACAAAGGAATTTAAAAATAAATAAATAAATAAAAGTTCCAAATTTAAGATTTTCAGAACACAAATACCTATGTAAATGCAGCTAACAATTCTCTGCTAGCCACCACTTTAAATTATTGTTTTTTTAAAAAAGAAAATCCAGTATTATAGTTGAAAGATAATGCTTTGTGAATATAATATGCTTCCCTGCGTTATCTGAGAGGGAGAAAAGCATGTCTTACTTTTTTGGATTTAACATGTTTTAACTAATTGGAAGATCTTTTTTTTTTTTTTTTAAAGATTTATTTATTTATTTATTTTCCCCCCCTCCCCTGGTTGTCTGTTCTTGGTGTCTATTCGCTGCGTCTTGTTTCTTTGTCCGCTTCTGTTGTCGTCAGCGGCACGGGAAGTGTGGGCGGCGCCATTCCTGGGCAGGCTGCACTTTCTTTTCACGCTGGGCGGCTTTCCTCACGGGCGCACTCCTTGCGCGTGGGGCTTCCCCACGCGGGGGACACCCTTGCGTGGCACGGCACTCCTTGCGCGCATCAGCACTGCGCATGGCCAGCTCCACACGGGTCAAGGAGGCCCGGGGTTTGAACCGCGGACCTCCCATATGGTAGACGGACGCCCTAACCACTGGGCCAAAGTCCGTTTCCCATAATTGGAAGATCTTATTTGCATTTATGAGGTATGTAGCACTTCGAGAGGGTCTTGAAGTTCTTTGGATACAAAAATTTGATGAACAAATTAAATTGTACGTTATCTTGTGATTTTGCAAAAAGCATATCAGAGGGTTGTGCCCTGCCTGTGGCTCCCAGTAGGGACCAAGTACTGGTCCACTGACTTTCCACAGCATTTGAGCGGAGGGCAGGGGAGTGTCCTGCTGCTACAATAAAGTCAGCATCGTGGCAAAGAAGGGATTTGGCCATGGAAAAATAAGTTGGTTGTGTGCTACATTTCCTGCCCTGTTAAGAGTAAGTTTTTCTGGGTTTACACTTGCCTTTGCACAGTGTCAGCTTCCCTTCTCTCCTTTACTTCCATACTCTGGCCTTCACTCCTTTACCTTTCTGTAATGGGTAATTGTAATTGACAGCAAGGGAATTTTCTGTCGATAGAGCAAGGCAGGGTTTGGACAATGAAGCACCACAGACAGGGATCAGATGGATGACAGGAAAGTGGCAGGGAACACATTGCCAGGAAGCACATCCCAGCTTCGTGATTTTGAGATTAGGAACTCTTTCTAGAGCTCAGTGTCCCATCTTTAAGATGGGGTTAGAAATCATTCCAACTTTATATGGCTGTTGTATGACAATGATGAGCAAATCCTTATAATTCAATCAGCGTAGTGCCTTAATAGATGCCATCTCACATATGGAGGAATTTATATATCCCAGAACAGTCTAGTGTTAATTTTTTTTAAATAGCCCAGGCTTTTTGCTGCATAGTTAGCATTGCAACTCAAACAACACAAATTATAATACAAATGTCATTGTGGAGTTTCCACCACATTTTGCTTGGCTGATGTTTTATAGAAGACCAGACTTATGGCACAGTGGCACAGATGATTTTTTTATGGTTCCAGCACATATCTCCTTCTCAGATTAGTCGAATTTTCTACTCATTTTAGTATTATTTGCTATCCCTTAAATAACAAAAAAGGAAAATAAACAAATTCTCAGCCAGCCAAGCACATGGAATTGCACCTACTAATTCAGGTCATTTATGAACTAGAATCACATATTTGCAAAATAATGATAGTAGCTTGAGTTTACCTTGGCCTGGGAACTGAAAGTGTTTTCAAATCATAAACTCATTTCACTTCTAACTTATACTGAACTAGGAAGTATCAGATATTAGTCTCCCCATTTGATAGCTGGGTAAATGAAAGCATGAAGATTTCTTTCTCACATGCACAAGATGTGTGGGCAGCAAAGGACCAGAATGGAGGGTCTCCTGGCTTCCTATGCTTTTCTACATGGTTGTTCCTGAGGTTATACATTAACTACATCTATCCAGATTTGAGTGGCAGAGTATTCAGTAACCTTTCCCTTCTCAAACTAAGGAATATAGCTTACCTTGTCCCTATAGGTCTTCTGGTGCAATGTTCTTTACTAAGCTGGCAGTCAATAAATTAATCAAACAAAGAATATCTAGCACCCACTGTGTGCCATATCCTGTGGGATAAAGATACAATGTATGACAAGGTCGCTGCCCTCAAGGAGCTGAGGAGATGAGAGATTCACCAGTCTCTAAGATATTTGGGGTTGCAATATACTTTTCTTTAAGATAAATTAATTACCTTCCTCCTCACCCCAACTTTTGCTGACAAATCAGAGATGTGTTCACATTGGAAGAAAGGTATTCTATTAGGTAGGGTAGGGATGCCTGGCAGGCTAAGCTCTCCTGAGTCCCTCTGCCTCTCGATGTAGACTCAGGGTTTCACCATGTGATTTCTCCTTTAGGGTAGTTGCATTTCTTATGGGGAGGCTCAGGATTCCAAGCGACCAAGGTCAAAGCTGTTAGTCAGATAAGTGCCAGGATTGGAAATGGCGTAGTGCCACTTTCTACTGTATTGATCAAAGCAGTCACAGACAACTCATATTCAAGGAGGAAAAATAGACTTACCTGCTGATGGGAGAAAGATCAAAGAATTTGTGGCCATCTTTAATCCACCACAGATGGTGTTCACATCTGTGGTTTTTTCAGTCTTTTTTTTCTTTTAAATACCTGCAAGACTTCATTTCCAGTATTCCTTAGTTTTCTTTTGCAGGAATATGAAGTACTTTGGGAATGTCTTGCCCTATTTTTACTTTACAGTGCACTTTTTTTCTTCACTGGGAAATTCCTCCATTTGCAAAGGCATTTTTCAGAGTTTCTTCTACCCTGATTCTATCCTTTCAGTTCAACAAATCATCTATTTGATTCTATGTTCTTCATGCAAGGAATGCTAAACCATCAGGGTTTTTTTTAAATTTTAAATTAATGAAAGTAACAATCTGGAGGAAGTAATAATCTGGTGGGGAGGGCCGTTATAGATATGAATAACTGTAGAACACAAAGCGTCAGTAAAAAAAATTGAGAAAGGTATAATTGACATGTGAATGTAGCACTGAGAGTCAGCCAGTGAAATCAGGGAGGGTTTCAAAGAGGAAGTGGCACTTGAGCTGAGCCTTGACTAAGAGGTGGTCTCTACAGATGGGAGGGGTAGAGCGGGGATGGCATCCCAGAAGGGGAAGGAAGAGTAAACGTACAGAGCAGATGGTGTGTTCTGCAAACAATGACTGGGAGTCTGGAACCGTAGGGTCCTCCGTTGTGCTTGGGGCAGGGGGCAGGGATGGGATGGCCCCTTAGGCGAGGCTGAACAGATGGATTGGGGAGATGTAGACTTTGTTCTGAATGCAGATTCAGATTTTGTTCTGAATATAATAGCCATTGAAGGTTTTGTGGCAGGAAGTGCCTCGATCAAATTTCTGATTTTGAATTCCATTTCTAGTAGCAGGGTTTTGGATAGATTGGAGGAATAGCAGATGACAGGCAGAAAAACCAGGTAGGGAGCAGTCGTCTAGACAGCAGTAACTGGGCAATGGAAAGGAAGAAATGGGGTGGGTATAGGGGAAGGTTGGTGAAAGAACATTTTCTGATATGCCTAATATGTCTAGACAGCCTACTTATATCCTTTCATTTATTACTTCCAAAAACCCATGTTACAAATTGCCACTGAGACTTAAAGACATTTAAGAATCCACTTGATATTGGATAGCTACAAACTGAGTAGGTTTGAGATCTGAAGTCAGGTCCATTTGGCTGGAAAACATGGACAATTTTTCACAAAATCTTATTGTCTCAGCTTAATTGAAAATAACTGAAAATTTCTTACTGAGAGACTGAATGGATGATTGTGCCAGGAAAAAAATAATGAATGCAGAACTTTAAGACTTTTAAAAATGTTTTACTCCTGAGTTGTATGCCAACCTGAATATATTAATAGTTTCACAACACCTCAAGTTTTCAGCTCGTTTCTTTATCAATTCTATCAACTTAAATATTTGTGGATAATAGAATAAAGTACACAATTCTTGTCAGTTTACCTAATACTGTCCTTATTTTTTGTGCATAAATTATTCTTGGCCTGATAGAAGATTCTAATTGTACATTAGACTCTTGTAAACAAAAAATCTATTGTGCCACATATGGAAAGCCGAAGACTTCAGAGAGGGCTAGTAAGGGGTGGGGAGGAAAAGTAAAAGTGAATCAAAGGGGAGTAGGAGACTAGCAGTACATTTGGGAACTTGGTGAAATCAGCCACATTTCAAGACCTGCTTTTCCCCATCTCCCACAAAGGAAGTCACCTTTCTGATTTTAAGAGCAAAATGGCAAGAGAAACAACAATGAATGTCTTTTAAGTTCTATTTCTGCCCAAACCCTGGGACACCCCAGAGCGTGGGTTGCTCCAGCTCTCTGAATTTGGTTTCCAGGTGATCAGCCTGACAAGGACCAGCAGCCACAAGTCCTTTTTGCTCAGAGCTCAGGCGACATGGCTGCAGGCTAAATCCCACCTGAAAATGCAATCCTTGATGCAAATCACAAGGAGATATTGAAAGTAATGACATTTTAAAAGATAGATACCACTTGATTTCATTTTCACAGGTTTTCAGAGCCCTTGACAAGTGCTGGTGATTATATATGAAAGGTAAGGGGGGAAGAGGAATCTTGCTCTTCTTTTTGGTTGCTGAGGCTCCATAGTTAGAACAGAGCCTGGCACATAGTAGGAATAATTCCTACAGTAAATAATTCCTGCATGAATGATTACTTAAATACTATATGCCAGGTTCTGTTAGGTGCTTTCCTTTACATCTGATAACTCTTTAACATTCACAAAAACAATGAAACTTAGTCCTCCATTAAACAGACAGAAATCAGTGCCTAGAGAAGGCAAGTAACTTGCCCAAGTAGGAGCAGCATGTACGTAGTAGAGCTCTGATTCAAACCTTGATTTGTATAGCTCTGAACATTTTGAGTATATTGTACCGTTAAATTCTTTATTTATTATTTCTTTTTATTATTATTTTAAGAGGTATCAGGGATTGAGCCCAGGACCTTGTACATGGGAAGCAGGCATTCAACCACTTGAGCTACAATGCACTCCCCTGAACTGTTACTTTGTTTTTTTTTTTTTTTAAGATTTATGTTTTTAATTTATTCCCCCCCCCCCCAATCGTTGTCTGCTTTCTGTGTCTATTTGCTTTGTGTTCTCCTGTGTCCACCTGTATTCTTGTCAGTGGCACTGGGAATCTGTGTCTCTTTTTGTTGCATCATCTTGCTGTGTCAGCTCTCTGTGTGTGCAGCCCCACTCCTGGGCAGGCTGCTCTTTTTTTGTGTGGGGCAGCTCTCCTTACAGGGTGCACTCCTTGCGCATGGGACTCCCCTACGTGGGGGACACCACCTTGGGTGCATCAGCACTACATGTGGGCCAGCTCACCACACAGGCAAAATAGAATTCCCCTCAATTTTGAAAATGTGAGAACTCTTAGGAATTCCCTGGACTGAACACGAAATAGGTGCTTGGTAATGTTGAATAAGTGAATGACTTATTTCTCTCTAGTCTACGACTTTGTTGGTGCTATTCTGAAGGAAAAAATTTGGTGGGTTTAAAGGTTTTTGGAGTTTTATAGCTTTACATTAAAAATGTTATTTTCAAGACAAGATTCTTAATACAGGCAGGTTTGCAAAATGCTGAACTGATTCAGTGATAGCTGGTTGATGCTCTCATTGCTAGTTTGGAGACATTAAGTGGGAACACGATATTGGGAATATTGTGGTAACTTCACTCATCTTTTAAAAATATTCACTTCCGTCTTGCCACCAGGAAGGAAAGAAACAATGTGTTAGGGGATGCAGTTGTGAAATTTCCAGTTTTGCAGGAATGGTCAGATGAGTGGCCAAACTTGAGCTTCTTTCCCATCATTCTCTCTACTTAAGTCCTAGATATTGTTCATAGGATTAACTGATTTCTTTCTTCCGGCCGTCCTCTACCCTTTCTTCTTGATACATTCCTTCTTGCAATGTCCTGTTTTTGAAAGAGTTCCTCCTTTAATGTCTCTGATCCAATAGCCTTTTCTTTTAATCCCATTTCATGACTCCTTTCTTATGTGAAAGTTAACCAGGTATTTCTTGCCCTTCCCTTCTTTGAATTTACCTGGGTTTGACCTGCTGAACCACTAAGGAAATGATGTCCACGTGACTGTAATGAAGTGAACCAAACCCCTCATCTAAGTGACTCCTAGTATTTGAAGGGTCTGAGATAAGCCAAGGAGAGGGGGAAGGAGAGAAGAAGGGAAAGACAGAAAAGAGATTCGCCAAGAAAAATTATTTCCGAAGTGGAACCACCTCGAAATAGATTCATCTCATGTGCTTTTGACCTGAATTTATATCTTAGTCCATCAGTGTTTTGCATGGATGGGGAGGTGTGGGACCTACTATATTTGGTAGTCTTTTGGCAGATAGGGTTTCCTGTTTCACTGTGTTTTAAAATAAAACTGCATGCACAAACAAATTCTCCAGGGTGTTGTGTTGTATTAGGCTGTACACTCTTGGCTTCTGATAAGGCTTATGATGGTGGTTACTCAACGGTTCACATTTGATGAAGTTAAGCAATGGCTCATTTGTTAGGTATCTCAGTAGTAAAATTTCCAGATAAACAAAACCTATTCCAGGAAGTGCTAAAACTTAAAAATTTTATGTCTGAATTACTGTTTATTTTTGTTATATTTATATTCATGTGTATGTGCAAAATATATGTGATAATATAGTACGAAAGCAAAATATTAGATATATACGAAGAAACACAATGCTGAAATTCAGCAAATTGGCTTTCACAGCTAAACGCCTGGGCTCAACTCCCAGTTCTACTGGTAACCAGTTAAGTTTCTCATCTGTAAACAGTATACTAATAATAGGTACCTCACTTATTTGTTTTAATGAGTTTTATTTATTTTTTATCTATTTTTTTTTTTTTTGGTTCTTCCTGTGATCTCTGATTCCTTAGATTACATAGATGTTACATAAAAATACAGGCTGAAACTTTTTTGAGGAATCATTTTGATAGAAATCTTAAAAATTCTACACTTCCTTTTCTTTTTAAGTAGAGAATATTGGATGGCATTCAACTCTCTCTTGCTATCCCAGTCACCACTGTGAAGGTTAACATTGTATCTTTCTTGTGTAGTGGTGTCCCTAAACCTGAAGTGTCCCTAGACTGCTGTGTACTTTGTGTTCTTTTGAAATCTGCCTCCGATTTGCACATCGTTAGCACTTGTAGTCAGCCCCTAGAAGCCTCTTTCCACCTCACCTCTTCTAATATTTTAGGACTAACTATGACTGGGGGATGAGATCATACAGGCTATCGGGTAGATTTAGAGCAAGAACAAATAGGATCTGAATATAGACCAGATGACACGTATCACAAATTATCTCTTTGAACTTCTGTGTTTGGACTCTGATATGTATTTTGGCTTCTTCAGAAGCCTGTTTGACTGAGGTTCCTGGCTATATTCTGGTTAGTGAAGGTTTTGAGGTAAGTGTGCTGTCATTTTGTGACTCATCATGCACTGTTTTAAGCAGCTACACAGCCTTAGAGAATAAAGGGATGTCTAATCATCTCCAGTTTCCTGTCAAGATTGACGTCATTGTCATCGTCATCTTTTTCAACTCCATCACATTATTAAGTACCCCGAGGTAGAAGTACTTAAATTGTGAGACAAAATAGGCTACACAGACACATTCCTTGGTGTCTAGGAGTCTGCCTTCCTTCAGTAGATAACACCTAAATGGATCTAATTCGGTCTACTAAGGTATTGATTGCCCTATGGTAAGTAACAGATGGCTTTAGCCAGTGAGCTAAAGTACAAATGCAGCCTCCCAGTCCTAAGAGTCCACTGTGTGCAGCAGGTGCCCACTGTGTGAAACCAGGTGGCAAACCACAAAGAGAAATGTTACTCGGTTCCTGCCCTTAATGAACTGGATGCAGTGGCAGAAATGTGTGTGAGCATTATTAGAACCCAGAGGAGGGGCACTTGGCCTAGCCTGGAAGTGAGGAGTGTGTCAAAAAAAAAGATGATGCCTGAGCAAAGCCATAGTTGTAGAGTTGGGTGAAGAGCCGGGAGGAGCCATTCTGAGGCTGGAAGCATCCTGGTGGGGTAGGAGTTGCTGTACAGGTCGGTGCTGTAGGGACTGTGGAGAGGAGCATGGGGTTCCTTAAATCACGCTGAGGATTTGGAATGGCGGGGCAGAGGGGCACCCGACTTCAGAGTTAGACTTCTGTAGTAGCTCCCTCCTACAGCAGGGGTGGGAGGAAATGGCTCTGGGTTTGTACTAAAACCTGGCCTTTTCTGTGGATGAGGAGTGCTAGATTTGAGAATTGTGCATCAAGTAAAATTTGTGAGGCTTGCTGCTGGGTGTCGGAGATGAGAGAGAGCTGTAAAGCACCACCCCAGCACCAAGTGCAGGACAGTGCTACCAATCGAAGGGTCACCTTGAAGAGGAAGAGAGAGAACAGATTCAGTTCTGGATATGTGGGTTTGGTGTGTCTCTGCAGATGTCCAGGGAAGCATTGGTGGTCCAGGCTGAGCTCTCGGTAGGAACTTGGGAAGTCTGGGGTTGGTGGTCACATGGATATTTGTTCTGTGAGAGTTGGCGGAGAGTGCCTGGATTGCTAGGAAAAGATAAGGTGGGAGCAAAGATTCTTCCCTTTCAGTCAAAATTAAATCTGAAAAGGCAGGGAAAAAAGGCATCTAACATCCTGACTGCAGGGTACTCTGATGTTGTTTGAGAAAGAGGCAGGGCTTCCTGGCCGTGGCCGCAGGGGCCAAGGCGGCCCTTGGGGAGGTTGGTAGCAGTGCCCAGGCTGTAAGTCAGTTCTGTAGGCATGGGCCCGGATCTGTCCTGCTGATTGGCCTGGATTTTATTCTTGGCAATCGTGGCAGGCTTCCAAGCCTCCAGTGTGCTGCCATTCACAGTGGGGGAGGGGGATAAGGAAGGGAGAAGGGAAACTTGTTTCTCCATAAAGTATCTTTGGCTTTGAGACAAAAAAGAAAGAACAGTTCATTGCACACGTCACCAACCAGAAAGCCAGCTATTGATCATCTGAGAAAGGGGGTGGGGAGGTGGGTGGGCAGGGAAAAGATGTTCAAATAGTTTGTTCAGCTTGAAACAGCATTTAGAAAGCACAAAGAGCCCAAAGGAAGAGAAAAGTTACCTTTGTGGGGGTCGTTAATTAGAAAGTTCACACTCTGGCCAAGAGCTATATCTTAGGAACTACCCTCCATCTTTTGAAGTGCTCTCTCTTCATCAGAGATGGGTCAGGGTGATGACTGAAATGAGAAAGAAATGAGCAAACTGGTTCCCAGGTTTTAGGTTTTCTTATTTAGAAGGCCTGAGAGAAGATGAGTGAGGACAAATCGGAGTCTCCCTGTGTGTGGCTGGCCTGTGTTAGCAGAACCTAGCCTTGGCTGGCTGCTGGTTAGCTTGCTTTTACTTGTGAGTTTTCTTTGTCATGCACTGAACAGATTCCTCTCTCTGGTATTCAGTGGGGAGTTTGTAGCCCAACGACAGCGATTAACTATGGCTGGGCCAACTCTTCTTTGCATATCCCAAAATGATGGGTATAATTACTTAGGCACCCCACAGCTATTTCAAACCTTTTCTGTGCGCACAGTGGGGAGACAGTCCATTCTCCGATAGCCTCTCACTCCCTCCCTGTCCCAAATTCCTCCTTACCTTGATCAACTCCTGGTGTAAATGGACCTCGCAGCAAATAGAACTGATGACATCTGTTATGTCATCAGGCTGGGCTACATTTATTGGCGGAGAAGTTAAGATTCTTATTTTAGACCCAGAGACCGGGCAGTGGATGGAGATCCAGCTAGAACAGGTCTCTTCCGGCTTGGCCTCGGCTGTCTGCCCTCCTCCTGCGGTTGCTGGGGCTTCAGAGGACAGAACTTAAAAGGCTCTGGCTGCTTATTGCAGGCTGAGCAGGACAACTGCTCTGCGATTGAGCTGGAAGGACTATGATGCTGACAACCCAGAGCTTGCTTACCACCCAACTAGCTGATACTCTGCCTCCACCTCAGCACACGCTGCTTTCCCAGTTGCCAGCACACCAGGCTGGAGCTCAGTTATGAGAGACCTGGTCTGTTCATTGAGGTTTTTTTTCCCCTTTCTCCTTTTCCTCTCATGTTCTGGGATAAAATCCCTAATGCAGCGCATGGTAGTAATCGATTTGATCCAGGACGGCAGAGTAAACAAGATATTTGAAAAAGTGAGGCTACTTTTGTGGTTAGGATCAACTGAGGAGCCAGAAAGGATATCTTTTCAGACCTTAAAATTCAAGACAAACAGTCTGGCAAAGCTTTTTATTTTTCTGATATAATTATTAAAATTCACATCTGGTTATGCTTTTAAAGAATCATTTTTTTAAATAAAACTTGAGAATCAGTACAACGTATACTACAAACCTATAATGATGACAATATAGTGCAAGTATCATTTTTAGGCATTTCAATTCAGGACCGCCTAAGAAAATTCACATTCAACTTTAGGGCCAAGTTACAGATGAATAAACACCCTGTGTGGAAATCGAAGTGCATAAAAGAGCAGTGAGATCTGAATTAAGGTTTTCCTGTTGTCACATTTGGAGATCATGTCTGCCTCCCTATCACAATAATAAATTGCAATTATCCCTGCTACTTCCCCTTCTTCTCTCTTGTCTGCTGTCATGCTAAGCATCTTTTCTATTGCTTTAATATCACCATCATTATTGACTTGGGGCTTTGCGGTTGGATTTTCCTCTTTTCGGTTGCTTCAGTGTAGACCCAGGCACAGAACAAAAACCGAGAATCGTTGGGGATCTTTGGGTCCCTTGGAGAGGCGTTTTGAGGGCCTCTGCTTCAGATGACCTCGCGGGTCCCACGCAGCTGCGGTGAGGGCCCCGCCCGCCCCGAGCCCGCAGCCTCTCGTCCCGGTGTTTCCTGTTCCGCCGGGCCCCTGACGGCACACATTGAAACGCAAATGACAGCAGTAATTGGCTGAGAGATAAACCACGACGAGTGAGTGAGCAGTGCTGCGGGGAGTTAAGTGGCTAAGTGACAATTACTGCTCTGCAGCCTCCGGGATCTCGAGCAGCGGGCCGTTTGTTCTCGGTTTTAAAGGAGCAATAACACATTAATTGGAGGAGGGCTTCTCGGTTAACATGCCTCACTTGGATTCTCATCTGATTCTGCTTTGAGGA
Organism: Dasypus novemcinctus; assembly: GCF_030445035.2. NCBI lineage: Eukaryota > Metazoa > Chordata > Mammalia > Cingulata > Dasypodidae > Dasypus > Dasypus novemcinctus. Next base: position 53,885,888 of record NC_080673.1, read on the forward strand.
GTGGGAGCGGTGGCCTGGAGGAGGACTGCTTTCAGGACTGCCTCCTCCCATAGCCTCCGATTGGAGTAAAAATTTGGATATTTGAATCCTTGGTTCTGGTAGACTGGTATTTGGTTTAGTTGGAACATTTTGTAAGAGCTCATCGGCTCAGGGGAAGGGTCTGTTTTACTCTCAGAAAGTTCTGGTGTCAGGAAAACGTGGGACCTTAAACTCAAGGCTAAATTGCCATCTTTTCCTCCAGGCAATACATTAATCTTCTAATTTTTAATTTTTAATTTCAAAAATTATCTATTGAGTCAGATATTTAGGATAAAGCAGTGCGCAACCGAGGTGGCACCTCAGCCGGCCTTTTTGGACCTTACAGTATGGTTTTAATAGGCAGACATATAAGAAATAAAACTATGTTCTACTGTTTTACTTGCTCAGTGTGGATGTCTATAATAAAGAGAAGGGAGGTGGGGATTGTTCTGCAGCCAAGGTGTAGGCTGAGCTAGAACTGTCCTTTCTTTGAAAGGCCATTTGAACCCTGTTTGGTCATAAACAGCCATTAAGATAATTAGCTTGGACGTGAGATAAGCAGACTAAACAAACCCGTGAACTAGTGGAGAGCCCTTTCTCAACTGTAATCTGCCTTTCCACTACAGTCAGTTTCCAGGGTCTGACTGCCTTCCCAGTGCTGTCCAGTGGGCTCTGTGCTTTTGTGTTCTGCTTCCAGCAGCCCAGGCAGCATGGTCATTTTTTATTAACCATCCCCTCTGATTCTAACCAACTTTTGCCTTGTGCAGGGAACTGGTCACTGAGCAGGCACTTACCTCCTTTGGTACTTATTTCTACCCAGAGGCCCAAAACATAAACAGCATAAATGATTAAAGGAAAAGGTAGACTCTTACTCATGGCAGGTAGAAGTTCAGCTTTTCTCTTAGCAAGTCTTGGAAGGCCTTAGGAAAAGCTTGAGCAAAAGCCAGCTTTGCTGTAGGTGATGAGGGCGGAATAGAAAATAACAGCTGTGCCTGGTCGTGAAAAGTAGTCTATGCAGGGCTTTGGGCTAAGCAGACTTCATGTGATCACCAGGCAGAGATATAGATGTTGGCTTGTTAGCAAAGGCCTTCTGTCCAGGTTCTGAAGAAAGCCTAGGTAAGGATTTGTGGGATCGTGTAGTAGTAACTACAGACTTCCCAGGAAGATAAATATATTGTTCCTTTAAATAAAACGTTTCGCTATAGGATCTTAGCTTTGTGGTAAAAAATCAGACTGTCTAGGTTTGAATTCTGATTCTGCCACCAACTAGCCATGTGGCCTTAAGAAAATTGTTTGATGTCTCAGTTTCTCAACTCTTACATGGTGATAACAGCAAAACCCATTTCAGGATTGTTGTGAGGACTGAATGAGTCATTACAGCTCTTTGGCTATATGTAAGCACTTAGAGCAGTGCCTTGCATATAGCAAGTGCTAATTAAATATTAGCTGTTTTTGTTACTGCTGTATTGTTGTTATGATTCAGTATTATATCTCATATCTTTAATATGAATCACAAAGGTAATAACATTCTGTGAAGGCCATACATGGCCCTTGCAGCCCAAGAATCGTGTTACTTTTGGGTTCATTTCACTTCTCCATTGTTATATGCACCATACTGGAGAATAGAGCTACACAGAAGGGATTCCATACAATGTCTGCCTAAAGATTAAAAGTGACAATCCACAAAAACAAGCAGGAAATGCTTTGGATACAAACTTGATTCATCAGTCTTGGAACAAAAGTGATAGCAAATGCAGAAAGTCAGTATTGACTTTTGGGGGGAACTATCTAGCTGTTGTGTGGTCAGAAATTGCAATGGATTTGAAGAAATAAGGCCTTAAATAATTATCTTTGAAAAAGCATGTCCAAAAAGACAATTATTTTTAAAATTTAATTTGCATCAAATAAAATTCACTCTTTTTGGTGTACAGTTCTATGAATTTTGGCAAATGCTGAGCTGTATAACCACCACCACAATCAAGGTACAAAATTGTTGCATCACTGCTGCTTCTTCCTCCCTCCCTACCCCCTTTAATCTCTGGCAACCCCTGATGTGCTCTCTTTCCCTGTAGTTTTGCCTTTTCCAGAATGTCATGTGAAGGTAATCATAGAGTATGTAGCCTTTTGAGTCTGGCTTCCTTCACTTAGCATAATGCATTTGAAATTCATTCCTGCTGTTGTGTGTATCAATAAAAAGCTCATTTTTAATACTCATAAATCATTGAATTCTAGAGCTGGATAGAATTTTAGAGATCAGAGCCAAACACTCTCTTTCCCAGGTGAAGAAACAGAGACCCCAAGGGTGAAGTGACTTGCTGAAGGTCATGAAGCTAATTAAGGAAAGAAAGAGCATGAACTTGGAATTAATTCTCTATTAGTCCAGGCAGCATCTGTTAAACCATGCTGCGATTAAGAAGAATGTGTAGCTGATTTTCAAAAGGGATTTCCATTTACTCTTATTATTGTTGGTCCAAATCTGATCAAGCAAACTGAGCCTTACGGTAAAAATCTTGGAAGGAGTAGATTTCTAAGAAGAGCAATTCCTTTAGAAAGTATATAGATTTGTCTTTTGGTAGCACATTTCTTCCTGAGGTATGTCTGTATCTTTAATGGTTGTCAATCTCAAGTGTGATTTGATAATAGAGCTTAACCTGAAGTCCTATATTATTCATTTTGTATTTACAGATGTATTACAAAAATAGATTACTTTTGATATTTATTTTTGATAACTAATTTATGAAAATATTCTGAGTATTGTTATCCTTCTTTTAGTTGACATTTTAAAGTCCAGCAGATTTCTAGGTAGACTTACCCTCAAGCACATAGCTGGTGGATCCAGATTGGAATTAAGAGCTATTGGTTCCTTAGTTCATTTGTTAAATAATTATTTGTGGAAAATCATCCTTGTAGAAAGCTCTGAACCCATGGAGTTGTTATTAAGGCCCGGTTTTTAACTTTGAATAGATGCTATGAAATGTGTACATGAATGACTAATTCAGATTAGTTTTTTTGGATATACCTGAAGATATGAAAACAATAAGGCAAACTGCCTTTACTCAAGAAACTTATAAATACCAAAGAGAGGTACAAATAAAGTGCTCTTGGAAATGCGGTTTCTTGGTTAGAACCATTTTGGATATGGTTTGGCAGTACGTAAAGCACCTCAGAATTTTGTGCACAGGAGAGACAAGATCAGAGTTGTGCTGTAGGAAATGTATCTGCATAGACTGAAGGGCGGGTCACTAGAAGCAGGGAAATGAGTTAGTCAATATATGCATTAGTCTTGGGTGTAAATGAGGAAGGCCCAAGCCTTTGGTAGTGTCAGTAGAGAAGAAGGGGTGTTTTTGGAGGTAGAAATAACTATTTGGATGAAAGAGGGTACGTTCAAAGTAGACTATGAGATTGTGGCCTTGGGTGAGTGGGTGAATAGAGGCCTGCCATTGACAAAAATGGAGAAATTGGGATTTGTCTGGATGGAGAGAGGGGGATGGTGGAACATGTGGTAAGGGAGAAGGGAAAAGAACTGTCTTTGAGCAGGTCAGTTTTGTTTTCTTGTGCATATGTGTGTGTTTAACAAGTATTTATGATTGATTGTTACTCATTTCCAGAAGGCTAATATATCCGACTAGTCTCCCATTTTCTTTGAGTAGAGAATTCTGTGGTTTTTTGTCTTAAACAGTTGGTTATATTTGCTAGTTATGATTAATCAATTATTTTTTACCCCATCTATGACATGATTCAGTGCTTAAAAGAGACAGTGTAAGTAATGAAGAAAACAAATAATTTACACAGGATGAAATACAGACCATAAATTACCACTCTGAAAAGAACACACCCTAGTTAGAAGTTAAAGGAACATACATTAAGATGGCCTTAAGGTAACGTTGTTTTCCTAAAAGACTAGAGAAAAAAAATAAAAGTTTTAAACAAAGTATTGATCAAATTGTGGGAAAACATCTTGACTTACACGTGGTTCATGTTTCTGTAAATGTATGCCATATATCCAGAGAACAGTCTTACAATAATTAAAAAGAGCCAAAACCTTTTCACAGCCTTAAAACCATTAAAAAAAAAAAATCCCCCCCCCCCAAATCCGATAAATGTAAAGAATTATTTACAACAGTGAAAAACTATAAGCAGTACAAATTTCCACATAACTGAATGGCAAGGCAAACATTGTTTAATAGGATATTTTATTTGGCTTAGAATGGGCCAATAAGACAGTTGAGTTTATAAAGTACTGTTTAGTGTCAGGATGTACCAGATAGCCATGGACACTCTGATTACAACTAGAAAACATGACTTTATTAAAATAGCTTAGAGTCATACAAATAGTGGTAGTAATATGAGGCTGGGCTTTGGAGAAGGGTCTGTCTTGTGCTTTCATTCTTCTTCCTAAGTGAGTCCAATGGGGGCCTAATCAAGCACAGAAGAAAATTTCTAGTGAAGCAGCTTACTGTTATTTTCTTTCTCTTTCTCTATGTCTCTCTCTCTCTCTACCTTCCCTTCCTCTATAAATGGTTCAAGTTCCATATAATGTTTACCATACATTTATGAGACCGAGCAGTATGATGAATTAACAATATCTACAAGAGTCTGAAAGCTGGTGCTTATTTTCTCGTTCTGCCATACTTGTATGATGTTGAGCCAATCACATACTTTTTGATATTTTAAAGTATTAAATATTTTTTTTCATAAAGAATGGTTGAAATTTCCAGGACCTCACTGTTCTTAACATTGCTTTTGAGAAAATCATTGACATAAAACAAGTCAAAGCACTTTGAGCATTTTGACAGCTGGACAGTGTGTTGTCTGCTTCTATTGTCAGACAAAAGAAAATAAAATAAATGGGTAACAGAACAGAACAGGTGAGAGTGTGAGTCTAAAAGCATGTGCATATGAAAGTAGTATTAAAGAAAAGTTTCATTGGACACTGAGTGGGAAGGGTGTTAGGTAGCCACACCGGTAAGACAGAGCCCATAAGAAGATGATAGTGTAGGCACAAGGTCCAGACACGCTGAGAGATGAGCTCTTCCCAACTTAGAGAGACTTTGGACACATTACTGAAACTTGTAATGTTTTATATATGTGTAGAGAGATGCTCTTAAATTTGAAAACTGATGTGCAGGGAGGACCTTTAAAAAGTGATTTCTTAGATTCTAAAAAGACATGCTGAATGAAACTAAGAAAAGAATGCATCATGGTGAAATGGAAAGTTTACATGAGTAAGCGTTTTAACTAAATGAACCTTTCTAACTAAAGTTAGGTTCAGAAGCTCAGAATTACCTTTAGTTAAGTACTTTTAGACCAATGGTAGTTAAAGAAGAAAGCATAAATTTTGACCAGCAAAATGGCCTAAGAAGCAATCTGAAGGACAAATGGCCAATGATAAAAAATAATTGATGTTTTTTTTGGTACATCTGAAGCTACAGTCCCTGAGAAAATGTGACTCTAATGACTGCAGCAGCTATAACTAGCAGGTAGGAGTTCTGATGTTTCTAACCAACGTTGATGGCCTGTTTCATATTTTGACACTTTATCAGACATTACAGCTTGCAAGCTATCTGTGGGCTAAGCTTGCACTCAGGTGAGAGTAAAGGAAGGGAACTGGAAGTATTTTCGGGATCTTTGGTTAAATTCCATTTGTTCACCTCCTTTGGCCAAGCAACTCTAGAAGTATGGCTTGTCTAAGTAGTTTATATAAGGACACAGAGAGCAAGTTAAGAACTGGGAGGGAGGGGTCATCACACAACTCTGCCTTTTGTTTCCTTTTCCAGAGAGAGGCAACTGGGAGCAAAGTAGAGGACCCCTTTCGCTTAAGGTTAAGGAATAATAGTTACTGTTTTGTGCAAAGCGTGGCTTAGGTAACCAGGGATATGGCATGCTGTAATTGTCTCCTCGAGTTTTATGAGGGAGCCCTTGGCCTGAGCTGTCTGTCCCTTGTGAAGCTGACTCAAACTAGGGGTGTCCTTTGAAATTACTGACTGCTCCACTTGGACCAGCCCTGTGACTGGAAAGCAAGATGAGTAACTGGTCCCAAATATTTAACCACCCATTATCTGTTTCTTAAGAGCCTGGGGAGAAATAAGCAAAGAAAACACAAAAACAGGTTAGACAACAGCTATTTGCAGCTTTTTGTTTCCCCATGCTGTGGCTAGTATGGAAACAAATCCTTCGGTTTGCCAGCCATGGCAACTCTGTTCGCAGCCTGCTAACAGCTCTGCTGTGGTCTGGGGGCGGACACTGTGATGCAGAAAACACTAGAGGAATCATTAAGGGCGAGCATTTTCTAAGTTATCACCAGACAAGAGCAGCAGCAACAACAGTAACCAACATCAAATCATATAACTGTCTGTTTTTTTCTTTGTTGTTTTCTAGGGTTACTGTTGAACTATAGTAGTTAAGAAAATAAAACAAACTGTAGCCTTTTATACATTTTTTCATCTTATTGTAGACCCTAGAAGACAATGTTTTCAAGCCATTTTTTTGTCCTCAAAGTCAACTAAAGGACTCTCTTTCTCTGGAAAAAATAAGTATTATTTATAGGGTCCAAAAATAGTTGGTAAAAATTCTTTTTTCTTTTTGATGAGTCTTTTTCATTCTGGATGGCAGGAAATAAATGCCAGCTTTAAGTCATGCTTCACAGTAACAAGGTGTAAATTGAAATATTAGGAATAAAGTGATGGGAAAGGAGGTGACGATAGACATCTGAGACATAAATACTTAGTTCATCAATACTCAGATGCAGAAAGTTGAAGAATATAGGAAGAAATAAACTTAAAATTGGCTAATTTACTAGTAAAAAATATATAGTGAAATAAACATTTCCATTGTCTTTGAGGAGCAGAATGAGAGTGCTAGCTAGCATTATACACTGTCATTAGTTGGGTAGCACTACATGCATATATTATTCATATGGCACAAAACTATAAAAATAGTTGAGAGAAATTTTGTAAGCAAATAAAACATTTAAATGATTGTAACAAGACAAAAAAGCATGACTTTAATGTGTTGTGTGCCACTAAAAGGTAAAAATATTGGACCCTTTGCTTGTCCAGTAATTGAAATTTTCAGTATAATTTTTATGAATACCTTTCAAATTGGTATTATAGCCTAATAGTATTCATTCATTCAATACTTACTGCATGCTAAGTAGTGGTGACCTATCGTATATTTCGTATATTTAAAAATTTCTAGAAATAACCAGAATTAGGGAGGTAGGCTTGACTATTCTTTGCTGGCAGCAAGGTTAATAATGAGTTGCACCTGGTACCCGTCCTAGAGCTGAGGAGAACCCACTATCAGCACGGTTTTAGTTTTTAATCTAGGGTGTTTCTTTTGTCACTGAGCTTCTTTGAAAGCTGCAGGAGTCAGTGTGTGGGAGAGAATTTAGGCCTGGTGGAGGAGAGGAGCTGACCAAATGCCTCCTGACACCCTGGAAGAGGTGGGGAATAGTGAGTTGATTTTAAAACAAAACAAAAACCCCAAACCCTGCCTCTGACAAAACGCCAGGTGGCCTATTTAAAACAAGGAAGACTCTGGGGAAACTTTTCTTGTAAGCCTGAGAGAGGTAAAATTAAAGAATAACTGGAGTTGCCAAAGAGGTGGATGGTAGCCTAGTGGCTTAACTTTCACAGACAGACCTGCATGTTTGAAAGAGCACGTGGTTCAGGGAAATCTCAGATGACAGGTCTGAAAAGCCCAAATAGCTTTTCTGTGCAAATAAGAAAGACCCACCTGCATTCCTTCCTGTTTTTCTGGCTCCTCAAAATTTCAGATTAGACACATATGACCCCCCTCTAAATCTGGCCCAGAGCAAGAAGAATGAAGGTGGATTGGAATGGCATGTAGAGGGTCATTTATTCAGAAATCATTTACTAAGCATCAACCATGCTTCACTTATTTGCATAAAAGTGGATATTTTCTTCCACACACCAAAGAAAATAGGGGAATGCTTTGCTGGTGCTCAAAAAAGTGAGGCTTCTTTATGAAGATGAGCTGGGATATAGTGGAAGGAGACAAGACTCGATTCTTATTCTGGGTTCTCTCCTTAACTAGCTAGGTTGTTTGGGCAAGTTACTTAGCTGTTCTGAGCCTTTATTTATTCGTGAATAAAATTAGGACAATAATTCCTAACCTACTCCCTCGTAGATTTGTGTGACCATGGAATGAAATTGTTCATAGGAAGAGTTCAAACTGTTAAATATTGTATTTACATGTAAGATTATTGTTATTAAAAATAATAATAACATACTTAGAGAAGGCTAGCCTCTCTAGTTGTTGGCTGGCCTCACCTGTTTTCAGAGATTGCTTGCTAGATTGAGCCTCAGGAGGCCAGTCGATTGGTAAACCGAACCCTTTCTGGTTCCGTTTGACTTCAGGGTTATTGGCGTGAGGTTAGCCCCAGGCAGGCCCAGGGGTCTTACTCTGGTTTACAACTTTAGGGTAGCTTGTAACAGTTCTGACAAATCTCAAATTCAATTTCTTTTTTTAAAATCCTCCACGGGTTTAGTTCTGTTCTAAGGAAAACGTGGCGAGTGCTTTGGTGACAGGGATGAACAGGACTTTGCGCCTGCCCCACCTGAGTCTTCACCCCTTGAGGTTTACTGGATAGACGTGGCCTGTGGGGTTGAGAGGGCAGCAGGCAGTAGGCTTTGTAGGAGCCTCAGGTCGAAGCAGCCCACAGTAAGAGCAGCTACTGTGGGTGCTGTAGGTGCTGCCCAGCAGGCCACCAGGTTAGGAGGAAGGAGAAGTGATGCAAACTCTTAGGGTGTGCTGCTTGGCTGTGTGTGTGTGTCCCTGTATGGCTTGTTTTAAATTCAACCAGGCCTGAAAAATGAACAAGAGAAAAGGCAAGTATTTCACTTTGAGAACATATGGAGATGACCAAACCCGTCCCACTTGGGCCTCTTGGCAGAATAAACTTGCACTGCTGGTCATGAACAGCAGTGTGTAATAAAACATTCTTTCCTTGAACCCTTTTGACTGTGAAGGAGGCACAAGGGGAGAACACAGCAGGAATTCTTTCTTTTCAGCTGCTTCCTACTCTGTTGCTTACATTCAGTCAACAGATCTTATTGGGCTGCTACTGTGTGTGAGAGAGAAAGAGACAGAGCCTGTGTTTTATGGAGGAGACTGATTAGCTTTGGCCCTGTTTTTGTTGTCATTGGTGGTGCTTTGGATTCTATTTTATGTTTACTGCCCGTTGACTTTTCTTAAAAGGAGTCTTCAAAGAGGAAGGCCCTATTCTGAAGACAGGTTTCTGGGCAGTAAAGTTGACGGGGTTTAACATCGGGAAAGTAAACCTAATAGAAAAAGAAAGCAGTATAAACAACTCCGGCTCCATTCCACAAAGGCCTTTGATGGGAACAGGCCCTGTTTATGAAGACGTAGGGGCAGGCCTAGACGTTTTACATCCTCACTGTTGTAGAGCCTGAGGTCTGTTTCGTATGCGTCCCATTCGATGACCCCAGCGTTTCTAGCGCTGGCTATTTCTTGAAGCCACTGGATAAAATCATGCCAAGAAGAGTTTAGTGTTTACTAATAGGATTCCTTAAATAGAGTCACTGTTGACTTGTTGCCACTTCCTTATCCCTTTGTCCTTTTTCCCCTCAGCTCACCCAGGGTCAATGTCCCTCTCTTCTTCAGACAACCAATGCCTGCATATTTAGTGAACTATGCTTTCTCATGTTCAACCTCAGACCAACTTGCTTAATATAACTAACACAGTAGCTGAAGGCTTCAGTAAACACAGTGCTGGTCAATAATGAGACTGTTGGCTTGTGGTCCTTGGTATATTATTATTTTACTTAATGATAAGAGTGAATAAGTGAGGGTTTTGCTCACGGGACTTCAGGCTTGGGTTGCAGATGTGTTTACACATACAAATGTATATACATATTTTTGTTTTCTTGTTGTGTTTACTCTTATGGCAAAGACATCTTATTTTCTTTTTTATACCCACACCTCTTAATAAACAGAATGCCAAGGGGAAAAAGATCTAAAATATTTTTAGAAGATAAAAAGTGATATTGCTGTAACCACAGATATTAAAACAAAAAATAAAGAAGAGGTGAGAAAATGTGATGTGGTTGATGTATGGTAACATATTACTTTATAGTAAAGCTTGGAGGAAAAAAGAACCCACCTAAGAGCTCATATATTTTCTGTTTGATAAGATATAAATATTTGGCTCCGTTTCATAGTTAAAACTATGAATTCCTTATTCCTCTGTAGAAGAGCACTCGGTACAAAATTCCCTTTTACATGCAAACAATCAAAAGGATCATATGGAATTCTGCGCTGTTTGGAATAGCGCTACAATTTAAAGCCAGGTGATGGTTTTAGTGGAATGAGTGTTTGAAGCTAAAATAGCTGTTGCGGCTAGCTTCTCTCATTAGTTTCTCTACTAACCAGGCCACTTATGCATTTGGAGAAGGTAAATTGAAGGCAAAAACTGAAACAATGAACTTTTTCATAATTTTCCAGATTCCAGGCTGAGTGCTAACTAACTGCAACTATAGATTTTGGGTGTTTTAGCCATGCTATCCAAATTCCCAATGTTGAAACATCAATTTTTTCCTTCTTCTCTTTCTCTTTCCAGTTTGTTGCAGACAGATACATTTCGAAAATACAGTACAAATGAGTTACTAGAAAAATGACCGCATGCTTGGCTGTTCTTTCTTTTATAAATTGCCATAAGTGTATCTAACCATGCGCTCTGGCTTTTTGTACTTACCCTGTGGGTATGGCACATTCACAATTTGGGGGTGGGCTCCCGGTCTGTGGGCTACCCTTTGAGTAATTGTCCTCAGTCACATTCTGACCCATGGCTTAGAACTTCTGTTTGTGATGGGTAAAGGCAGAAAGGAACTAAAGAAAAGATAGTTCAGCTGTCATTTCTGCAAGCATCTCTATAGTAGCTCGTTCTAGCTTCTTCATTAGTCTTTGCCTTTTTTCTTTATATTGTGTACCTTCGGGTTGTGTACATGTGTGTTAATATCCCATTTCCTGCAAATTACCCTTTACTTAAAAAACATGATTACGAGTACTTCTTTTCTCCCAAAATTAACTACCACACCCTCTGTGGTATTCTTTGTTGAAGGGACAACTATATATATATTTTTTCCTCTTTTAAATACATTTGAAATACATCCAAACAACAGTCGTGCATTTTGTAAACATGTATTTTGGAGTGAATTATACCTTCTATGATTCCATATGTTTTATAGGTCAGTCTGAGACATTAAATAATAATTAAGAAAATGAACATATTACTAACGTCCTGTCCTTGGCTTTGAATACCTGTAAACAGGTCAGTAGAGAAGAAGGGGCAAGGGGTTAATAATTCAGAATTTGCTCATTGGTCTGGAATCATTTGGGAAATAGCTACTTTCTCACAACCTTGACTAAACATTTTTCAAGATTCAGGGTTTACTTTCTTTGTGAGGCAAGGGTTGTCTATTCTTTAATTTTCCAGGCAAAGAAGTAATAATATGATATATAGAACTACCATTTGCCTCCTCCTTTCGGAGGAACTTTCATTCGTGAATCTAATTTCCATCAATTCCTTTCCTCCACCCCCCACCCCCACATAATCTGCTTTCTTTGTCCATCCGCTGTGTGTTCTTCTGTGACTGCTTCTATCCTTATCAGTGGCACCGGGAATCTGTGTTTCTTGTTGTTGTGTCATCTTGTTGTGTCAGCTCTCCATGTGTGTGGCACCATTCCTGGGTAGGCTACACTTTCTTTTGCGCTGGGCGGCTCTCCTTACGGGGCGCACACGTTGCTCATGGAGCTCACCTACGCGGGGGACACCCCTGCATGGCAGGGCACTCCTTGTGCGCATCAGCACTGTGCTTGGGCCAGCTCCACACGGGTCAAGGAGGCCCGGGGTTTGAACTGCGGACCTCCCATGTGGTAGGCGGATGCCCTCTCCATTGGGAGAAGCCTGCATCCCAATTCCTTCCCTTTTTTTAAAGACAGTTGATCATAGCTGAAGAGGTTGCATTTCTTTTCAGAAGCAGGTTTTCTTGCCAGTAGTGGAACCTAGAAAAGAGAAGGGATTAAACTCTTGATTCTTGGTTTTGCCTCCCTTCTTAGTGAATCCATAGCATGGGATTCAGAAGACAGAGTTCTTATAGTTGGATAAAGAGTCCCCTGAGGTTTTCCAGATTGTGGATAGACTTTAGTAATTTAGCACCTACCTAGACATATTTCTCTCTCTTTCCTGCCTATTTTTCTCCTGGACAGTGGTCTCTAAGGCCCGGGAAATCACTCCTCTGTCTCCTTTAATTTCTAGTGTTCAAGATGGCCCTAGGGAATTTGTGGGGATTTGGGGATGTTCCCTTACCTTAGAGTCTAGGATGAAGGTGTTTCTTCATCCTGGCAGTGGAAACTGGAGACAAAGCTTAACTTATTTGACTCCGTAACTTTCATTTTATTTCTATGCCTTTCTTGAATCTTAAGTTTTCTATCTTTTAGAGTCTCTTCTAAAACTAAAAATTGTTCAAGTCCAGGCAGGTTTCAGGATGGGTGCACTGAGGGTCTTCAGCTCAGACTCCCTTCTCCAGCCCCATCCTTCTTGATCCTTTGGACAAATGAGGTCCCCAGAAGCAATGCTCTGGCACAGGCTGCTGTGAGTGGTCACCTCTGATCACCACAGCATAGCTGGTCACATCACTAACAACCCTGAGCTCTTGGAGTTTTTCTCAAACACTGTGTGAGAGGCATAAAAGTGTAATAAAAATGGTGAAGAGTCCTGTGTTTCTCTAGGGTTCTTCTTCCATCTCTAAATAAGAGGTCTTAAGGTCTGTCCTTAGTAGTTTGATAAAGTTGGAAATGATTGGTGAGGGAGTGGGTAATATTTTTAAAAAAATCCAAAACACTTGGTCTCGCAGACCTGGCTGTAATAGCCAGAGATCAATAAAGAAGGGAGATTGGGAAAAAAAAAATTCAAAACGTCTGATTTCCCTTCCTTGGTACTGGGGTTGACTGTTAGAATGCCTTCTTGTCCTTTGCCTACCTGCTTTATCCCTGCTGTTTCAGGGAAAGAAAGGAAGGGAAGGAGAGATCTAACTTCTAGGAAAGTCTCTTAATTGCCACTGATAGATTTCCAGAAGTACTTGAGAACAGAACGACCTGGCATTTTCTTTTTTAGTTCTGCTTTTCACAGAAAGGGATTGGAGTAGCTACCTTGACAAATAATATTGACTACTTCTGTGTCCCTCTGTGCACAGATTTGATAGACATAGTTATTATCATCAACCCCACCTCGAGGTTGCGTTAACTAAGGCTTGGAGAGGTCTAGTGACTTGCCGAAGTCCTAGAACGATGTTAGAATTGGATGTCGAATTCATATCTGACTGCAAAACTCAGTGCTGTATCAAGAAAGGGCAATATGGTGGATAAAACATCTGCTTCCTCCCTTTGAATGATGCTTCAGCCTACCTAAACTATGTGTAGGACACGGAGCCACAGGTTTTGTGGGTGTGGAGGGAACAGTCTTCTACTTCCTTTTGTGACAGAATGACTAGGTGGGGGGACGGTGTTGTATGAATCAGGGGCATTGGTATTATAAACTACATTGATAAGATTTGTCCTCTAGACTTGAAGAGACGAAGGGAAGATGCTTCAAGTTAAACAGCTGGCATTAGTTATTGGCGATTAGAGCTCCTTCCCTGTGTCTGATTATGCCCTAAGAGATGAAGATACACCAGCACCAGGGAATAGCAGCTTCTGCCCCTCTTCTCTTACCCCCCAGGAAGAACAAACTCTGAAAGGGTTGATTAGAAGGGAGAGAAATCATCAGGCACATTTCAGGGAAAGACAGTACCCGTGTAGAGGCCACAGGTGACAGAGGCCAAATGCTAGCTCAGAATGAGTGGCAAAGCAAATGAGCTTTCAGAAGAGTAGAAATAGCCTCTACAAAATCAGACAAAGAGGTCCCAGAGAAGTAGGACAGAAGTGAAGGCAGGATTTCCAGAGTCCCAGAGGCTGAGACCTTGAAGAGAGAGAGAAGAAAACTATAAAGTCAGTACAAGATGGCTGGAAACTTGTCTCAATCCAAACACAAAAATCTCATTTGTCTTATCTTTACATGTACATCTCCTGAGATCTCCACCAGTCAAGGCGATTGTTTTGAGCTTTATTTCTATAGTTTATTTTACCAGAACAATATGTGTGTATTTTCATTTTGAAGATATAAAATTAAAATGTTAAATATCTTATTTTTTTTTCCTTTCAGATTGTGCAAAAGATCTAAGGCAGAATACTCAGCTGCCAGGATATCTCATTTGATCTTCACAGACTTGAGTAAGGGAATAGAGAGGGAATATTTCTAGGAAGAATAAATAGTAACTTGTTATATTGTGCTTTAAAATCTGTAAAGTGCATATACTATATGTTCTTCATAACACCTGGTGAGGAAAATTGGTTAGTGAACTTGTTAATTGCCAAACATGGAAAATTTTGATGTTAAGAGCACAAGCAATTTGTTTTTTTTATTCATGTATGTTTTGTTTTTCTCTTAACTCTTTAATAAAGTCAGTTTTGGAATCCTGACCATGTCTTGGCCAACATAGAGAACGGACTCCTTATAAGGAAGTGACTAAGAGCCTGATGCAGAAAGAGTCCACATTCAGACCAGGTTCCAGCCTTGGCCACTAGCTAGCAGTGGGACCATGGGCCTACAGCTTCACCTCTCAGACCCTGACATTTTCTCGCCTGTACGTTGGCAATAATACCTGCCTCACAGAGTTGTTTTGAGAATTAAATGAGGTTATGTGTCTAAAGCATTTAACATAGTGCATGGCTTGTAGAAAGTACTCAGTATAGTACACTATTATTGTTATTGTCATTGTTATTAGTTTTAGGTCACTTTCAGTGGCAGCTGAGGATTCTGCCTTCGATGTTTTCTATGGACCAGGGAGAGCTGGTAGGCAGAAGGAAAACACAGAAGCTGGGGAACAGCTGGGGATGAGCAGTGACCCTCTCCTCCATAGTATATGTGGCCTGCTTATTTTTATGATTTCTTTTCTCTCTGTTTCTGAACTGGTCCCTGGCTCCTCCTTAACACTTAGGGTTTCTTGCTGATTTCCTTCTCAGAACACTCCAATCAAAGCACTAAAGTGAGCAGTTGGCAAAAAGCAATATATGGATTGTTTTGTCTTTTTAAAATAGCAAACACACTTGGAAGGAAGGCGCTGACTTTTTCCAGCTTCACAAGCTGAATGTTGATTGATGTCCAATTGCCCTTTCCCCCCACAAATAGCAGGCCTGGGATCCCCATGTCTCTGGTTCTCTGGATTCCTGTGGGTTTCTGGCAGAGCACCCCGTAACCAGTAGGTGCCCAGTACAGGATGTGGGAAAAGAGGGAAAGGGCCAAGGAACTCATCTGTCCGCACCAGAATCTCTCTGGTGGAGGTTCATACGAAAGTAAGTAGAAAAGGTAAATACAAATTGGTACAGAAAGCCAGACAATTGGAGACCTGTTCATTTGTGATTCTCCCGTTAGGTTCACTGGCACTTTTTGTCATCTCTCCTTGCCTTCTCCCCTTCCTACCCAAACACACATACATACATACTCTGTAGGGGTGTGGTGGAGTGATGGTTTACATTTTGACTCAATTTTTCACTGGAAACACTGATATTGAGATGAACACATCATCTTTGTGAAACCAGAAGTGGTTCCACAGAAGTGACAATCGCAGCCATAATATTCTTGTCCATGTCCCTTTGTATTTTTCTGCTTGTGAGGTACTTAGAGGAAGGATTATGGCAGGAATGGAGACCTATAGATGATATTCTTCACTGTTGATACTGTAGTGGAATGGTTCAGTGAAAGCCGGAAGTGTCTGAGTGACAAACCAATGTTGAGGTACTTGTGGTTGCTGTTTGGATTACAACGGCCGTCTGTTCTTTCCCTTCCTCCCCCCCAGCCACAGCATGGTCATATCTCAGACATGAACACATTTTTCAAATATCACATTCTGGGACATTCTTGCACCCCACACCAGCCTGCCCCAAGGGACTTTTTGATAATGAATGAAAGCTTTCTTAACTAATGATATTCTTGACCATCTGTCCAGCTGGTCACTGAGAACATAAGGCAGATGCTCTTTTTTTTTTTTTTAAATCCTGGTCCCTGTAAAATTATAAATGTAAAGATTTTCTGTTTATTGATTTTGAAAGAGGATGTCTGGTGAGACATTTCATTTTAGGCTTTTTTCTTTTTTAAGTATGGTTACTAAGAGGCTGTGGGTCTAAGAAATGCAGTGATTTTTTTTTAAAGTCCTGGGTGAGATGTACATATGTGTTTGTCTTTACTTTCCAGTGCCACTTTGGATCTCTGAACTATAAAAAAGTGTTTTTACCCCCTCTTTTTTTTTTTAAACAAATCAATTTTATTGATACATACTAATAAAGCTTACAATTCATACAAAGTGTACAATCAGTGGTATTTGGTATAATCACAAAGTTGTGTGTTCATGACTTCAATCATTATTAGAACATTTTCATTATTTCAGTAACAATAATAAACAAAAACAGACAAACAAGAAAAGTCCTCACCTCTCAATCTCTGTATGTTTTCCCTGGTGTACATAGCGGTAATTTCTAGCTATTCTTGCACAATTATTTGTTTATTAGGAAGTTTTATTGAGATATATTCACATACCATACGATCTATCCAAAGTGTATAATCAATGGCTTTTAGTATAATCACAATGCTGTACGTTCATCATCTCAAAAATTTAGAACAATGTCATTACTCCAAAAAGAAAGACTCCATACCCCTCAGCATTCTGTCCTTAGCCCTACATACCACTAATCTAATTTCATCTTCATAAATTGATTTGTATTTACATTTCATATAAATTGGAATCATATGTAGTACACTAGTCTGGTCCCCTTCACTTAGTATAATGTGGTTTTTTTTCCTGATATTAACATTTTGTAGTATTAACCTACATTTGTTCAGCTTCAAAGAGAAATGGTCTTATATATGCAGTTTTACCCATATTCATATTTTACATAATATATTTATATTTCACACATTATATTTAGTTCATAATAGCACAATAATATAGTATTTGTCCTTTTGCGTCTAGCTTGCTTCACTCAACATCATGTCCTGCAAGTTCATCTATGTTATTTTATGTTTCAATGACTTCATTTCATCTTACCACTGCATAATATTCCACTGTGTTTATACACCACAATTTGTTTATCCATTCATCAGTTGATGGACACCTGGGTTCTGTCCAGCTTTTGACTATCATGAATAATTCTGCTGTGAACTTCAGTGTGCGGGTGTCTGTTCATGTCACTGATCTCAGTTCTTCTGGGTATTTACTTAGCAATGGTATTGCTACGTACCGTGGCAAGTCTATATTCAACTGCCTCAGGAACTGCCAAACACTCCTCTACAGTGACTGTACCATTCTACCCACCAACAATGAATAAGTGTTTCTATCTCTCCAAATCCTCTCCAACATTTACAGTTTTCTGACTTTTTAATACTGGCCAGTCTAATCTCATTGTAGTTTTGATTTGCATTCCCTAATTGCTAGTGATGTTGAACATTTTTTCATGTGTTTCTTCACATTGTTTTTTAAAGTCTTTTGTCCATTTTGTAATTGGTTAGTTTGTCTTTTTATTGTTGAGTTGTGGCATCTCTTTATATATCATGGATATGAAACCCTTTTAAGAACTGTGAGTTCCAAATATTTTCTCCCATTGTGTTGGCTGTCTTTTCAATGTTTTGACAAAGTCCCTTGAGGTACGAAAGTGTTTAATTTTTGTAGGTTCCATTTATATATTTTTTTCTTTTGTTGCTCATGCTTTGGGTGTAAGGTTTAAGAAACTGTCACCTATCAATAGATTTCAAAGATGCTTTCCTACATTTTCTTCTAGGAGTTTTATGGTTGTCACTTTTATATTTAGGTCCTTGATCCATTTTGAGTTAATTTTTGTATAAGGTGATATAGAGGTCCTCTTTCTTTTGGATATGAATATCCACTTCTCCCAGCACCATTTGTTGAATAGACTGTTCTGGCCCAGCTGGGAGGGCTTGACAGCCTTATAAAAAATCACTTGACCTTAGATGTGAGAGTCTATTTCTGAGTTCTTGATTTGGTTCCATTGGTCAATCTGTCTGTCCATGTTTTTACCACTGTAGCTAAGTAATACGCTTTAAAGTCAGGAAGTCAGAGTGTTCCAGCTTCATTCTTTTCTAAGACATTTTTCACTATTTTGGGCCCCTTACCCTTCCAAATAAATGTGATTATTGTCTTTTTGATTTCTGCAAAAAATGCTGTTTCTCCTCTGTTTTTAACATTTAAATCTATAGCCAACCAGTTAAAGTGACTCTTCTTGTGAGCAGGAGCAATGGAATGCACGTAGTGTGGGGTGTCTCACCTCATTGTACAAGCAAGAAAGTTAGAAAGCTGGGCAAGTATTTTCTTCTACAGGGTTTCATGCAGCCACAGGAATGTATCTCGAGGAAAAGGCTGGCTGAGTCAACTGGATGAAACAAGGTCAGGGCAGCCTTGCAACTTGCTCAGGTGGTGTTTCTGAGGGGAAGGAGTGTGTGTGTATGTGTGTGTGTGTGTGTCCCTGCACATGTTTGTCCTCTGCAGCAGTGTTTCAGACAGCTGGTGAGAAACCACCAGTTGTTTTTGTCCTCTCCAACGACAGGGCACACAGAATGAATTCACAGGAGCTGGAAAACAAAGACGAGACTTATGCAAGCGATCCTGGAAGCTTGTGTTTGGAGTTTGGGGCAGAAAGATGCTGCATTCCTGGTTAAGGGGCACTCTCTTATCTGCTGT
The DNA here is from genome assembly GCF_030445035.2 of Dasypus novemcinctus. Lineage (NCBI taxonomy): Eukaryota > Metazoa > Chordata > Mammalia > Cingulata > Dasypodidae > Dasypus > Dasypus novemcinctus. Next base: position 53,904,736 of record NC_080673.1, read on the forward strand.
AGGAAGTCTGCCAGTATCCTAAAGAAACAGCTCCAGGTTGCTCTCAGGCTGGCAAGGCAGCCACTGCTGGGTGGCCATTAGTGTAGAGGAAGTTCTCTCTCTGATTGGAGATGGAAAAAGGCATTTCTACTTCCTAATGATTTTTATATGATGACTCTACATAGACCAAATGGAGAGGGTGGAAATCATTTGTGTGTGTGAGCATGCATGGCTTAATCAAGTTTGAGTAAAGGTAACAAAACGCTAAAGCATGAACATGTTGCCTTAGGGTAGGTGTCTTCACTCATTAAGCAGAAACTCCCCATTCCCTCCACCTACCCCCTGCCTTCAGTTTTGGAGCTTGTCTTTTTGTTTTATTTTGTTTCTGTAGATTGTGCTCTGCTTTATTCTGATTATCTTCATCAGTGAACTGTAAAACTAAGTTCACTTTCAAACAGAAGAAACATTTTTATAATGGAAAAACAGGATTATTATAAATTAAAAAGGATTGTCCATAGGCCTTAAAGTCAAAGAAAGCACTTACTGAGGTTAAACTATTTAGAGGGCTTCTTTTCCAGGCATTTTTTTTAAACATTAATTTATGTAATTCACTCAAAAAAATATTTCTGAAGCACTCGCTAAGGGCCAAATACTTTGCTTGGTATCAGAAGTGCAGTGATGAATAAGATGAGCATCATCCGTGTCCTCCCAGAACAGAGAGTCTAGCTCATTTTTAGTTCAGTGTTTTTTCAGAACAACCCCAGTGTGACCTTTCTCCATAGCGTGACTTTACTGTGTATTCTATTCTGTAAGCCCTTAACTATAAAATGCCGTTTCTGCTCTTTCTTTCATGGTATCACACTGCCAGACTTGCAATGCAAATTTTGTTTCTTGGCCTGATTTCTACTAACCAAAGAGCCAGACACTGGATGGTCAAAGCATGTGAAAAGAAGACACTCCACATTTTGCCTTCTCTTAGAGGGCAATGATATTTGAAGTTGCAGTAACTGAGGTGAAATTTTTTTTTCTTACATCAAGTCAAAGTAGATAAAATCACATTTTGATTTTGTGATTAATCAGACTACTTAGAAAACCTGATTTTTCTTAAAGTTGCCCATCTTTTAGTAGTTCCGTTGTTCTTTTGCACATTGATCAGATTTTAAAGAAGGGGGTAAGATGTTTCAGAAGTCTGATCTGTCACATTATGAAATTTGTGGCCAACCTCTTTAACATTTGGAATAATAGAAATGGGACAAAATGAGGGTTAGTGGATAATAAATATATCAACAGCAAACATTCATTGACTGCTTCTCATGTATGAGAGAATATTCTAAGAATTTAAAAATAACAATAATGATACAAAAACAACACATTTTTTGAGTACCATTTATGCGCCTGACCTCATTTAATAGGACTTTACACATTCAATCCTTACAACAGCAATATGAGGTAGGTGTTATTTGTTGTTTTAAAATGAGAAAACAGATTTTAGAGAGGTAAACTAAATGTATTTAAGGTCCAGCTTGTAAGTGATAGAGTCGGCATTCAAATACCTGTCTTTCTCACTGTAAGGCTGGGAAAGTGTGCTCTTGGTAGAGTTCTCTTTACTGAATAGTGCTTCTTTTCATTCTCTTATAAATTTAAGAACTGGCCTGGTTAGTTTGAAAAGTGGGTAGGCAGAGAGAACTTTAAGCACTCAGATCCACTCCATATTTTGAGCATTCCTGTGTAATTTGCCTTCAAGTTAGTGACCATACTATTCCCTTCCACTGAGAACAATGTTCAAGATATGCTTTCCAAAACATTTATCGAGCACCTACTAGGTACAAGCCCACGTATGCTCTCAGATTTATGGGAGATTAAACTATCTGCAAGGAGTTGTGGAAAATGCAAAGATGGATAAAACCAGTGTGATAGTTTTCCAGAACTTTTGGACACTCCTCCCATTGAAAAGTCAGGTCTTTATCTTCTTGCATGTGACTACTTGGACCACCAGAGTAAAGGGAAGTGATACTCCCTGTCTTACAAGCCTTCCAAGACTAGGACAGAAAAGGCCAAGACACTGCTGTCTGGTGTTCTTGGGACCCTGGCTCTGGCGGAAGCCAGCTGCCATGTAAGATGTCCATCTACCCTGAGCTGCCTGCTGTTGAGGCCACAGGCAGGCACTCTGGTTGACAGCTCTACCCATCTCCCAGCCAACACAGCCATCACTTGTGGCCGTGTGAGTGAGCCATGTTGACAGCCAGCGCGGGAGAGCCAATGAAGATGCAGCGCCAGCAGACATGCCTGCAGCATGACAGACCCCCGTGAACCCTGACTCACTAAAATAAATGGGTTATCTTAAGCCGCTGAGTTTTGGGAATAGCTGTTATACCTACAAGAATCAACAATTTATACGAAATTTAAAATCGTCAAGATTTGAAACCAAATACTATGTGGTTTAATTTTTTTTTTTAGCCAATTTTATTTTAGAGGATCATAGCTTATAATTGGAATATATTACAATGTTAATGGTGGCCCCTTATGTTACAGATGATACAAATTTGAAATGTTTTCCATGTCTTGATTTCTGTCTTCAAAAAAAAATCACAAAATTTTACTGTAATTAATGTATGGTCCTTATTCCTGAGTTCAACCTTCCTTTCTGTTCACCAAAATTAGATAAAATCAGGTTGAGATTGGCATTTGTATATTATCTAGAGTGTCAATTTAAATGTTTAAAAATACTAAATTCAGGGAAAATTTCAGTCTTATCCTATATTAGATTTATCTTCAAGGAACCTTGCTAGCAACCTAATCTCAGCAACTGAGTAATGAAAAGTAGAGACAATGCAGAAAATTCTGCTGTTTTAGGACAGTAATCCTATCAACCACGCCCTTTCCTACTGCTGCAATTGCTTTTCTATTCTGGAATGTTATTATTTAATAGCATAGAAATTATGAACACATTAGTAAGTACCACGTATAGTGCCACCCTCCCCTGGTTCTCTGGCCCTCCCCAGCGCTTTGCTAATCTGTGTGGTAGGTCTCCACACCCTTGGCCATTTCGGTCATTGGGCTCAAGTCTTGTTCCTGAGAAGAAGAGGAAATTAAACCCTGTCTGAGAGCCTTGGATCTCCTTACCTATCCCTTCTTGTCTCTTGTTTTTTTCTTCTCATTTTGCCTTCTTTTCTCCTCTCCCCTTCCCACCTCTTCCCATCCTCCTTCTATCTCTATAACACACCTAAAATCTTATCCTGAACACTCCACTGGGGTTGTAACATTTAATTTCTTTGATTACTATCCTGAGTCCCTCTTCCAGCTTCCAAACTAGTAAGAATGTTCCAGAAAACCTTTATAATGGAGGAAAAGCGTGCCACAATGTATTGTGTAGGGATTCGTAAGTGAACGTTGAGGTTGCTCATGTAAGTAATGCCTGTGCCATTTGCATAAACGATTTCTATATTGTTTCAATTGGAAATCTCTAATATTAAAATAGTCCAGGGGAACGGATGTAGCTCAGTGCTTGAGAGCCTGCTTCCCACGTACAAGGGAAGTCCTGGGTTCAATCCCTGGTACCGCCTTAAAAAAAAAAGTCTGTGTGGTATAAAATCCCCTTCCTTTTTTATATGAATAATTGGTGTCAAAAAATCTGTGGTTCATCTCTCAATGCTGATCTAAAGACATTTGGTTCAAGACTTAAATTTGATGGGATCCCCCATAAAAAAGAAAAGGTGTTTTCCTTAGGGGAGGGGGAGGTGTTGTCATGGGAATAGCTCTCTTGATTCCCTTACATGTACATCCTTGCCTGAGTTAAAGGCAGTCACACAGAAGTCAATTAGAATCATGCATTTATTTGCCTAACTGCTTCTTTGGAATTCATGTTTTACACTTTTCCTTAAAGCTCACTTAGAACTTCACGTGTCTGGAAGGAAGAGGCAGCAGGCAGAATGAATGAATCTGGTGCAGTCCTGGCACTGTCTGCCAAGTATTTTGATGGTCTAGACCAGGTCAGGCTGTAGCTCTCTGAAGCAGCTCCTACACAGGCCTCTTGTATTAGGGCTGTTCCCTGCCTCTGGTGACCTTATATAGCTGGAATCCACTTAACACAATTTATTATTTCTGTAATTATCCAGCTTTGTGTCTCCAAACTTCACAGTGCTCATTTCCAGAAATAAGAATTTTTTCTGCTCCTTTTTTGTAGATATGCTTGTAAGCCAACCTATGTGGTCTGAGAAGTCCATACTTGAGATTGAACTCTGGATTGTAAGGGTCAGAATCCTACTTTCTAAAACCTCTGTTCTGAATAGCAAGCAGAGAGATGCAAACACTCTTCAAGGAACCTTTTACACATAGTAGGATGCTGACCTTTATTGCATGTCTTTTATTTAATAGGGCACTATGCTAGCCACTTAATATCTTATTTAATCCTTACAGCAACTTCAAAGGTATTATGCCAACTACCATTGTTAGAAAGTCAAAGCTCAGAAAGGTTCATAATCCTGCCCAATAACAAAGTTGTGATTCAATTTAAGTCTACTTACTTGTCAAGTCCATACCCTTTCCAGATTCTGATATTTAACACCCCAGCCTTGAAAGGCAAGTCTTATCTGGAATGTCTCATATGAGTGATCTACTAAATTTCTCTCATCCTATTTTGTCTGGCCAATAATACCTGAAACACCTGGATGTATCCCTGAAAATTTTGTGTAAATCAATCCTTAGTAATAGCGTGCACTAACAATCCTAACTATTTACGCTCTTACAAATGAGAACTACCTTGATTAAATCCTTTTGTAAAGCTAGGATGCCTTTCATTTATTTAACTGATATTTACTGAGCAGTTTCTTCGTGCCATGAGCTGTGCTTTGGAATGCTTCCTCATAGCGTTTACTGACTGGTGGTGAGGGGAACCAGGCACAGGAAAAGCCCTTTTCATGAAGAGAACAAGTATGCACTGATTCAGGCTTTGGGTTTTCACATGTTAGATTACTTTTAAAAGAAGGAGTCGAACATCTCTGGTATGGGCTAGGAGATACTTTTAAGGCAGGACTCTATCAGAAGTTTCTAAAGGCTTAATATTGGCGAGTCAGGGCCCACATTCTCACAACCCTTGTTAGCTTTGCAAGTCTGATGAGTCATGCAGGTCCGCAAAGACTTTCTGGACTGAGTTAATCCAGGAGGTCTTGATGATGGGAAAGCCAAGAGACTGATTTTGAGAACTCACAGCTCTGTGGGTGAAAGATGCTCCCGACTTCCAAAGGCAGAGGGAATCAGCTGCATTTTATATAAGAAATGGCACCTTCAGGAGCGTCAGCTGATATGAGCCATAATTATATTTCTTTTCCTTTTGCCCCAGTAAAATAAATACTATCAATGTATATCGGAAAGAACTTAGAAAAATGGGAATCCTACCTTGATGGAATTTTACAAAGGAAATAAAACTTTAAGGCCAAATACAACTGAATATTTAATAGCAACTTAATTCATGCTTTCTATATATATACATACACATTATGAGAAATACATATATATATATATATACGCACACACTTTCGAAGTAGTTTTTGGATTTTGCTGGCAAATCTTCTGTAGAAAAACTAGTCTTTAACCTTCTGCTTCCTTAATAGGTCTTAGAATTTAATGGTGTCTATGTAGGCTAAGTGCCTTTTATAACACATGCTGGTGAAAGGTAAAGACGACCTCTGTCCAGACAGACGTAGTGGTTGAGAAAATGTGGTCTCTCTTTGTGATTTCAAGGACTCTGTTAGGTGATTTGGGTGAAATAATTTTCAGGAGATGAAAGCTTGGAGTGATTGTGAACCTTCAGGCAATTTGAAAAGAGCCTTGGTAAAACTTTCCAGTACGTGGAAGAAAGCTTTGAGAAACCAAACCAAACCAAAAAGGGCTCAGTTTAATTTTAGGGCACAGGCTTTGTTCTTTTGTTTTTGCTAAGGTGAGGAGGGATGAGGGTAATGAGAGAAAGGAAGTAATTGTTTTTCTGATGTGGAGACAGCGAAAGGCGATTGTGCTTCTCACTGGACAGTTTGAGCTGATGAGTCCACAGTACTGTGAAATACTGGCTGCCACCAAGATGACGCCTGTGGCGGAGTCAAAAAGAGGCTCAAGTTTTGTTACTTATTGATCTACTGGAAAACAGAGGACCCCCACTTTTTGGCTACCTTTTGCTGCTAAACAAGCTAGTGTTTGAAATGTGGGAAGGCAACAAGCCATTTCTAGACCACCTATATAAATAATAGAAGTATTCACAGTTCAGTTAAAGCTCATTATACAGCACTTTTATAGACCGCCAATTTGGTTAACTGTGGATAAATTTGTGTTTAGCTTACTTTTAGTCTATATGTCTCCCTCATCAAAACACAAAAAGGTTTATAATGTACTTCTTATATTTCCCCTGGCACGAGTTATATGTCAGAATGCTAAGATACCTTGCTTATGAAACAATTGAATATTTTCCCCTTAATAAAGTCATTCACAGAAGTGGTTACTTTAGAGGATACATTTTTTTCCCTGAAATTTGTCCCCGAAGATCACAGATTCTTCAGAGAACAAAATCAAAAGGGATTGTTTGAAATTTTGAAAGCGGAGACCGATTTATGTGATTGAGTATGGATTATAATCTAGTAGAAATATGAAGCTTGCTTCTGATTTCTCAATAAGAGATGGAGAATATTTAAGAAATGGAGTTTCCCTAGTAACCCTAAGGAGGGAGAAAGGCACAAGGTCTGCCTTGATACTTCTTGACACATTTGTGAGTAATCTCCCTTTCCAACATGCCTAGTGTGACTTACTCTTCTAGTGTCCACCCATAGCATCTGTTTGTATATTAAACTTTTAGAGAACACTGAACAGTGTATCATGGACTACTGTGTGTTTAACAGCATCTTAGGCTAAAAGAATGAAAACTTGAAATCGCCTCTTTCCTTTTCCTTTTTTTTTTTTTTTTAAAAAGCAAGCAAGCCAACCAAGTAGGAAGTAAAGAGGGAACCTCAATTTATAGTATTCTGCATGGCCAGTTATTGTCAGTTATAGTGTCTCAGCCATGCACTAGAGGATTCCGACTTCAAGATGTTTGCAACTATGAGATCATGTGTGCTTTAAACAAGCTCAACTAATCATTGTAAGGACCCCAGAGTAAAATATGAAAGTGGATGTGAACCCTTGTGAGAAATATAGGAGGAAATCCTTTAAGACCATCCAAAATCTGCATCAGCCTCCGGGCAGGAAGCGGAGACTAAGGGGAAGACAGGGAGCCTCTCTTGACAGAGTCGGGCAAATTTTGTCTTCAAGGTAGGGTGGCATGAGTTACGTAATTTCACTCTCTCGATTCTTTTCTAGGATACACTTCTTCTTCTTCTTTTTTTTTAAAGATTTATTTATTTCTCTCCCCTTCTCCCCAACCCCCACCCCAGTTGTCTGTTCTCTGTGTCTATCTCCTGCATCTTCTTTGTCCACTTCTGTTGTTGTCAGCAGCAGAGGAATCTGTGTTTCTTTTTGTTGCGTCATCTTGTTGTGTCAGCTCTCCGTGGGCAGGCTGCACTTTCTTTCTCGCTGGGCGGCTCTCCTTACGGGGCGCACTCCTTGCATATGGGGCTCCCCTACGTGGGGGACACCCCTGCGTGGCACGGCACTCCTTGCGCGCATCAGCACTGCACATGGGCCAGCTGCACACAGGTCAAGAAGGCCCAGGGTTTGAACCATGGACCTCCCATGTGGTAGACCGACGCCATAACCACAAGTCCGCTTCCCTTATACTTCTTTTGAAAGTCAACTATTTGTTACTGTCTTGTCCGAGTCTTGAGAGTCACATATTCCACATCTGAACGCACCCTCAATTTTCTCCTAAACCAGGGGTTCTTAACAAGGGGTCCATAAACTTGAATTGAAATTCAAAAAAACATTATTCCTGTGGGGACGTGTTGGTGTGGGTATGATATATTTATTAAATAATACACCATATAGTGTGGTCTTAGTAAGGGGCCCATGATTTTCACTTGACTGGCAAAGGGGTCTGTGGAACAAAAAACCCTGTCCTAAGTTCAGACCTGGTTGCTTTTTTACTAAACAGCCCGGTGATAAGGACTTTGGAATTCTGAACACCTGAGTTCAAGTTCTGGTTATGCTTCTTAATAGCCCTGTGAGCTTAGGCAGTTAACTCAATAGTTGTGTGCCCTAGTTTCCTTACCTGGAATGGGGATAATAATATATACTTCATGTTGTGAGAAGCTAATTATGTAATGATATAAAATGTTTAGCACAGTGCCTGGCATATAGTAACTGTTTAAAGACTGGTGGTTATTGCTATGTGAAAGATATGATGAATGTTGCATGACTTTTGTAAATTACAGAAATGTTTTATCTCTTGTACCATAGTTGTTATTATTAGGCAACCTATACTGATCAGGAATGAAAACAAATAAGTATTGTGTAATTAAGGAAGTAAGCAGAAAAGACCTCTAACTAGCCGAAACAGATGCTCAAAATCTGTGTCCTAGAACTATGCACTTTCTTCCTGGGTTGATTTTCCAGGTCTTTTGCAGTTCTTCACTCATATGATTCTATGTATTTGTTTTTTACACATCATTTTAACAACTGTGACAACTGATTTCTAAGTTTATAGCAGACTAGATAGAGCACTTTAGAAGGAAGAAGAACTGATGGAGGCAGCTACATGGTGGGCAGGAATAAGTAATAACTCAGTAGCAAGAAGAAAAACCATAGAAAGCAGACAGAAAACTCTGAAGTACAGCAATTCAGAATCATTTAGTGTATAGCATTGGTTCTCAACTTTTGTGAAAGTAATTAACACCACTGAATTGTATAATAGAAAATGGATAAGTGGAACTCCTAGGTTGTATGTATGTTTTTGGAGTAAAAATTTAAAGAGAAAAACATAAAAATGTACAATACAAAGAGTGAACCCTTATGTAAACTATTGACTACAGTTAACAGTATAATTATAATAATATTGTTTCATCAGTTGTAACAAAGGTACTATACTAGTACAAAGTGTTTATAATATGTAAAACTCTGAAGGGAGGTATTTGGAAATTCTGTACTTTCTGCATGACTTTTCTGCAAACCTACAATGGCTCTAATCAGTCAGTCATTCAACCAAAAAAAAATGAAGTGGAGGTTTGTTACAACATAGACTGCTTGGCCCCACCCTATGAGTATCTGATTCAGGCATTTGCAGTTCTGAGAAGTTCCCAGGTGATGGAGATGCACTTGGTCCTGGCCCCCCATGGTATAGCAGGCAATAGTCTGCTGCATAGTACACTGCCTAATTTTCATGATACAGATTTCAAGAGAAAAGTTTAACTTTGTCCACTGTCCTCTGCTTAAGAGGGCAAAGGAGTTTGTGCTCCATTCTAGAAAGGTGTTTTAATTCAAAATAATTTTAAAAAACCATATTCATGTGTTAAGAAAGAAACCTATAAGATATCCAGAAAAGATCCTGTCCACAGTAATGCATTGCCTGTGGCTCCTGGATAGCCAAGCCTGCCAAGTGTTGTTGTAATGGGGGTGGGAGGTATCTGTTCCCACTTGACAGTGCTATTTATGATTTTTGGGGAGGTATTTGTGTTAGTGTGATTGCTGTGCCTCCTTCCTCCTCTTTTTCTTAGTGACTTTCTAGACAAAAAGACTTAAGAAACAGATGTTTTTTCTGCCACACCAACTGCTTGATTCAACTTAACTCTCATAAATAGTTGAGTTTGTTTCAGTAACAATGTCAAAACACTGGGCTCTGTGGCAGTTGCGTATACAGGCACCATATTGTCATCCTTTTCTCTGTTCATTTTGCCAGTTAGTGGTAATTTCTGCCAACAACAAATAAAGTCTTAAGTAACAAGCCATGGACTAAGGTGACCATTTGTGAAAGAGACAACAGTGCTCCTTATGAAGACCGTTTCCATTCTGAACATCATATTTTCTTCATTTCCATGAAAGATGTGGACGATATATCTATGATGGCAAAATGATTTTTGGCCAAAGTTCTATTTCAGTAACTGGGTATAAACTTGGTCTGTTAATTGCCTTGAGTTGACATACTGGAACTCTTGTATCATTGTAAACTTTGATCAGTGTTTTGATTACAGAAGTCCTCAGAATTCTCTCATGTCAAACCTAACAACCCACTTAGTTTCTTGATTATCTTAGAAGTGTAGATTGTAGTCTTCCTCCTATACCAAACGCGCTATATGTATTTTTTAACTAGAGAAGGAATATAGTTTTCCATATCATAGTTAGGAGATTACTTTAATTAGATATATCTCTTTCTATGAGAAACTTCCTGATGCACTGAACTGTTTAACTTTCTTAGTTAGGGATGATGTTTTTTTTTGAGGCCAGTTCCATTTAAATGTGATGACTGTTCATTCCCATGGTGTTCACTGAAAAATGAAATATGGATCTAAGGTTTAGTGCTGGGATAGAGAGAACAGAAGGAAAAGGGGAGGTGAGGAGAGCTTTGAAAATTCCTCTCTGTTTGTAGGTGCCATGTAGAAATCCGTATCATGTATGTATACCATTTTGTCATTCCTGACATGAAATCTGAGCTATTGTGTTCCCTGATGATAACTTGGAATAAAAACAAATGTTTCTGGCACGAAGTTGCTTCTTCTCCTAACATATTTAAGCTGAGAAGATTATTTCTGCTGTCAGTGAATTTCATGTAATACCTGGACCGTCTGACTGAAATCCAGTGGCATGTGTAGTTAGATTCCTATTTGCCTGTGATCACACCGATTGTTGCAGTAATACTGTAATGAGGAATAGGTCAAATCATTACTTCTATATAAACAATATTAAATCTTAAATACTTGTATTTAAATAGATTCTAGAATATTTAAGAACAACCTCATTTAGAACAGTGATATTTTAAGTAGACAATGGCTATTCAAACACCATTTTATAACATTAATGTAGGGTCTGCTACTCTCTGGAGGAGAAATCCATAAAATAAGCAAGACTTTTTTTTTTTTTGCAACTCATAAGTTTATTGTGTCTTCAAGACACTACAATGCAGATTTCTTTCTCAAAGAAGGGTCTTTCACAGATAGAGACATTATCCAGGTGAGTTGCTCATTTGTCATTTTCATAGGCAGCTGGATTCTTCCTCCTGGATTTCCCAAACTCCTGGTTCCCCCATGTGTAGATAAGATAAATGCTACAAATGGCGGCATGACGTGAAGGACGGACCCCCGAGTGCGGCGCAGCACCTTCGGGATGCCCTTGCTGAAGTAGTGCAGAAAGGCACGTTGCTCAAAAGGTGACAAGCTGTAGGTGATCACATGCCGCATCCGCATCAGGTTCCCAAATTCACGACTTTCCTCTCAATGTAGTGTCTGGCTTTGAAATGGACTTCTTTGCATTTACTATGATGGCCATATTAGCACTGATCTAATGCCCTACCCAAAGAAATTTTTATGTTTTCTAGGATTTGTGTTACTGAGCTGTATCAGGGACAGGCCGTTGGGTTAAAGTAAGAGAAATAGCCCATCTTGGTTCTCAGTTTTGATTTCCATGTCAGGCATGAACCAATGACGTCTGTACTTCTAATGGCTTCACTGTCCCTTTTCTTTGATGTTTTTCCACACTCCCTTAGGATGCTTTCAGACATTCGTTGATTTAAATAAAATTGGCTATTTCTTCATATATCACATCCTAAATGAAAAATTAGACTTCTTTTGAGTTCAAAATATTTCATTGCGGAAAATATTTTTGCCTGTGTTTTAGATGCCTCTTACATTTCTATGCGAAAAAGATGCATATTTGATTTTGCTATTGCAAAGCCAGAGACCCTGACAGTTTTTGCGAAATTATTCATTTATTTTTTCTGTCTTTTATCTTCATTTTCAGTTTTATAAACACACTTAAAATCACCCAGTTGAGTTTTTACCCCAGCCTTGACTCTGTTCAGTGAGGAACACACTAATACAAATTTATGAAATAACTTTTATCAACTGTTTTCTGGCTTGGATATGGTAATTCTTTCTTGGATATTTAGCCATTTCTTTATGCATTTATTTTATGCTTTCTTTATAACAAGGATTTATTTTATTTACATAATAATCAGGTATTGAGATGTCAGAGCATTTTTTTCCCTATTGGTCCACAGTGCTTGTGAGCACATTCCTTAGGAACTATGTGTTATCAGATTTTTAAAACTTTCCTAACCATTAACATGCTTTACAGTAGGGAAAAGTGATTTTCTTCAGGAAAAGGAACTTGCTGTCTGCCACCAGTCATTCCTTCAGATGTTTATTGAATACCTACTATATTCTTGTGATTGTGTTAGGGAGATTACAGTGAACAAAAGATGTTTTTCTTTCCCTTATCAAGTTTCAAGTCACCCTAAAGCTATTGATAATATAATGACATCTGTTTCCATGTAGTATCCAACACCTTTTAGACAAATTTTTAGAAAATGAAAATAAATCTTAAGTAGAAATGATATGAGAGTTGTTCTAAAAAACACTAAACTCTGATTCCACTCTACATTTAGAATATCTAGGCAATAAATGAAATCACATTGAAAAAAACCTTCTGAGTCAGAGCACCACTCCGTATATGCAGAAGAACAGATAATATTATCAGTATTTTATATACAAAACAGTCTTCTTGAGAGAAAATGTATCCCCAGACTCTTCTTTCTCCCACACCTACTTTCTTTTTCTCTTTCTTCCTTTATTTCTCTTCCCTAACTGCTTTTTATTTTTAATTGGGTCAGTAATATGATGATCCATGTTTAAATCAAAAAGACTAATTCAGAAGAACAAGCAATTTATGTGAAAACATTCATTGTAGCACTTTTTAAAATAGCAAAAAATGTAAAACAAACAGACAAACATCTAAATGCTCATTAGGGAAATAGAGAAACAAAAAAATGTTAGATTAAAATAATAGAATACCAGAAAGCTATAACATGATGAGTTGGGCAATGATGAAACATGGGAACATGAAATAACATAATTGAGATAGGCAGGATACAAATATAGTGAACAATAATGCCATTTATGTACATGCCATTATTATATATGTGTGTATATAAGTATATTTGTGTGTATATAATTCTTTAATTTCATGTCTATTATCTAACTATTCATTGACCAAAATCAGGCAGGAACATCGAGATGGTTATATCAGATGTTAGCTTCTTTTTTCTTAGCAAGGTATCTTAAATTAGTAACTTATAAAAAAAGACTGATAAATTTGAAGGGCTTCCTCCAAAGGTAAATGAAAAGTTAAGGTAAAACCCAAGTCTATGTTACTTTTTAAAGGAGTCATGCTTTTTCTTCCGAAATATCAATATATGGTGATACCTAATTTTAAAAGGACATGATATCTAAAATGTTAGATGAATAAAATGAAGCTTCTCCAGAAATCCACATTCTGGATTTTAAGGAAGTTATTTTAAAATAGAAAATAAGAGTAATTCTATATTTAATCAGAGGTTAGGCTTCCATCAGCCTCAAACATCTGGAACCTAGAAATGAGTTTAAAAAAACAAACATTAAAACCAAAATCCTTGAGTGAGGGGGCAGGGGGAAACCTGTACATTTAATCCTGAGGAGGCTCCTTGAGATCCTCAGCAAACCAACCATTTATAAAATGAGGCAGCAGCCTAGAAGCAGGGTAAAAGCAATGAGAACTGAAGACAGTAAAGGAAGAAAAAAAAGAAATATAAGAAGCAGATGTGGAGACTTGGACAGCCTGGCAGTTTGGGGTCATTTAATGCTAGGCTAAAGAGCTCTACTTAGCTTAACACCTCCTTTCCCCCAAAGATAATTTAATTGCAGCCTATATTATTACTAATACTTACGATTCTACAATAGACTAACAAGAAGATTGTATTTTCTGTTTAAGAAGACAATGTAAGTATGTGATGATTTAGAAAGATTTCCATAAGGTGGGTTTTACTTCAGTTATCTGCATAATTCAACCATGTAGAATACTGTATTTCTCTTAAAGCCAGTTAAAGCATTATTATAACCATCACCTTAGAACATTCTTTTGCTGACCTAGGATCAGTTCTTTAGACTACTTGGGTTTTAATGCGAATAAATTGACTAATTTTGATCTCTTGCTATAATTTAGGGGGGGAAAATGCTTCCGGCAAATAGTTTCTAGAGTCCCTGTCAGTCTTTTTGGGCAAATATAGTTTTGGATTCCTAGGACATGGTTTCTATTAAAAGCTTTTTAATATAGAAGAACTTTTTAGTTAATTGTGTTAACAAATAAAGCAAAGTTTAACCATCTCATCTTTGATGTTCAAAATTAAATAGCTTCGGCGTGGCCTATGGATAGCCTCTAAATATGAGAAGGCAGATCAACATGGTATTTTTCTGTATTATAATGCAGTGGTTAAGCACTGGCCTGCTTGGGTTCAAATCAGACCTCTCTTATTTTCTTATAGCCCTGGGCAAGTTATTTATGCCTCTAATCCTTAATTTCTATAGTCCAAAAAAAAAAAAAAAAGGGAATTTCTCTTATAGGGGCATTGAGAAGATTAAATCAAGTCGTCCACTTAAAGGGCTTAACTTAGTGCCTGTACACAGTAAGTACTCAGTAATCGTAAGCCACTACTTTTACTTGCTGACTTTTTTTTTTTTTGACTAGAAGATGTAGAACATGCTCAAAGCTCTCCTTAATGACTTAAGGACAATTTGAAAAGGAAACAAATATTAGCTGAGGACCTTCTTTGTGCCAGGCCTTAGAATAGGTGCATTTTAGAATTTATGTCATGATACCCTTATGAAGCGCTGGGGAAACTGAAGTGTAGACAGCTTATTTGTTCTTATGAACTACAGTTATTTTGCTAAGCACAACATGCCATGTGGCAGGAACAGTGCAGCATTGGAGACTGTGTGCACACGTGGAACAGGACCCCCAGTATTTCTGGAAGGTTCAGTATTAACCTCCAGTTGCTGTCTCTATCAGTGTCTACTGTCCTTCCTGATACCATGTGCCCCTGTTGCTATGGCTGATTCTCATTTCCCCCTTTTCCTCCTCCTCCTTCCCTGTGCTATTCTTTCTTGTCTGTTGCCTCTTCTCTCAACAGTTCTCCATTTCTAAGCCTTTGTATAAAAAAGTTGGTCTTTTAATAAGACATCCCCAGCCAATCAATATGTTCTGATTCATTTTGTACAACTAACTGAGCCTGGATAAGGTAGCCAGAGTATGTCCTGGAGTAGAGGTCCTGGTCATTTGCTCACCATCTAACCCTGATACCTAGAGCATTACCTGGCCCTTGGTGTGTATTCAGCAAGTCCTTGATGAAAGAACTCGAGATGTGCAATTGTTGGGCTTTTGGCTTTTTGTGGCCAAATTCACATGTGGTGGAATGCTCAGAGATTATGTTTTTACTTCCAAAGAGGGTAGTGGGTTGTGTGTTTCTAAGCTCCTTTTGGATCCAGGGTTTTCCCGGAATTCTGAAGGATCTAGAAACTAGATTCGGGATAAACAAGGTTTAAGTATAATTGTGATTTACATGTTGTCATTAAGACAGCAGATAAGTGACAGCAACCCAACAACCTTGTAAAAAGAATAAACAAACAAAAGCAATGAGGAAACCATCCCCAGGGAGCTATCTATATAAGGGGGATCATTTCTCACTGCTCTGGCATCTTTTTTTCCAGATTAGTGTTGGTGGTTTATAAATAAAATATACTAAGCCTGCTTAAACCAATTAATAAAATTTTAATATATGCAAAGAACTTCAAAAAAATGTCAACAAAGTCAGGTTTTGGATGATCTAGGTTCTGATCTTAGCTACCCCTCTTACTTTAAAACATTTAGTTTTAATGAATAAATGAGGTACTTGGGAAAGAAGAAGAAAGAGAGTTGGTCAGAATAACAAATTCTTGGTGGGAAGGGACTTTGGAAGCCATGTGGTCTGACCTAAATAATACAGGAATTCCTTCTACAGAGTCCCTGACAGATGGTCCTACACTTGTGTTCTGACTACTTTTTCAGTGTCAGGAAATTTGTTATTTCAAGCGGCAGCGTATTTCATTGTTGGATATTTTCACACATTGAGAGACAATCACTATCCTTCTAACTTCTATTGGTGGAATTTTGATTCACTGATCCTAGAATTTTTACTAAATATTCTATAATTTTACTTTAGCACAGGGTTACCAAATAGCTGTCAAGAGTCTGTGGAACGCTGGTGTGGATTTTCGTCACTATGCTTTTGTACTGTGGAGGATGCTGAAGGTTCTGGTGTGATCCTTGCCTGCGGGGAGCCCATAGACTAATTGAGAGACAAGATTGAACATACACTCAATTAACTGACAAGCCATGATCAGAGGACGAATGACTTGATGGAGGGAATTAGGAAATAAGCCTTGAAATATGAGTGAGAGTTTGATTTTGCCAAGCAGCAAAGCTGCGTAAACAGGAGGCACAGGACTTTAGACAGGTAACAAGGAAACCATCCTAATAGAAATAGAGAATAGTAATAGGAAATAGGATAGTAATAGTTAAATAGGGAGGATGGGGTCAGAATATGGAGGAATTTGAAAACTCTGCAGTCTTTATTTTAATTAATCAATTCTTCCATTATTGTTTTTCAAATAATAAAAAGTAATCCATGTCTGTAATAAAATACAAAAAATATGGTAAGTCTCAATTAAAAAGCAAACATACACACACACACAAACCAAAAAATAAACAAACAAAACCACCCAACAACCCTTATCTTTATATCCCTCCCCATTCCCTAGACCTAACCACAGTTTTAGCCGCTTAATATATGTTCTAGGAATCGCCAAACTATGGCCCAGGAGCCAAAACTGGCCTGTCACCTATTTTTATACCTTCTGTGTGCTAATAATATCTTTTACATATTTCAAATGGTTGGAAAAAAATCAAAAGAATATTTTATGTCTTGTGAAAATTGTAAGAAATTCAAATTTCAGTGTCCATAATAAAGTTTGGAATTTTGTCAGTAGAAACAAAATCAGTGGAAATTTGTTTTCTCTCTTTTTATGGAAGTACTTACATAATAGCCTGGATTTTGCCTTTTGGCCCTTTATGCAAAGAGTTTGCTGACCCCTGGAACATTCATTCAGGTTTCTTTCTGTGATGTTTCTTGGTGTTCTGTTTTCCTTATTTTAAAAGTGGGACTAGTTGAACCATATTGTGGCAAATTTTTAAGATAGGAACTGATTAAATAAATAAAAGCTGCTGTGGGTTTTTAGGAGGAACAGGGTCCCCAAGCCAGATGGCCCAGTGGGGAATGCGAAGGACCAAGGCATGTGGCCCCTACAACAATGCCAGTGTGAAGTGTGGTGCTCCTTGGATTGAGACAGGAGGGGGAGAGCTAGATGTGTATGTACCGAGGGTCCAAGGGGTGTGCTGATCACTGAAAAAGGAGGTGAAGGCTGGGAGCAAGTCAGAGGCGCTTTCCCATTTTCATGTTGGCATTGGGAAAATGTTAAAAATATTGAGGGGATGGTTTGCTTTTGTAGAAGCACCTTTCAGACTTGCTGAAATTCAGGCAGCCTGTCCATTGCTAACCAGGAGCACCAACTGATGGTGCCTTAGGTTTATATTACCCATCTGAAGATACATGATCCCTCACAGTGCGTCTTTCGTGGTTAATGAAACAAAATGCACACATTTTGAAGGAGGAGAATTGTATGTGCCTGTTTTGAGCTTTATAACGTCTGTTAGGGCAATCTTGGGTATTTGGGCTTTATGTTAAAATACAGTGCCTGGAAAAGAAATGGGTCATGGGGATACATTTGTCACTGTTTACTTTCCCTATTAAGGGAAAATATTTTAAATTTTAGAGTATTTTGAAGGAAGGAGCCTGTCATTAACTAGAAGTGTGTGGGGTTTTGGAGGGTCCTTGGAGGATGCCTTTCCCACCGTGCTCACTCCACTGCAGACGTCTAACGTGGGCCACCGTGGTTCATGGCGTGGTCACAGCGCTGGACTTGCAGGCGCTGCCCCGGTTTGTGGTCAGGAGAGTTCTGCCAGTGTGACATTCTGTGAAGGGGAATGAAAGTTTCACTGTCCTGCTACTAATTGTACTACATCACTGGATACCCCATCGTAGCTCCACGTTGCAGGTTCTTGTCTTAGTGGTGGGCAGTGTGGCTTCTTTTCTGAGGGTCCTTTACTTAATACTCATGTTGACATTAACACATTTGGTTAGTATCAGATAGGCAGGTGTAGGTGAGTAAGTTTAGCCTTTCATTTAACTTATGTTTGAACCATTTCTGAGTCTTCCACATGTTGTACTCAAGCTTCCCGTGTGTATATATCATGTATGTTTACATATGTATTTTTATGAAAGCAACTGATAAATGAGAGTACAAAGTAAGAAACTTTAAGAAGAATGTAAGTACGGACATCACAACTCTGAGGCAGCAGCACAAATGAAAACACAGGGATGAGGCATCAACATGAAGCATGAGACATGCCTCACTGTGATTCAGAGAGAATTGCTCGTCACAAGTGGCCCATTGACTAAGCTATGGGCTTTAAATCAGGAAGCCTCGTTCTTATTACAGCACCTACACTGACTTGCTTTATGATGTTGGATAAACTGCAGAACTCCTCTTGCTTTATGATGTTGGCTAAACTTGCAAAACTCCCAGTTGCCAACTGGGAATATCAAATTTAACATCCAGTTATTCCATGTGGGATGTTTGGGAATAAAAAGCAAAATAATTGCAAAGGACTCTGAGCATCCTGAAGGGTGATATTTGCATTTTAAGCATTGCTAATGTTCTTTTCAATGTGTACCTATGTTGGTAAAGGCTCATTAGATGCTCTTGCCCAAAAATGAAACAAACTGTACCTCCTGACTCATTAATTTTATAATCTTCCTGACTTAATGCTCCTGGGCACCTTTAATATGGTTTTAATCTTCATGTCCATGTTAGTGACATTGTTTCTTATTCCCCTACCTAAGAAAAGAGTTACAGACTTACAGATATTTTTGTCATCAACCTATAGGCATTTTTTGCTATGCAGCTTTGACTTTCGTAGTTAAATGTTTTTTTTTTTAATCAAAGTAAGGGACTTTCCAGCATCTGACTGAACACATAGAATAAAAAAATAGAGATTAATTAACATGCTGTTGTTAAACTGTGAAAGTAGAGTTTCTAAATACTTTTATTGCACCAGCACGTCACTGTCATATTTTTCTCTATAAAGTTCAATGGTACTAGGTAAAAATTTCCCTTTTCTGAGGATAGTTTAATCAGGTATCAAAGAAGATTGTTAATAAGGTGATTTCATCTTAGTAGTGACTCCCCTGGAGGAGATGTGGGTCCTTATCAAACCATCTTTTCCTCCCTCTTGTGTAGAATCACTGTAGAGCCAGTCACTTCACAGATGGGA
Organism: Dasypus novemcinctus; assembly: GCF_030445035.2. Classification (NCBI taxonomy): domain Eukaryota; kingdom Metazoa; phylum Chordata; class Mammalia; order Cingulata; family Dasypodidae; genus Dasypus; species Dasypus novemcinctus. The sequence goes on from NC_080673.1 coordinate 53,924,077, forward strand.
ATGTGTTATCTCTCCAGGGGTGAGGAGCCCTGGCCCATTAGCAGATTCTGAGTTACAGGTTCTCAGCCAGCCCAAGGGCGAGGCAGCAGAAAGTCTCCTCATTCAGATGTTAGCCCAAAGGAGTAAGAAATGTGTTTAGTGGAGCCCACGTTGGTGGAGCAGACAGCTGCTTTTGAGAACCTGGTAAGTGACACAACATTGCACAGCCATCCCCCGAGCAGTAGGTGTCACTGTAGTCAGTGGCTTTTACTAGTCAGAGCCTAAGGGGTTAATTGGGGCTGGTTTGGAAGGGTATGGAGAAGTCCATCTGTGCCGGCGAGGGTGTTTGTCTTTGTCTCAAGGGCACCGGTTGACTTCAGTGAAAGGCCCAAGTCTTAAAGGCACCATTTTCCTCTCTGAAGAGGAGCAGGATACTTTCCCATCTACTGTTTAGTCTAAGGCTAGGTTGTTTGATATTTGGTGGTGGGGGTGGGTTGGGGGTGGATAATAGGTGAGAGAATCCTAAGGTGTGATAGGAGAACCTAGGACAGAGGGGAAGGGAAAATTCTCTTAAGAGGAATGAAAGAATATGGCATAGCAGAATACATTTCCTTGTTGTCTTTTCACTCTGAGTGAGCCTTGTTACATCCAGGCAGTGTGAGCTTTCAGAACTTTTATCGGTATCCTCAGAAATTTCCCTTTACCACAGAGGAACCAAAGGAAAAATCTCTTTCTAGCAGAGATGTACTTCTCTTTTGCCACTTCCACTCCAGAAAGTTAATTTTCAAATGCTAAAATAGAACTTAGGGTTTAGAAATAGCTACTGTGTTGACTAATTTTTTAAAAAACTATGATTGCATAGCCAATTGCTTTTTCAAGTACACCCAATTTTACTTTTTCTTTTCTAGTAACACCCTGGCGTGAAAGCAAAATAAAACCTAGTAAACTCACTGTAGAGTTTTATATTCATGTTATATTTTCCCCCCTAAATAATCAGTCCCCTCCCCATGCAATACAGTGTAATTTGTCCTTAAAACATATATAAGAAGGTATTATATATAATACAGATAGGACTTATATGGAGATACTCATTAAAAATAACTCTTGTCCGGTCTTTAACTCCCCCCACCCCCATATCCTGCCTATTGGTTGTTAACGCCCTCATTAAGCCTTGCTCTTAATAGTACAATTTGTTAAGCTCAAACTGCTCTCTCTCTCCCTCTCTCTCCCCCCTTCTGTCTCCCTCCAAGTGACTGGCTGATTTTAAACCATCCGTACATTCGCACACTCGCTGAGCCAGGTGGCGTTGCTTCCTGCCTCTCCTGCTCGCTGTTGCTAAGTGAGAGGCACCATCTCACACATAAAGCTGAACCAATAGCATCCTGACCCCCATAGGCTGGTAAAAGCTGAAGAAAGAGACTCACACAGTGTTGTCTGTGGCTGGTGGATCCTCCCCCTCTTCCCCTCCCACCTTTTCTTTTCCAACAGGAAGGGGAGGAGGAGGTGAGGGAGAGATGGTAGGAGGAAGAGAGAAGAAAGAGAATGGGGGAGGTGAATCCTAATATGCCTTGCTGCACTTGAGATAAATGCCGTTTTTTTCTTTGTGAAGAAGAGGGATGGTCGCTTCTCTCATGCAATCGCAGACCAGCAGATGCGCTTCTTTTTGCCCTCAAACAGCCTGTGTTATCAAAGCTCAAACTCTGAATAAGACGTCTGTTGACCTGCATATCGGCTTTGCTTCTCTCTGTCACCATATAGCTATGAATCTTTTAATCCCCACAGTTTTGCGGATCTTGACACCTCTGCTCATTCTTCATCTTTGCCTCCCCTGCTCCCTTTCTGTCTCACAGTATTTTCCTTCTCCCACTGTGGAATGGATTTCCTTTGAATGTAAAAATCTGCAAGCTGTATTTTATGTATCGTTCTATGAGGAAGTTATCAGATCCTCCTAGGGAATGAACCAAGAGAGGAGGAATATTTATAAAGGTAAAAATTTTAAATCTCTCCTTAAGAGTTTCACAGTAGTCTGGCAAGCACAAAGTGCAGTGAAAAGCTCTTCTTAACTGGATAACTGCCAGTATAGATAGCCAGTTGGAATAGTTGAGATTATATGGAGGAAATGACCTTTCTCCTATAATTACCCGGATATTTTGGGCAACATTAGACCCAGGTAGCCTGGATAATTATGGCTTGGTAGATTTGACCTTAAAACAGAACAGATTCTAGTTAAGTTTTCCATGAAAAATGCTTGCTGTCTTTGATGATACAAGTAGTGAAGGCGTCACCGACTTTTGAAGCCCAGTTATCAGGAGACTTCATTAGGTTCTACATCCAATAGGTTTCCAAAAAATTTTCCCCAGTCTTTGGAGATGGCTTTATTATTTGGTCGTGTATGTGCCTTTTGGAAAAACAACAACAAACCTGCATTTATTTCTGAGTCAAGGCTGTTGAAGTTTCCTGTAATCTATTCCTGGATTTTTTGTTAAATTTCTGTTCTGGTGTGATATCAAAAGGGTGGTATTCATGGTTAAGCTGCCCATTTCCTTCATACTGAAAACACGATACCACTACCAGGCTAAAAATCCATTCCACTTACTCAGTATCGCACACATAGATGATCTTTACTCTTTCATTCTACCTGCTTTTCCCAGCCTTTATAGCAATTTTGCCTTTTTTTTTTTTAACCCAAATTAAAATGTTTTCATGAAGGGAAGCATGTGGAATTGGATGAAACAAAAGGAAATTATCAGTGAAAATCCTTACCAAGTCCTAGGTGAATGGAATGTTTCACTTTTTGTTTTATGAGCCTCTCTTTTTAATATCATGAAGGGGAAAAAAAAGACTGTTGCCACCAGTTCTCACTTAAAAGATTTAAAACTGAAATTTGCACATTATTTCCAAACCTCAATTCAGTCTCCTCCAGGTTAAACCAGAGCCAAATGCTCAGATCTGCGCTGTATCTTCTTCTCTTACCATGTCCATTTTCTGAGGGAGGTGTTAAGGACAAATGAAAACTCCAAAAGAAGGCAGAGAAGTTAAATAAATAAGTAAGTAAGTAAATAAATAAATAAATAAAAGGAATGGCCAGCAAATCCTGTAAAACAGCCTCAGTTGGTATTATTAACTTTTATTGATGGCTCACCTATCGCACATTCAGCCCTGTGCTGACAGTTTTGAGCTGGAAGCGATGTGAGCCAGGCCCCACTTGGTGCCTCCTTCTCTGGGTTCCGGTTTCCTCCATGTTACCAACTTTACTATTGAACTACAGGCTCTGCTTTGGTCATGTAAACCTGCCAGGACCAACTTTTCCTGCTTCTTTCCTTCTTCCCAGTTTATAATTTTCTTCCTTAAAAATCTCTGCTTCACACCTACATCCACTTAAGAGAATCTTCTAATTCAGTCATCCAAGCACAGTTACCTCTAAATCCCTCAGCTCTTTCCCTCCAAATTTGCACTTGTCTAGCCTTCTTTCTAGGCACAGTTAGGACTTCTCTGCCCAATCGCCTTGTATACTGGTAAGTCCTATGCTTTTGCCCCTTCTTCCAGACTCCTTCTCTTCCTCCCATGGCTCCCTGTGGACATCTTTGCCTCCAGAGCCCATCTCTCATCCAGTTTCCTCATTGAAACTTTTCTCTTAATCCCTCCCACTCAGACTTCATCTTCCAGTCCTCTGAAGCACCACATCCTCTTTTGTCCTACCTCTTTCAGAACTTTGCGTCTTCTGCTTTGAGTTGTACTTGCTGTATCCTTGGTAGTGACAATAGCAGTTCAGAGAAGGTCTTTAGCTACTTTCCTGTATTCCCCATTAACCTCCCTGCAAAGGCATCTCAAGTAAATATAGAATTAAACAGAAACTGCATTTGCTATGCAGACAAGCCTGGAGGTGCCCCCAGCCACCTCCTCCAGTGCCCTTTGCAACCTAATTACTAACCCTAAGTCTCTTCTTTATAGAACCACTACTCCGGATCCTCCTGTTTACTTTCATACAGTGCAAGGTCGGATCTGTGTCTCCCTCATATTCATGTATCTCAAAGTACCTAACATAAACAGAAGGCGCTGAAGACCTGTTGAATTGTCACATGACTCCCAGGAAACTTTAAAGATTATGTCTCTAATTTGCCATTCAAAGTATATGTGTAAAGAAAAATGGAATTTGTATGAATATTTTAAATAAGACCATGCATGCACAAAAGCGTTCAGTTAAATATTATTTTGTTTATCAGTCAAGAGAGGCTGGGTTGTGATATAGTGACAAACAAACCCCTAAATCTTAGTGGTCTAAAACAACAATTTACTTCTTGCCCATGTTTATTGTGGTTTGGCAGAGGAATGGGAGGGACCCCGCTCACCATCATCACTCCGAGACTCGTTCTGATGACACAGCTTCTATCCCACACTAGCAGCTGTGCTGAAGCAAATGGAGTTCCATCAACAATTTAATGCTCCAGCCCAGAAAGGGTACCTGTCAGTCTGCTTGTAATTTATTCATCAGAACTAGTCACGTGACCTCATCCACCCACAAAAGGGCCTGGAAGGGCTGGTCTCCAGTGTGCCTGGAAGATAGAGAGATAGAAATATTTGAAATACTTGGAGAAGAGCATAAATGACTCCCATATTATATTATTCACTCAAAGATTCCTTTTAGAGGAACTTTATATTTAATTGCACTTGGAAACATGGAGCATATTCACATACTTCCTCTCCCTTTGCATATAGTATTATTTTCCTCATCCACCAAGATAGGTTGCTTTACGTTACTATGGGATTCTTGGCCACAGCAATTAAGGGATACATGGTTCCATTTTCTAGAAGTATAAGATAGAAAACTTGCTCATTGTCTCTATCTCTCCAGCTGTTCAACCAGTACTTCAGAAGCTCTTCTGATGGGTGAATTGTACTGCTAGTCACCGCTCCAGGGACTGCCTCCAGTTCACTTTGAGTGTTACCACAGTTAGGATCATAGAAAATAATACAAAATTTTATAAATTTATTCTATGAATCGAGTCAGAGAGTGTACAGATATTACATCATAACTACATTATTTATTATAATGAAAAGCTGGGAATAGTCTAAATGTCCAACAATAGATTGGCTACAGAAATTATGGTATATCTAGAAAATGGAATACATGTAGTCATTAAAAAGTATATTTCAGAAGAATGTTTAATGAGATTAGAAAATCTTCACAATATATTGAGTTTTTAAAGAAGAAGGCAATAGAACAGAATAAAAAGCAGATGCTGCTTTTTAAAAAATGGTAATATGTGAATGTGAACAAGGCCAACTTCTTTGTAGTAATGAGTGTTTTCTTATGTTTTTCTGCCTCCTTTTTTTTTTTTTTAGTAAGCACAAATTACTTTTGTTGTAAGGCGATCAACATGAGGAGATATGTAAATATCCCTATCCTCTGAACCGTGTAGATTTTCTAGTGGCATAGGTGTTACTTCTTTTAGGTGAATAGCCTGATTTAACAGGTACATAGATGACTCTGTTCCGGGAGAAATGAGCCTGGTGCCTAGACAGAGGTTTAGAAATGCTGGATCCTCATCCTCTGGATGAGGAGACAGTTTGACACTAGTTCACACACGTCCAGGCATAGGCATTTTACCATTTTTTGCCCTTTTCTTCTGCAAGTGCTGTATAGATCTTCCATGGCATTTTGACTTGACATTTCACAGCTGCTGCAAATCCAGTAAGCAGGACATGACATTGGCACTTTGAGGCTGCTGGTAGCACATTGGTTTGTAAAGAGATGCTAAATTTGCTGAGATACTGAAAAAAAAACCCGACATGTATTTATTTTGGGATGATACGGACTTGTGAAAAAGGGGGCCCCATTATAGGAGAACTTGTAACACTCATTCATCTTGTGTTGTGCACTGAGCTATAATGCTACAGCTGTCATCCACTTTCAAATGAACGATTGTCATATTGTCAATCCACAATAATGCAGAACAATTTTCATTCCCCATGTTGAAGCATTGCCATTGTGATATAATTCAGTTCGTATTAACAATGCTTTGATGACAATTCCTTTCCACTCCACCCTTTGAGCCCTCCCTTGCTCCTTTTCTTAACCAGAAGGAAATGTATTTTGACAATATCTTCCATGTTAATAGTTTTCTGCTTTTACAACATTTTTGGCCCATAACCCTCATTGAAACTGCAGAGAACACACCAATCTGGTTTTTTTTTTCTTTCTTATAAAAATATCTTGGGGTTAGATAGTGCCTTATTTGAAAAAGACTAAAAGTGTTTCTGCTCATTTGTCTTTTTTATTCTTAGAGCATCCCTCATAAAAATGAAATTGGTATTATTATTCCCTTTTTATAAATAGCACAATTAGAACTCAACTCTCTTGATTCTACAATCTAAAGTGAATCATTAGAAGAGGCTGCTTAGTTTTCATAGTATTAATAGTGATGTCAGTAGCTGTTTACATGGGAGGAATTAACCACCCTAATAAATTTATATTCACTGATTTTCCCTAGAGGGGAAATCAGTTCTATGTATGAATCTGCACCGATTTTCAAGGGACTTTCCTGTCACCATAGACCCTTTTAAGCTGATTGAGTGTTGTCTTTGTTCGAAGTTTCCCAAGAGCTAAATCTAGGTGGGCATAGTTGATGTGATTAAAATATACTGTGAATACTTGTATATACCGTTCCATGTACATTGCTGCAATTTTTTTTTTTCATGTTTTAATTTTTTTTTTTATTGTTGAAATCAAATTTTTTTTTATTGACTTTGTAGCTGCAATTTTAAAATAAAAATTTTATTGTGCCTTTCGGAAGTTTTCACTTTTCTCTTTTTAAAATTCTTCACTAGGCCAGATTCTTGTACCATTGAAAATCTATGACAGAATGTGGGGAGATGGGCACAGTTCAGGGAGGGGACAAAGTTGGATGTCAGAAACCACCAAAAATTTTTGTAAGGTCACTAATTCCCGATCGTTACTTGGAAAATGCCACATTACAGTATTGCTTTCCCCTCGCCTCTTCCTCAGGATTCTTATCAAATAAAAATCAGGACTTTTGAAACAATGTATTTCTAAAACAAAATTGAGACTGGGTGAGGAAAATAATCTGCCTGAGATTTAAGAGGTGAAGAGAGCCTCAGATTTAAGAGAAAGAAGTGTCTCCTATTCTGCATCCATAAATGAAGATTTGAGAAATAAGAGAAGGGTGAGAAGAAGAGGGGAAGGAAGAAACACATTTATAAAATATCCTTTCCTGTCAATTTATCATGTGCATCTGTTCTTGCACTGATTCATTCATTTACTCATTCACTCATTAATGAAATGATACTGTCATGTATCTTGAAACAGTCCTGACTTTGAAAGTTTTGTCTCATTGTCCCCGTAGATACACCTTGTTTTTATCTGACTTGAGTCCTGGTTTCTAGCTTGGAAAACATGGTCTCTGTGCCTTTCAGAGTATTACGCCATCCAAATCTAGACACCTCAGGGATGTGAAATATAAGACTGTTACTCAACAGCTTAGAACAGGAAGTGGAGTCTCTGCCACTAACTGAAACTTCCGAGGCCATGTAGAATTTGTGCCCGGCTTGGAATGTTGCCAGGACAGATCTCCGTTGTCCAGCAGGAAGCACGACGGGGCCCACAGGAAGCCCACAGGCCCTTACACATCGTCATCCCAGAGCCAGCTCCCTGCAACACTGCCTTGTCACATGGCCCCTGTGTGCCTGGGTCAGACAAGGGAGACATCAACCCTACTTTTGACTTCACCCTTTTTAAAAGGGAGGCTCTAGGTCAGGGTGGAGGTGGGTTTGGGGGGTGGGGTGGGGTTGGGTACGATGTAAGCTTTTATTTGGAGCCATGGTTTGTTCATTAGGCAATTCTTTGTGGTCCAGACAAGCTCTGCCAACAGCCCTTTAAGTCACAAGTTAGAAACGGCCAACGTAGTGTTAGCATTCATCCTGTCATTCCCTCCGTCACTAGCGAAGTGGTTGCCAGTGCAGGTCTAGGGTCGGGCAGTCTGGATTTGAATCTCAGCTCTGCCATTTCCTGGCTGTGTGATTTGGGCACATTACTTAGTAGAAGTAGTAAAATATGACTAATAAGAGTTCCTACTTCATAGGGTTTTTGTGAGGATTAAGTGAGTTAATAGATGCTTATAACAGCGCCTTAGACATAGTAAGTGAAGGTTACTGATTTATTCCTTTATCTGGTAATTGAGAGATGGCCACCACAGAATCGTGCTGAGAGCTCCTCTAGCTAAAGGTCCCTTGTGAAACAGGAATTTCAACATTCCCTTTAAAGTCTAGAGGTATTTTTTCCTTTGTCATTGACTGAATAATTTTTTTAAAAAATACACATTCTCCCATCTTAAACAGTGCTAGAAATGAGGTCACTTCTCTGATTGGAGGGGGATGGATTTAATTTCCGTTCCTCAGTTTTGAATAGTTGATCCTCCTTTCTTACTTTCTCCTACCTCCTCTCTTCAATCTCTTCTCTTTACTTCACTTTTTTCCTTTTTTTTTTTTTAAGATTATTTATTTATTTCTCCCACCTCCCTCCATTGTCTGTTCTCTGTTCCATTTGCTGTGTGTTCTTCTTTGTCTGCTTGTATTCTCATTAGGTGGTTCCAGGAACCAATCCTGGGACCTTCCAGAGTGGGAGAGAGGCAATCATTCTCTTGCTTTCTTACTGTCTCTCCTCTGTGTCTCTTTTTGTTGCGTCATCTTGCTGCGTCAGCTCTCCACTTGGCCCAGCCCTTCTGCGCAGGGCAGCACTCCGCACGGGGCCGCATTCCGTGTGGGCCAGCTCAACACTTGGGCCAACTTGCCTTCACTAGGAGGCTCTGGGTATTAAACCCTGGACCCCCTGTATAGTAGACAGGAGCCCAATTGCTTGAGCCATATCTGCTTCCCTCTTCCCTTTCTTTCTTTCTTTTTTTTAAGATTTATTTTTATTTATTTCTCTTCCCTCCCCCCCAGTTGTCTGTTCTCTGTGTCCATTTGCTGCGTGTTCTTCTTTGTCCGCTTCTGTTGTTGTCAGCAGCATGGGAATCTGTGTTTCTTTTTGTTGGATCATCTTGCCGTGTCAGCTCTCTGTGTGTGCAGCGCCATTCTTGGGCAGGCTGAACTTTCTTTCGTGCTGGGCGGCTCTCCTTACGGGGCGCACTCCTTGCGCGCGGGGCTCCCCTATGCGGGGGACACCCCTGCGTGGCATGGCACGCCTTGCACGCATCAGCACTGTGCATGGGCCAGCTCCACATGGATCAAGGAGGCCTGGGGTTTGAACCGCGGACCTCCCATATGGTAGACGGATGCCCTGTCCATTGGGCCAAGTCTGCTTCCCTCTTCCCTTTCTTGCTTAGCTCTTTTTATTGTCCTATTCTGGCCTTCTCTATGGAGTCCTAGCTAGCAAAGGTGTTTATATCTTGGTGGTATATATATGAAACCACTTTCATTTGTAGTTATTGCCTCAAAGCCCACTTATCAAATAGTATAATTTACCTCTTTAAAAATTAGGACACCCCAGCAGACATATGTGTAGAAATGCTTGAATATTTGTGGACTTCAATCTCTTAACTATGTAAAAGGAATAAAGTCTTAGTTTAAATGTCAAGAATATAAAAGTTTAAGAAATACTCAAAAATTTTCATCAAACACAGTGACTCTGTGGTGTCCTCCATAAAAATTTCATAGACTACATTTCAGAGACAAGCAGCATGGATCAAATAATTGCTAAATAGTAATTTTAGTTCTCTTCTCTCAGGGACTTAAGTAGAATTAAACGTATTAACTCAGATTGTCATAATGTCTCAAGAAGAGAAGGTGGGAAATATTTTATATTTATGTAATAGTGTAAGAAGACTGTTATTAGGCATAATATATGTATTTAAATCCTATTTAAATCAGTGAACGGTTCATTCCTGACAGTGATTCCCATACTGTGGCATGATAAGGCCAGTATGAAAGACATAGATATGGCAGTTGCTCTATGTGTAATTTAACATTTGCGTTTTTCACAAAAATTATGATATTCTTTTGTTAAGCACTTTACTCTGAGTATTGTTGGGTTGTTTTTTTTTTTGGAGGGGGGCTGTGCTTTGAAGTTTCTAATCTCTGTTGAACATAGTGTTAAATAAAATGTGGCACACAGCAGTTGGGAGAAGGAAAGGTAGACAGATTGTTGGATGTTAATCATATATAGGAGGCAGACAGTTGAGTTACTGTAGATGTTTAGGGCAAGAGAGATCCATCCTTTACATAGAGATGAATCCTGCTTGTGAATTCTACGTAGCACTTGAATATGACACATGGTAAGTATTTTGTTATTCAGGAATTTAGGCAAGTTTTGAGTCAGATCTCCTAAGTTCAAGATATATTTCTTTGTTTTCCTTTGTCTCCTACCCAATATGCATTTACTCATTCTGATTATTAATGATGTCCTTAGCACTATGATGGAATAGAATTGTACATGGAAAAAGAAATCCTACCTTCAAGGATCTTATGAGACTTCCCTCCCTTCCTTTCCCCCTCCTTCCCATCGTCTGACATCATTTCAGACTTACAAAAAAGTTTCAAGAACAGATAATACATTCCTGTATACTCTCACCCATATTTCCCAAATGCTGATATCTATTACTACCTCTGCTTTAACATTCTCCCTCTCCCTGTCTCTTGCTCTCTCCTCATTCTCCTATGAGACCAGATATACATACCCCTTTTTTCCTGAGCCTTTTCTGCCTGAAGCCTTCAGTTCTTGAGTGTATTCTCATCTTACTGGTCTGTCCACCTATGTCTTCATACACTCCATATCCCTGCCTGTTCACTTGCCTAGTTCTGTGGGTGTTTGTTGTTTGTTCCCACTACCTTAGTAGTGGCAGAGGGGTAGTTTTGTCTTTTTGGGCATGGAGGGAGTGGCAGTGGTAATAGAGTATGTTTGCTCTGAAAAGGCAATAGAGAAAAATCTCAGGGGCTTTTTATAGAAGTGGATTGGTGCCGAGATTTTAGGGTAGCTCTTGTTGTTTGGTGTGCATTACTCCGGGACAGTCTACTGAGTGGCCCTTTGATCAAAGAGCTGCCTGGCCCCATCGTGGGGAAGCTCTGTTGGGTGGGAGATACAGAAACCGAATGAGTCTGGGGACTTAAAGTATAAGTGACAGCAGAGTGTGACAAGTGCGCAGTGAGGGCTATGCCTAAGTGCTATGCGGCAAATGAGAGGAGCTCCTGAGCTCCAGAAGAGGTGAAGTTTCCTTCAAGGCCAGAGAAAACAGCGGTGCCTCTGACTTAGGTGGGTTTATTTAGCTCTCAATCCACTCAGGTGCATGGGGTGAAGGTTGCCCTACGTGTTCACCCAGAGCACATCCCCTTGGCTGGTGGACACACAGATTTCCATCTTGATGTGCCCACTCGACCTTCCATTCCAGCATTCCAGCAGGTAGGCGGTGACATGATGGCATCATCATCCAAAGAAAGCTCCTAGGATACTTCTACAAATAAATGTCTCAACCCTGCTGGCCTCACCTGAGCTCTGCCTTTAGCATTTACCCTTCTTTCCTTCATTCTCTCAAACCTTATCCTCGGGACAGTTTTGGCATTTTGTTTAATTTACCTTACTCTTATTCCTGTGCATCTAGAAGAGTCCCTGCCATTGCAGTTGTCATCACTGTCATCACCACCTGGTTTTACGTGTGTCAGGATCTGTTCTTTGTGTTTTATGTGCACTGATTCCTTTAATCCTCACAATAATGCTGTGTTATTACAGATGGGAAACTGAGGTACAGGGAGTTTAGCACTTGCCCAAGATCACAAATCAAATAAGTGACAGAGCTGGGATTATGAACCCTGGCAGTCTAGTTTAGAAATCTTTGCTCTAAATACATGGGGTATTTGCTCTCAATATATATGACACACATTATATCAGATCCTAGGAATTGGGGATGTCAAATGAAAAATCCTTGCCCCAAGTAGAGGTGAAAGACACATACAATTGCCAAGAGCCATGTGCGGGTCTCTTCATGTTGAAATGTTGGCTTTTTTTTGTTTCCAACAGCACTGAAATTGTAGTTAGATCAATGAAGTTATGCCTTTGCAAACCAGCTGTGTGACCTTGGGCAAGTAATTATCATCCTCTGCCTTATCTGTAAAATGAGGGGTTTGGATCAGATTATCTTTAAGGTCCCTTCCACTCTGAAGCTGTACTGGTCTGTGTTTTTGGAGTGTTTTTGCATGGAGCACCCAGTTGCACTAAAAATATTTTGTGCTTCCAAGTAAATTTCTCTCTGATTCTTCTTCACCCATATAGAAATCTTCAGAGTATCCTGTGATCTTTATTAATCACACAGGGACTGTCATCTTCTCAGACTCTAGTGGAATGGCTAAGGTGCCCTCTGGAGAAGATATCGTGGCTAATGTTCTCATTACTGACTAATTGGCTAAAGAGACTTCTCTCACATTGCATTTAGCCTGATTGATAGTTTTCTATCACCTGATGGGTGGAATGGACAGCCAAACCAATTATCGCCACAAAGAGAGCTCCATATAGCAGAGAAGTGCAGTCTGAGACAAAAGACCCTTATAGATTATGTCTGGTCAGGGTGCCTGCTGAGAGTTTGTTAAACTAAGTGATTTTCTGAGAAGTACAGTTTGACATGTCTTGAAATACACATTCCTTAGGTCACCCTTAAGCTCACTGGGCCTTGTCTTACTGAAGAAAAGTATATTTCTGGCTGTATTTCAAACATACATGGTCTGGATAACTAGTTAGCTGCATAACTAACACTAATTAGCTTTGTGGTGAATGAAAACGTACATATGTTTGTTCAGGAGTAAACTGTCTGAAGTAAAAGTCATGTCACACCAAAACATGGTCTATTTATTTAGATGGAATCTTGTAGATGCAGGGCCTGACTCAGATTACTCTTTGTATTCATCTTCTTTTCATGTTGCTCAGACCTTGTGGAGGAAATAATATTCAGGTCACTTGCTTAGTCATTTAAATTGAGTCCATTTCTTTGTAGCTAATGCGTTAGTGTATTTAAATCTCTGTTGAAAGTGCAAACTCTAGTTTTGGATTGGAAAGATAATAATGCATCAAGGATTCACATTAATACCTGACTCAAAGAACTTCTCAATCACTTCTTAGTCTTTTTTATTTTCTATAGCAAAGTGTCAGAAGTCACTTAAGTTGTTCCATTATAAACAGACTTGATTTGTGAGATTTTCTGGAAAAGAAAATCAGGTTCTTCGTGCTTCACTTTCTCAGTAAACTTCTCAGTTGTGTTACATTTGGCAGCAGTCTAAGAGCTATCCATTAAGTAATACAATACATATCTTCTACTTCCGTTGCCCCCAAGCAAGGCCACAGTGATGCCAAGTTTGGCTTGGTACCATTGGAACGAATGACAATATCAGTTGATATGATTCTCATTGTTGAAGCAAATTTCAGTCTCTATTAGAAAGAGGGGTTGGGGAGCACAAGAGATAGGCTGTAACTGCTACATGTATGAGATCATGCTCTTGAGTTTGGTGCCTTTGAGATGTTTTTTAACTATACACCAAGAGTTTGATTCTATAGATCAGCTCTAAGAGACCAGCTGTTGGGAAAAGAAATTAAAGAAAAGCATGAATATTTTTGTAACCTATCAACATTTAAGTAGATTACTGTTGCCTGACTTAGAAGTAAGAAGAATGGACACTCCTCATGGAGTGGTCAAAAGAGGGCTGGAGCACATCAGCTACTGTTGTGGTAGAAAATGGGAAGCTGCTCTTTCTCATCAACCTTCCTCCCTGTCTGCTTAAAAAAGATCCCTGCAGTAGTCATGTTTGGAGTTGCCCTTGCACTGCACAGTCTGCATCGAGCCATCAAAGGGGTCGAGCCTGAGGTGCTGATCTAACTCAGCACCCGACTTAAAAGGGTCATTGTGTTTCCCAGCAGCCACATGGCTGTTTGCGAGAGAGGCAGGTCTTAAATCACTGTAGCTCTTTCATCCTCCATGTAGTATTCCCTGACAATGAAGATGAAGCTGGTAAATACTGATGTTCCAGTGTGTTGGGTGACTGAGGTCTCTCTATATCCCTTTCCCCAACTGCTGCATCCACTTGAGGCAAATGAATCCAGGAAAGTAGTGGTGCAGGCTATGACATGGGCAATTGTTAAATTACCCCCTTGCCTTGTATTAGCACATACGGTGTCAGCATGGGTCTCAAATATATTAGAAAAACACACGTTATTTAATGAAAACCCTGACCCATTAGGAAATGAAAGCTTAGTTAACAGCAGAAATACTATTAAAACAACAGAATAAGGCTGCAGTACAGTGACAAGCCATTTAGAAAAGGAATATATTCCAATCATCATTTTCCTATACAATCCATTCCCTTTCATCAATGTGCCTTGCATCTATTGAGTTAATCTCAATTCATTCTTGGCTACACTTTTTGTCTTTCTCTGGCCTCTTCAATAAGAAATGCAGTAGGATAAAACTTTAGGGAAGTGGATGTGGCTTAACTGATAGAGTGTCCATCTACCATATAGAGGGTCCAGGGTTTGATCCCCAGGGCCTCCTGACCCATGTGGTGAACTGGCCCACGCACAGTACTGCTGGCATGTGCAAGGAGTGCCATGCCATGCAGGCATGTCCCCACATAGGGGTCCCCCCGTGCAAGGAGTGTGCCCCGCAAGGAGAGCCGTCCTTCATGAAAAAAGCGCAGCCTGCCCTGGAGTGGCACAGCTCACACAGAGAGCTGATGCAGCAAGATGACACAACAAAAAAGTGACAAAGTTTCCAAGTGCCACAGGATAAAGCAAGCGGATGCAGAAGAACACACAATGAGTGGACACAGCAGACAACAGGGGGGAAGGGGAGAGAAATAAAATCTTTAAAAAACAACAACAAAAAACTTTAGCAAGAAATAGACAATGTTTTTCTGGAAGGAATTATTAAACCAAGCTTTACCCCTTAACCTCAGGTGGAGAAATTTGGAGTTTAACTTTATTTTTCTATAGCATTTTAATGAAAAGACTTTCTATATGTTCCCTAGAGGTAAAGACATGATTTGTGTCTTCAAAGCTATCTTTTTATTAAGTGATGATTCTAGGAGTTTTTTTTACCACAAAAAACGAGGAAGAAAACCTGAGTCCTGAGTTCAAATAACAGATCTGAAAAGGACTGTGTTGGTTTCACTCATTTGGAAGATGAACAACTCTACCTTTGATGGTTTACCTTTAGAACTTCATTGGCTCATGTTGTTGAGTGACTGTACACATTTTTGATTGTGTCTGAAAGCTGTTTCCCTCTGGAGCTTTAGGATGTCACTCTGCCCACCTTTGCCCATGTATAAGCCCTATACATATGATATTTGATTTGGTTATATAACATCAACTGTAATTTACCAGAATTAGGCAAGCAGGGAGTCAAAATACAATCAAATAACAGTGATACCTCTTTTCATTAAAGTCCCAAACAAAGCAAAGATTTTTCAGTTACTGAATAGTTGAATTTATTGATATGTGAACAATGGATGATAAAACCTCAATGAACTATTTAAGGCGTTAGATTTTTAAAAAATTATTCCATTTTGCTTGAAGTCAAATCACAACCAAAAAAAAAAAAAATCACAACCAAATTATCTCACATGAGATGTTCAATTGTAAGGAATTAACTCTAGGTTGAGTCTAGGGATGAGTTTGTATTCAGCGCCATCACATGAGGCCATGTGACAAGCTGTTAGGGCCCTGGCCAAGGAAACCTGTGTCCTAGTCTGGCCTCTGTCCTGATGCTTGGCTGACTTAGCACACAGCATTTTTGTGAAATGTATAGAAAACCCTTGCAAACACTTGGGTGCTATAAAAACATGTTATTATTATTTTTTTATTACCGCTGTTAATATTAGTCCACCTCTGTGAGAAGAGCTGTGAATAATGATGACTCTGAGACCCATTGCAAGATGGTTAGTCATCAAAGAACAATTTGTTTATTCTCAGGCTGTGGAATTTCCAAAGGCAGGAAAATCCTTTAATATATCTTTCAAAGGTTTTTACATAAGAATTAAAATTTTAAAAAGTCTTATACCATTGTTTATGCAGGTAGACATCGTCCCATCTGCCCAGGGCCTTGTCAACATTTAAACAGTTGCTTGTAAATCATTTAATGCCCCTGACAGTGGTATTGTCATTATCCCTCTTTTACACGTGCAGGATCTGAGACCCCAAGAGGTTGGGTATTATACGTATTAGTCAGCCAAAGGGGTACGGATGCAAAATACCAGAAATTGGTTGGTTTTTATAAAGGGTATTTATTTGGGGTAGGAGCTTACAGATACCAGGCCATAAAGCCTAAGCTACTTCCCTCACCAAAGTCTATTTTCATATGTTGGAGCAAGATGGCTGCCAACGTCTGCCAGGGTTCAGGCTTCCTGGGTTCCTCTCTTCCTGGGGTTCATTTCTTTTCCAGTTCAGCTCCTCTGTTTTCTCCACAAGGTCAGCTGTAGACTATGAGGCTCTCTAGGCTTTGCCTCTCTCCACAAGATCAGCTGTAGACTATCAGGCGAACAGCTCTGTCTCTCTCCCCGGGGCTCCAGTTTAAGACTTCAGCATCAAATTCCAACATCAAAACTCCAACATCAAAACCCTGCAACTCTGTCCCTTGCCATGCCTTTTACCTGTAAGTCCCTACCCACCAAGGGGTGAGGACTCGATGCCCTAATGATGTGGCCCAATCAAAGCCCTAATCATAACTCAGTCATGTCCAGTAATAGACCAGATTACAAACATAATCCAATATCTATTTTTGGAATTCATAACCATATCAAACTGCTACAGGTATCTTGCCCAAGATCAGAGCTGGAAACCACAGAGTTGTTTTGAATGCAGGTATTGTGCTTTCAGACTTGAGCTCTTAGCCACTGTATCATACCACCTCATGTGACATCTGGCACAAAACAGAAACCCAGTGAGTATGTGGTGAATGATGATTAAATGTCTGTAGAGATCAAGGTGCTCTTAAGTCTGCCCCCCACCCAGCCTGTCTTTCTGACCCTTGTTTTTCAGTGTTCAAACCCAGTATAACCTTCTACACCCTGTCTTCCAGATATATCTGTTTGTTCATCCATTCATTTATTCTTTCAACAACAATTTTTTTTTTGACTCTATACTCAAAACTAATAATACAAAGTTTGGAAAACTAGACAAAGCACATGGCCCCTGCTCCTGGGAAGTTGACAGTCAAATGGAGAAGACAGAATCATAAACAAGTAATTGTGATCTTTTATAGAATGAGGCTATAATGGAAATAGGGTCAATTAACTGTGTGGACAACTAGGGGAAGGTTTCATGGGACAGTGACATTTGGGCTGGACTTTAAGATGTGTTAGGAGTTTACCATTGAAACAGTAAGGGGAGTACAGAGGAAATAGCCTATACCAAGGCAAGGAATTAGGAAATAGAAAAAAGTTTAGCACGGTGCTGAGACCTGAGGCTCAGTTTGAATGAGATGGTGAAGGGCTGTGTGTGCCATAGATTTCAACTTTCTCCATTAGGTGAAACACCTGAATTGTCTCATGCCCATGAGTCCCATTATACCTTTATTTGTATTGCTGCATCTGCCTAGTAGGCCCTT
The DNA here is from genome assembly GCF_030445035.2 of Dasypus novemcinctus. NCBI lineage: Eukaryota > Metazoa > Chordata > Mammalia > Cingulata > Dasypodidae > Dasypus > Dasypus novemcinctus. Next base: position 53,941,647 of record NC_080673.1, read on the forward strand.
TCCCATACTCGGCCTCCTCAAGCTTCATTTCCTTTGCAAGGCTTGAGTCATTCCTCCTTTGCAAAGACTCACCATTCCAGTTCTGCAAGATCTCCTCCCTTTTCTAAATTTCTACATTTTGTATTTGGAAATTAATTACTGCCTTTCATTCCTGGTCATCTTTTCATGTATTTATGTCATTGCTGTAGGGCATGGTTTAAAAAGATAGGAGAGAGGTTTAGAGCTTTGCTTCTACGTTTCTACGTAGTTCTCAGTACAATGCTGGTCACAGGATATGTTCAATAAGTATTCTGAGGCATATTTATTATTGATTGCATGGGGAGAAGAGGTTTTGTTTTGTTTAAAGATTTATTTATTTCTCTCCCCTTCCCCCCCACCCAGGTTGTCTGTTCTCTGTGTCTATTTGCTGCATCTTCTTTGTCCGCTTCTGTTGTTGTCAGCGGCACGGGAATCTGAGTTTCTTTTCGTTGCGTCATCTTGTTGTGTCAGCTCTCCGTGTGGGTGGTGCCACCCCTGGGCAGGCTGCACTTTCTTTCACACAGGGTGGCTCTCCTTAAGGGGCGCACTCCTTGCGCGTGGGGCTCCCCTACGCGGGGGACACACCCCTGTGTGGCAGGGCACTCCTTGCGCGCATCAGCACTGCACGTGGGCCAGCTCCACACGGGTCAAGGAGGCCCGGGGTTTGAACCACGGATCTCCCATGTGGTAGACGGACGCCCTAACCACTGGGCCAAGTGCGCCGCCAAGAGGTTTTTTTTTTGACAATCCAAATAGCAAGTAATGCTCTGTACACGTGTTCATAGTTAGAAGTATGGCCTAAAAAACATAATCTTTCCCTTTCTGTAAACTTTTAACCAGAAAAAAAACAAACAAAAAAAAACCCCCACAAAAAACAGTGAGATTGTGAGAGCTAAAAGGGGCCTTGCAGGTTAAGCAGCCAATTCTGTTCCTTTATTCTTTACACACAAACAATGGGATATTTTTCCAATGGCAGACATGATACAAATTCATTGTAAGACATTTTGGAATTAATTAAAAAGCACAAAGAACGAAAACTTTAAAAAATGACCAACAGACCATATTCCCATATCTTTAGTAAATTTTTCTCAGAATATAACTTTAAGTGACATTGACAGGTTGAAGAGGGATAACATTTCAATTGTCTTTTATAATATATCGCCAGATACACCTTGATAAGATTGTACCAGTTTGTCCACTTGTACCAGCAATGTACGTGAGTCTCATACTCTTAATTTTATAAAATGTGTAACTGCAATTATTTTTAGGTAGTTTGGATAGTCAAAGAACTTTCCAACCTGCTTAGACTTGAAACTGAATGAAAGTGAGATGATTTAAAATATCTGGTTTAACTGTAACTAACTCTTCAGAATTCCTTGAAAACAGAATAATTTCAAATTCAAAGTTTTCATTCACTTTGAAATCACTCCACATTTGATGCTCGAGGTTCAACAATTTCCATGACCATGTCATCTGCAACCAGGGCAGGCAGCAAAGACCAGAGTAGCCACTTTCAATTTCGCCTGAAGTTTTTTGCTAACTGTGATAAAAGGGTGCTTAACCCCTTTGAGCTTTTCTTGTTTAAAATGAGTAGGTGAACTGACTTACATTTAAAACTATTTCCAATTCTGTGATTCTACCATCAATCTGAATCTATATGGATTACAACTAGGGTTATAGGAATGCTGTTTGGTGAGAGGGAAAATGAAACACATCTAGTCAAAGGCTTTGGTAAATTTAAGAGTGAGCTAGAGTTAGGATCCAAAATTTTATGTATTCTTTGGGCAATTTTTATTTATTTCGTACTTGCTGTGTGTGAGGCACTTGGCCAGTCAGCCAAGCCAGCAGGGCAGAGGCTGCAAAGTCAGGTCCAGTTGCTGATTGGGGTGTTTCCAATCAGGGTTGGGAGTGATGGGTAAGGCAGGGCAACTGGAAATAAAACCGTAGGAGAATCTGAGCATAGTTCAGAGAACGGAGTGGTCATACTCAATTGGGAGAGAAGGAAAACCATTGTGAAAGAGGACATATTTCAGATGCACCTTGGCAGGCAGAGATGGTCAAAGAGAGTTTTTGGCTAAAATAATCTTGTCATCCCCAAAGTGTCATAATGACTAACCCTATGAAAATTAAAAATTTATGGATAACAGTTTCCATACCCCTACAAGATTATTATAAAATTTAACTTAAATCCCACTTTAACTAATGTTATTTCTGGAAAATCTTTGTATAACCAATATTTTGAAGCCTTTGTGGATGGACTGCTTATTGGAATCAAAAGTTAATATAGCATAATTTCAGTGAAAGAATTATTATAGGCTCATAGTTTGTTGTCTATCTTCTAATAACTTTATAGTCCCCTCACCTACAGTCACAAACTTCCTCAGAGTTTGAAGCAGAGAAACTTTTGTTCTCTGTAGTAGTGCATAAGAGAAAATTACTTAGTTCATTTTAAAATATTTATCATTCTACTTTAATATTACAAATACAAAATGTCAGCTTTGGCCTTCGGAGGAGAGCTGAAGGTTCAGTGTGTCCTGATGATTTCATGTGGACATATGCTGGCTATATTTGAGGAACAAATATTTAAATCAAAGAATGAATAAGCATCAGAAGAATAATGCAGAAGTTTCCTTTGTTGTTAATAGATTTATACTTGAATTTGTTTTAAATGCTTCACTTTTTCTTTTTCTAATACTACTGGCCATAGTTGTCCTAAATAGAGGCAATATTGAAAGGAAGGGGTTTGAACATGGGTAATTTGGTCCAGATGCCCAGTAGTACTATAGTGTGCAGGTGTTTACTGGTTGGATTTTAATCTCTGCTGTCCCTGCCTATTGTGAGATTACTGGGGCTTGGATTTTCAGATGGTATTATATACTGATGCTGTATTACCAACATATATCATTTCTGAGTTTCTTATTATCAAAGCCTAACTCCGTAGATCCTGGAGAGGTAATAATGATGATGATTTTTCCCATCCCTGTCTCCTCTGTTGTGAGGCTTTCCCAGTGGCAGGGGGTAACCTCAGAACTTCCTCCCACTGATGTCCTTAGCCGGCAGCAGTTAGAAGCACACATTTGTGTTACACCAAGCTTGGAGAGACCAGGATGGAGAACCAAAGAAAGGAGGAGGTAAAATGCCTGGAGAATGGAAGGGAAAGAAGCTGAGAATGTGATAAGGTAAAGGAATCTACTGTTTGCTGAAAATAAGGAAGTAAAAATGGGTGAAAAAGACTAGTAGAAATGGGGAGAAAAGTGAAAGTGTGGGAGGAAGTGAATGGAGCAGGGTCAATATGCCTTGGAAGAAGCTGTGCTGACCATGGCCCTTATTTTTGTTTATCCACTTAGGAAAAGCTGATTTTGTCTTCCTATGGCCATTTATCTCCACACAAAGGAGACAGTCTTTGTCTTTCCCCTGATGTGTTTGGACATTTTAAGTCAGGCCCCTTGCCAGAGCTGCTGGTGATTGTCTAATGCCTTATGCTTGGTAGGTTAATTATCAGTAATCTTTGTAATTTTAAAATAATTTAATCCCCTATCTCCAAAGAAGCTACCACAAAGTTACCAATGTGTGGTTGGTGTGGCATTTAAAGCTGAATGTGCTATCATCCTAAAAATGGGAGGGAGGGAAGAATGAATCACTGCTCAGATCAGTGCCCACTCATAGAAATGCTATCCAACCCCAAATAAAAAAACGTGAATGTGTGAGCAGTTTGTGCTCATCTAGGGGAGAAAAAGAACCAACGTTGCCTGCTTCATCTTATTTTGTTAAACTAAGCAAAGAGTTCCCATTAAAGTATCCACAATAACATCTGATAAAAATACAGGTTTGGTGCCAAAAATTTTTAATTGATTTATTTGGTCAGAATTTCAAAGAATATAATAAATCGACATCTTTCCTAATTGCAATTTTGAAAGATAAATGCACCCGTTTGCTAAGTTGATATAAAAATGGCATTTTTGTCATAATTATGGGTGTTTTATTTTCAGTCTTTTTAAAAGAAGCATGTAATTGAAGTGATAGATTGATATAGTGTTTGTAAATAGTATTATAGTTATGAATATAGTAATAAGTCCTCCTTTTCTTTAGTTAGTAACTTCTTCCTATTTGGACTCTCTAAAATGTATCTTTAACTTAAACCTTTCCCTATTAAAAAAATTATTTCTGTAGCACAATACAGGATTAAAATTGATTGATAATTAATGCAGCCCAACAATTAACAATCACAAATGCATATAACACAAATAAGAAAGGAATAAAAGAAAAAGTATAAATGTATCAAAATTTATATATCAGCATGAATATTGCCCAGAAATGAAAGATAACTATTTCTCTTAGTTTGTGGTCTTTCAGGTATAACTGATTATTGCAGTGGCAGTACTGAAGGGAGGAACTATTGCTGGAAATAGCAAAGTGTGCATCACAGATTATAATGATCAGCTCCCATTTCACATTGCTGTGCTACAGGTGAAGCAGGGTTTGGCTTTCCTGAGTAGATGGGTTCCTGTCTGTTAGGGATTGGATTATGTCCCCTGCAAAAGACATGGTCAAATCCCAAACCCTGGTCCTGTGGTGTGAGCCCATTTGTAAATAGGACCTCTGATGATGTTTAAGGTGTGCCCAAACACAATATTGCCTCAACACAATATTGCTGAAGTCCCTGTAAGCAAAGGAATTTGGTCTCTGAAAGCCGGAAGCTGGAAGTCAGTGAAAATCAGAATGGAGAGAGGAAGATGCCGCCATGTGTGTGGCTATGTGATTGGGAAAGCCAAGGACCAAGGATTTTCCCACAACCCCTGAATGCCACAGTTTTCTGGGAGCAAGCACACCCTTGCTGATGCCCTGATTTTGGACTTCCCTTAGGCTCAAAACCATGAGCCAATAAATTCCTACTGTTTAAGCCAACCCATTGTATGGTATTTGTTTTAGCAGCTATGAAGGTAAAACACCATTCCCCTGGGGCAGGAGCAGATGGATCTGAGCAGTCTCCACCCATTTATCTGGGTGCTGTGATTCTACAGCACGTCTTGTGACTGGGACTTCACTCGGGGTCAAAGATTTCACAACAAAATCCAGTCATACTTGGAAAAGCCAGAGACAATATCCCAGTGACAATGACAACTGTGCAAAATGGGCAAGGGGCATGGAAGGAGAAACCTGCAAGTAAATGAAGTTGTCTGTAGGACTCTCCAAAAGAGCATGAATCATGAAAGAGGTTCCAGAGTTACAACCAAGAAGTATTTATGGCGATCAGTGGTGCAAAGGGTAATAATACAAATATAATAAAGAAGAAAAAGGAAGACATACCAGAGATAAAGGGGGCCTAGCATTAAATGAAGAGGGAGATAAGCTTAATGATTATGCTCAAATGACTGAGCTATTGATGGCACAATGTCTGAGCTTCTGACTGCTTTTTAAAACTGGCCTTTAAGAAGATAAATAAGGATTATTAACCAGTACTAAAGACTCATTTTATTAAAAAGAAGAAGGGGCGGGGAAAAGAAAGAAACAAATAAATAGAACAGAACTTAAATGATGTGTTTAGCCAGTGTGTTGAAGGAAATAATAGTGAATTCATCAAAATATAAAAACTCCCTTTTGGAAATCATGAAGAATAATGAGAGAGAGAGACAGAGGCATATAGGCAAAGATAGACAGACAGAGACCCTGGAGTCAAGAATGAATATCTCCTCCTTAATTGTCCATAACATTGTTGGTAAGGATAGCACAGGTAATCAAAGCACAAATTCATTCTAATATCTTATTTTAGTCACTTGTTTCAGAGTCCTCACCTGAGAGATCTGTTTAACATGGCTACCAGTAAGGAGCAAAACTGAGTTCCCTCTCCTCTCCCTGCCCCATCTATGCTCCAGTATTGCCAATGTATAGTAAAGCAACAGTTTGAGAGAAATTGATGCAAATGATCTTCTATATTTCACAAAACTGAATAATTTCTGAATAGAATAAGTTTCAAATCTGTTTCAAGCACAAGCCTGCCCATAGTAAGTAGTCAGCAGGCACTTAATTGAATAAATGAATTAGGAAAACTATGTTGCTAACAAATTATAGAACATTTGAGAGGAAAGGATATATGAACACCTAGGGGGTATTGGAGCCATGAACCACAAACAGCATACATTTATAAAGCTTATCATGTTACACCAACTTATTGATTTTTTTTTTGAAAATTGAAAAACGAGTAGGCAAAAAAGAATGTACATTAGATAATTATTATTTCTAAATACATCCAGACATTAATGGAAGAATTGATACCACATCTCATAAAATACTAGTTTAGAAAATGAATTCAGATTGACTTGAATATGTCAGATTGATTGAAAACTGCCTGAAGGATTGAAAGTGTAATGATAAATGGCAGTGTATTGAGTCTAGAGGAGGGCGAGAATGTATGTTCACCGTGGTCTTATTTAACGTCATTAATTATGTGGAAAAGGATGCAAACAGCACAGCATGTTCATTAAGTTTATAGATGAAGCTAAATAGAGAGGTGTTTTTAAGCACCGAATGAGGCAGAGGGCAATACAAAGGGAGGACTACACCTGCTCTAAAAGAAAAAGATGTTAATAATTTGATTAAAATCAGCTCTTTTCCTGGCAGTGCTCACTCTGTGCAGACACAATGCCAGGCACTGTAGGGGATTAAAAGATGAGTTAGAGCAGACAGGTATGGTAAATAACTATTCCATGAGGGAGGATAAAGGGAGCACAGCCTTAGAGATACAAGCAAACGCTCACGTTGGTTTGTGGGAGCAAAGGAGTGATTACATTCTAAATAGAGCAGTCAGGACTGTAAATTCACGTGTTACACTGTAAGAAAAACAATTGGAACAAGAAACATATAGGGGATCTGACTAGGGTTAGATCAAGGGTCGCACCTGGTGTAACAGAGAAGCAACAAGGCAGAGTGACATTTTTCTTCCAGCACAGAGAATGAGTCACATGTAATATATTCAGGACTTTGGGCCCACCTAGTGCAAAGTCACCTCTCAGTGGGACCAGGCTTTTTTTATTCTTTCTTTCTTTCTTTTTTTTAAGGTAAATTACTAAATACTGTTCTCAATTTAGCTTTTATGTTACTCTGAGTATCAATGCTATGAAAATAAGCATAATTACAAGAATGTATTGCATATACAGATGTTCATTAGACTATTAGTTATAATATTGAACAAGTGGCAACAACCTCATGCCCAATAGTATGGGAAAATTTAAGTAAAGCTTGCTGTCTCTGCTTGAGAGGGTATTTTCCAGCCATTAATGGGTATTTACAAAGAATTGGAATAGGAATATATATTTTAATGTTAGTTGAAAACTAGGATGCAAAATTGACCATAAGGTGTGCTTAAAAGGAAAGAGCTGGTATATTTTTAGGAACAAAATGTATCAATGGTTGTCTTGGGAGAGGGTGGGGCATGCTAGAAAATATAGTTTTTGTTGAATCTGATCAGGTAAAATTTTCAGCATTTACTTCTGTCCCTAGAGGGTTTTTTAATTTTTTTTATTTTTATTTTTAAATTTTTTATTTTTAATGAAGCTTTAAATTACATAAATGTAATTTACATAAAAAAAATAAGGGATTCCCATATGCCCCATTCCCTCCCCCTTCCACATTTTCCTGCATTAACAACATCCTTCATTAGTGCAGTACATTTGTTATAATTGATGAACACATATGGAAGCACTACTACAATACAATTTATATTATAGTTTACACTCTGCCCTGCACAATTTTATAAATTATGACAAAACATACAAGGGCCTGTATCCATCACTGCAGTGTCAAGCAGGACAAATCCAATGTCCCAAAAAATGCCCCCATTTACATCTATTTTTCCCTCTCCCATCCCTCAGAACCTCTGGTAGCCACTGCCTTTACATCAATGATAAGAGTCTTCCATTGCTAGAATAATAATAAGTCTATAGCAGAATAATGATGTCTGTTTTAGTCCATTGTTTATTCCTCAATCTTGAGGATTTGGGGATGGTGATGATGCTCACTCTGCTTCTAATTAAGAAGGGGCTTAGATCCCATGGTGCAGATGGATGGTGCTATCTTGCTTGTGGTTGCAGACACTCTGTTCCTTGGGATAGGCATTGTCCATCCTCAGTCCTTGTTAGTTATCCTGGGTGAGTCCAATGAACTGGAGAGTAGGTGTTGCAACTCTGCTGAAATTCAGGGCTTAACTGGTACATGGATGGACCAAAGATATAAGTCTCTGGGACATGTTTTTATCAAGTATAAGGTAAAGTATAGGTTCAAATAAAAGGGGCAGAAGAGCCATGTGTAGAGAACCTATAAATGAACCTAAATCTGTTACACTGGGGAACATAAATTCTGAAGTAAGGCCCACAAACAGGGTGCTGAATTCCTGAACTGTTTGCCCTAGTTATAGTGTCTGGATGTCTCTAGAGCCCCCAGGAGCCTGGCTATTTGAGGCACTGTTTACGGGGGCAGTCAATGAGATCCTGCTTAGACTTGCATAAGTGTAACCTCTGGAATGACCTCCCAAATCACTTTGAAATCTCTTAGCCATAAAACCTCACTTTTATTTACCATTTACTCCTTTTGGTCAAGGTCTTTTTCCAGATGCATTGCTAGTTGGTGCTTGGTCATAATCCCTTTGTGCCAGGGAGTCTCATCCCTGGGAGTCATGTCCGATGTGGGGGTGGGGTGGGAGGAGGTAGTGTGTTTATATGCTTAGTTTGGCTTCGAGAGAGGCCACATTTGAGCAACAAGGAGGCTTTCAGGAGGTAATTCTTAGGCAGTATATAATACTAGGGTAAGTTTCAATTTCACAAGATAAGGTTCATAAGTACAGTCATCAATGTCAAGAACCTGAAATAATGGTCTGTCTTCCTTCACTGGACATTGCCCTTGTACTTAGGGGATTCTTGCTGTTCTATTAGAGAATGTAGCAGAACTCCCCAGAATGGGAATTCTATACTCTTTCGGTTATTGTGTGGATCTCCACCCACCAAGACAATGCCCCATGAACACTTGAACATATTCGTGTGTCTTAGAGGCATGCCCAGATGAACCCCTTCCCATGCATCCCAACATCACTGCACTAGTGATCCGCCCCTGCCACTGAGACCCTTCTGTGATCCAAAACCTCTCCAAAAATGAAGCCAACAAAATAGCCAAATAAAATCAATAAGAAAATGAAATAATTTAAAAATAACCAACAAAATACCAAAAAAATTGAGATATTTATCTGCATTTTAATATGTGTCTTGATGAGCTCTAATATAGGTACTTAGGTAGAAGATAATGGCTTAACTATGTGGTCATTTTCTTTGAAAAAAAATCTAATTTTCTAAATATTGTGGGATATTATTTGACTGGAAGATAGAGGTACATTTAGCACACCTGGAATACCAAATAGAAATCTGGCTCTTGGTCTAGTAGAGCCAAAACCTAATGGGTAAGATACAAGGATGTGCATTATAACCACCATGATAAAGGAGGAGCTGGCCACGTACACACAAAACACACTGACATACTTACATATACACTCCTCAATAATTAAACCTAAGAACTGAGAGCCAGTCAGTGGGTGAAATTATAGCTCCAAATACATAAGGCAGTTAGGGATGTCAGGCTCATTTTATTTAGTATGTTTCAAAGAGGGATGGATTGAGAGTATTGGATGAAAAGGATACTTCTAAGGAAGTTGAAATCAGAAACAGCAAAGCTCAAGCTGACAGGCCAGTCCTATGAAATCCCCCCTGAAGCAATGTTGGCTCAGTTGCCTCAGTACTTCTTTCTTCCTGTGTCTCTCTGTTCCACAGTTACCCCATGCTCTTCCTTTTCCTGGCTTCAGTATTAGGAGAACAGAATTATATACCCAGATGTATATCTAGCCATCTCTAGAGTAGTTGGTTTTAAAATAATTTTACGTTTCATTTATCTCTTTTCATCAGGATTGAAATGCTTCCATATTCTTTATCAAAATATTTTATCATGAAAATGATGAAACATATCTGAAAGTAGATACAATGATCTACCATATACCCTAATTCAGATTCAGTGATTGTCAAGACTCTGCCACTCTTGCTTCATGTTTCCCCCTATTGTGTCCATGTAAAAATCCTAGGCATCATGTCATTTCACCCTTATTTACTTTAGGATGCATCTCTAAAGTAGGCTCAAAAAAACATACTGAGATTTCTTCTACAACCACAGTGCTATTCTTTGATCTAACAAAATTAAGAATAACTCCTTGGTATCATTTAATACCCAGTCCTTTAACTGAATTTCCTTATCTCAAAAAAGTCTTTCTCATGTTGGTTTGTGTCAATCAGGATCCAAACAAAGTCCATACATCATGTTGGTTGTTGTGTCTTTTTTTTTTTTTTTTAAGATTTATTTATTTAATTTATTTCTCTCCCCTTCCTCCCTGCCCCGGTTGTCTGTTCTCTGTGTCTATTTGCTGCGTTGTCTTCTGCGTCAGCTTCTGTTGTTGTCAGTGGCACAGGAATCTGTGTTTCTTTTTGTTGCGTCATCTTGTTGTCTCTGTGTGGGCGGCGCCATTCTTAGGCAGGCTGCACTTTCTTTCGTGCTGGGCTGCACTTTCTTTTGCACTGGATGGCTTTCCTTATGGGGTGCACTCCTTGAGCGTGGGGCTTCCCCACGTGGGGGACATCCCAGCGTGGCACAGCACTCCTTGCCCGCATCAGCACTGCGCATGGGCCAGCTCCACACGGGTTAAGGAGGCCCAGGGCTTGAACCGCGGACCTCCCATGTGATAGACGGACGCCCTAACCACTGGGCCAAGTCCGCTTCCCTGTTGTGTCTTTTAAGTCTCTTCTTCTTTTTTTTTTTTGTTTAAAGATTTATTTTTATTTATTCTCCCCTCCCACCAGTTGTCTGCTCTCTCTGTCCATTCACTGTGTTCTTCTGTGTCTGCTTGTTTTCTTATCAGCGGCACTGGGAATCCGTGTTTCTTTTTGTTGTTTCATCTTGTCGCGTCAGCTCTCCGTGTGTGGAGCACCACTCCTGGCCAGGCTGGACTTCCTTTCATGTGGGGCGGTTCTCCTTACAGGTTGCACTCTTTGTGCGTGGGGCTTCCCTACACGGGGGACATCCCTAGGCGGCACAGCACTCCTTGTACGCATCAGCACTGCGCGTGGGCCAGCTCCACATCGGTCAGGAGGCCCTGGGTTTGAACCGTGGACCTCCCATATAGTAGGCAGATGCTCTATGCATTGGCTCAAGTCCACTTCCCATTTTAAGTCTCTTCTAATCTCAGTCCCTGCTTCCTGTCCTTCCGCTCCACTTCCCCCTTTTTTTCCATTGACATATTGAAGAACATATTCTTTTAATGACTTGGAAAAATAGTCATGAATAATCTCAGAAAGGATAGGAATAACAAGGTGGAGGACAATTAGTTTAGCCCATTTCTCTTCCCTGAGAATTTTGCCTGACTAATTCAGATGGTTTTCAGTCTCATTATTAAACATTTGGAAGGTAGATTCCACAACCTCCTTAAGTAAGCCATTCTCACAGCATTGACTAGACAGATGTGTTTGCTTTATCTAACTCATATCCTTCACGCTATGTCAAGTCTTTCCACCTTGATCTGACTTCAGCAGAACCAAGAGGCCAGAAATTCCATTTTCTTTAGTTTATGTCGTGAACTCCACATTGGGTCTCTTAACTATTTTCATATTTAATTGTGATGGTTTGATTTTAAACTTTAACCAAGAGGTGGTATAGCATAGTGATTGGCAGCATGGACTGCTGGATTCAAATCTCAGCTCTGCCAGTGCTAGTTGTATGTCCCACAGCAAGTCACTTATCTTTTCTGCACCTCAATTTCCACATCTGTAAAATTGGAATAATAATAGTACTTCTCTTATAGAATTTTTGTGTGAAGATTCACACAACACACATAAGTAATTAGAATATTGCCTGTCACCTACTAGGCACTAAAATAAGTTTTGACTATTGTTATATATCATAAATAAGCCTTTGCTATGTAAACAAGAAGGTAAAAACTCAGCTTATAGACAGGTAGCCCTCAGTCCTCCCTAGACTTTTAAAGAAGAACAATATGAAGAGAAAAGTAAAAGGTGAATAATAAAATGTGAAACTGTACAAACCTCATTTTTTCAACGTTAGGGGCCATCTTTGGATTCTGATAATTTTTAAAGCATAATGAAAGTGTTGAAATATCAGGATTTAAGAGCATCTCTAGTGAAATAATCTGAGAATGTAGCCCAAGAATGTAAGCCTAAAGAATCAGTTGCTGGGAAGTGGATATGCTCAAATGATAGGGCTTCTGTGTACCTTGTGGGAGAGCCAAGGTTTGATACCTGGGACCTCCTGGTGAAAAAGAAGAAAAGAAAGCGTGCTTGCTTGGCGAGTTGGTCCCACGTGGTGAGCTGAATGCCTGCGCAGTGAGCCGAATGCCCACTGAGTGCGTGCATGGCGAGCCGAGTTCCTGTGCATGTGCCCGTGTGATGAGCCAGTGCCCGCACACATGAGTCATGCAGCAAGATGGTGACACAACAAAAGAGAGACAAGGGGATGGTCAAGGTGAAGCACAGCAGAAACCAGGAACTGAGGGGGCACAGCTGACAGGCAACCTCTCTCAAAAAATATCAGAGATCCCCAGGTTCGAATCCTGGTGAATCCAAAAGGAGAAAAAATGAGAAGAGAAGACAAAAAAAGAGAAATAGATACGAAGATCACACAGTGGATGGACACAGCAAAAACAGCGAGGTGGGGGGGGGGGGGGGAGAAGGAGGGGGAAAACAAAGAAATCTTTAAAAAAAAGAGAATCAGTTGTTAAGAATATCTTCAGTTCTGTCTTGGGTGAATAATATTTATTAAACTTGGATATTTAAATTAAAAAAAGAAAACACAAGAAAGTATTTTAAAAAGCGTGTCCGAATGCCAGCAAGTGTTTCAAAGAACAAATGTGAGCTTGTTTCAACAATTCTCTGAAACTTCCCTCCCTCCACTTATACCCCCAAAGCAGCCTTTGCAATATTAGTGCTCAGACTGGACATAAAGGACTGAATGTCAAGGGGTGTAAAAGAGCCCGTTGTTGAGGCTGCTCCTGGGTAATGTTAGAGCTGCAGGGGTGGGGGCTTAGCGGGAGGGAGCCAGCTTGTCTATGTCTCCATGCTAGTGATGGCGGCCCCTAAAACAGATAAATTGAAAATATTCTTAGAACATGTGGCTGAACAGAGCCCTGGCACCGAGTCATCTACTCCCTGGGAGCCTGAAGCCCAGGGAAGTTGAGTGACTTCTGTAAGTCACTCAGAAACATCAGTCAGAAACTCCATTTGCTCTCTTCCCAGTTCTGGGTTCTTACCCAGAACTTAACATTCTGCAGAAAGACGGTTAATAGGGGTATGGTAGCTTGGCGCTGTGTACCCCCCCAAACACCTCTTTAACCTTAACCCATTCCTGTGGGTGTGACCCCACTGTAAGTAGGACCTAACAATGAGGTTACTTCAGTTAAGTTGTGGCCCAGTTGAATAAAGACGGGTCTAAATCCTGTTACTGGAGGCTTTATAAAGAGGGTCACAGAGAGAACCCACAGGGAGCAGCCAGGAGCTGGCATGAAGGGAACTGGAAAGTGAAAGAAGATGCCACCACGTACGTTGCAGTGTGACAGAAAAGGAGTGAAAGAGTGCCAGAAGGTACCAAATCCAGGAAGAAGCAAGCCTTCTAACCTCTAAAACCATTAGCCAATAAATTCCTGAAAAACACTGATAGGGCTAAGCAGGTGCCTTTGCTGCAGGACTTCTCAGAGCCTTTAATATCTCAAAAGGGGAATTACCGTGCAACATTTCTCAGATTTATTTGACCAAGATATCCTTTTTTTATTGTTGTTGAGAATGCTTTAGGTAAAAACTACCCTGTGCTATCCTTTACTTAAATATAAATCTACAAGACAAGAACCGAGGGAAAAGGAATAACTGAAGCTAATAATATTTATAATAGCTGTCTTGACCTATATTTGAACTAGGGTTATATATTGCTGTATTGAGTTAGTATTGGCAAATGTGGACAGGGAAAGAAAGGTAAAAATGGATTAAACTGCTTATTTAGTGGACAGAGCCAGAAAAAAAGATAGCCATATTTTATTATTCATTTTCAATTCCTTGAATTTTATAAAGAAGAGATGAATTTCTTTTTTAACTGTCCCTCTTGTTCCATTGCTTCTTCCTTGGTCTACACAAATTTTGCTATTTCTAGAACTAAGTTAATCCATTGTTCTTTGCCAGGCATCTTATTGATCGTCTGTGTTACTAATATTCATGTTTGGCTGCCAGATTAGCTCTAATGAACCATTTACATTTATTTTTAGCACACTAAGAAAGTTGGGATGTATTATCCATATTGCAGTCAGCTCTGCAGAAATTGTATCTACACTGAATCAGAAGCCTTTTCTTTCCCCCTTTTTTCTGGTCCCCCCACTTTTACCTTTACCCCGAATGGAAATAAAGGAAGTTCTCAATTTATGAACACTCTGCTCCAATAGTTTTTTGGGAACTCAGAATTTATGTTCCCTTAGAAGCAGTGTTCCTAGGCTAGCTCACTAAATCACAATTTATCCATAGTGACTGAGAAATTGCACATTCAAAATTTAAAAATAGGAATCAATTTCATTTAAACATCATAAAATATATTTACCCACCTTTTAAACAGATACTCTCCATTCCTGCTCAGATTCACCTGCTCTCCCAGGAACTTCCTTTGGATCTCTCAAGAGCTATGGAAGCAGTTCAGTGTAGGGTGAGACCAAAAAGTCCGGAGCCACACTGCTGACATTTGCATCCCAACTCTACCACGTACTCTGTGCCCCTTGTAAGCTTTTTAACTTTTCAGTGACTCAGTGTCCATATTTCCAACATGGGGCTAATAATGGTACTTACCTCATAAGGCACATACTTTTACTGCAGTTTTGATGATGATGGTGCTGATGGTGAAGGTGCATCTGGTAAGAGCAGTGGTAGTTGAGGGTGGTACTCAGGCCAAACCAAATTAGGGTTAGTGGCACCAGGGAGTAAGGGGGTTGGAGGATCAGGAAAGTTAAATTGGCTAAAGGATGGGGAAGAAGGAGGAAAAGAAATTCTCAGTGCTGTTGCGACCTGGAATTAGGATTAGGAAAAGAAGACTCAGAGAAGGAAGGGAAATTATCGGGTCATTGGGGTACGGAATGTAGGTAGGCAGTTTTGCCACTTAGCTATGAAAGAAAGTATCAAATTACTTAGCTATTCAGAACCTCACTTTCCCATCTTTTAAACTGGCAATAACAATGTTAACATTGTGGGGTTGTCTAATAATTAGAATTATCTTTATATGTATCTGAAATGCTTGGCACATGCAAGGCCCTCAATAAATGGTTGGATTTATTCTTATGTAAAGAGTGATGTCGCTAAAGTACTTCTAGCAAATAACTCTCTTTTCCATGCCTAGTTAATTTCTATTACTCAAATAATCTCTGCTAACTTTATAAAAATGGAAAACTAAAAACAAGTAACTTTCTAAGGTTAAATTGGGATTTGCATCCTTAAAGTCTAACTCCAAAGCCCATGCTCTTTTTTAAAAAAAATATATGTATTTTTTATTATTAAAGAGGCTTTAGATTACATATAGGTTACATAAAAATATAAGGGATTCCCATATGCCCCACTCCCCCATCCATACTTTCCCACATCAACAACATCCCTCGTTAGTGTGGTACATTCGTTACAATTACAAACACATATTGAAGCATTGCTACTAACCATGTATTACAGTTTACATTATAGTTTACATTCTGTCCTGCACAATTTTGTAGGTTATGAGAAAATATACGATGACCTGTATCTATCACTGCAGTGTCATGCAGGACAATTCCAATGTCCCGAAAATGCCCTCGGATTATACCTATTCTTCCCTCTCCCATCCCAGAACCTCTGATGGCCACTGCCTTTACATCAATGATAAAAATTCTTTCAGCCATACTCTTAAACAACACACAAATTTGTAAATCCCAGTGGCAATAGCTTTGATGTTTTATTTCTTAAGGCTCTACATATAGAAAAGAAACAGTCTTCTATACTCCGTTCGTTGTCTACATCTCTTTTGTAACCACCTGGGTACTTTAAAAATAAAAGATGACCCACAGCTTTGCTTTGTATGGATCACATCTTGGGTTGGGAAGTACGTATTTGGCTTCAGTTTGTTTCACTGGCAGCTGCCTGCAACTAACTGAGGACGGAAGTTTGCCTTGTCACCTGATCCAAGCATTCACTTCAGGTAAATTTATAAGCATGAGCCAGTTTTTTTCAGAAAAGCTGACGCCAGTAGAAGATTTTTTCCCCAAGTCAATTTTTTATTTGTATTTGATCTCTTCTGCATGGTGTTTGGCCCTCCTCTTTGCAAGTTTTGCAATTTCACTGTGCAACAAGCATTATTCAGTAGGAGTTTTAATCAAACTCTTCACCCTTCTTGGTGCTCAAGTAAAATTGTCACCTTTCTTCTTTCCCTTCAGAAACAGGCTTCCACACACTTTGATATTACTATTCCACACAAGACAGCAAACATCCAAACTCCAGACAAAGAGAGGTTCAGTGCCAAGGGTATTTTTTTTTTATTCTGGAAAATATTTATACAATGTTTACCCAATATCAGACTGTTTAAAGTCACCGTAAATCCAGAAAAATGTGCTTTAGTAAACTCCAATATTAATAAATACCTGAACTGACCAAATGCACTAACAAAAACCAGGCTTGAAGTAGATTTCATGGTGTAATTTTTGTATTTGTTTCTGAAAACTTTATTTTTAAAATATCTGCTGCTTTCTCCTTCCCTTTCAATGGCCTTGAAGTCTTTCCCCCACCCCAGTTAGAAAAAGACAAGGCTCCTGTTTGCTTTAGGGCATTTACATAGGCACTTCTTGCCTGGAGAAATATGGCAGCAGCTGAGATAGCACAAGCCTTGTTAATGCTTAACACTGAATAAACAGGGAAGGTAATGACCATTGTTAATACTTCCAAATGCAGTACGGGGACACTGTTAGCAAAGGTCAGGAGGAAAAAAAAATAGTGCTGCTGTTTGCAATGGGAAGAACCTTCTGAAAAGAGATGTGAGAAAATAAGGGCCAGGCATGCATCCTGTGTCTTACAGCCTTTGTCCCTAGGGGACTGCCCAGCTCTCTCAGAACTGGCATTTACAGATGTGTAGGCTCAGTACCAAGAAAGACGGAAACTTAATGACAGACGTTAGTACTAAGAAATACTCCACACTAAAGGGCCGGCCTCTGAGTATTTCTCCAGGTGAATTAAGCAGGCAGATTAACCTACTCAAATATTGTATTACAGGCAGCCTTTTATGCCACCTTCACTGAACATTCCCACTCTGGTGGCACACGGCAGCTACATGATGCATCTTTTCAAGGACCTTGCAGTGTTTGCCTAAAGGACTTTGGTATTTCCAAGAGTAGCTCTCGGGGAACTCCTCTTAGATTAGGTGTTGTTTTCTGGAAAGGTGTTTAAGCTCCTCGATTATAAAGCAGTGGCAAGATGATGCCCTAAACTGGACTTGTGGTATCTCCAGGGAGCTTCTGCATATTGTTGACCATCTTTAAAAGGCAGGAACCAGTCATCTTGGTGAGCAAGCAGTTACCCTCCTATGCCAGAGGTATAAGAATTTATTTGTTCATTCATGATTCTACATGATTCTATTCTTCAGATATTACTGAACATCTGCTGTGGGTCAGGCCCTATTCTCTGTGCTGGAAGTAAAATAATGAATAAAACAATGGTCCCCACCTCAAAAGAGCTTTGAGTCTAGTGGGGAAGATAGTCAAGTAAATTACAAGGTGGTGAAATAATTACAGGACACATAAGGTATGCTTCACCCAGTCTTCTGAGGGATCTGGGAGAGTTTCACAAAATAAATATCTTCTAAGCCCTAGAGTTAGTAGGATATAGTCAGTCAAAGTGTTGGGTAGGGAAGTTTTCAAGATTATGAAAACATACCAAATCCCTGGAAGAGAACATGGTCAGTTAGGGAAATGAAAGTAGTTCAATATGACTAGAGGATAAAGTTCAAGGGTAATTTACAGATTAGTTGATAGAAAACAGTTTGAATATAGTTGGCTAAGAAATTGAGATTTAAACAATTTGGAAGAGAAAAGCTATTCTCCAAATTACAAATTTTTTACATATTAGCAATTTGAGTTGAGAAATTTTATAAGATTTTATCTTTAAGTGGTTTTTCATTTCTTATTTTTTAAAAGTTGTTCCTTTTTTTATTTCTGGAATATTTTTAGTTAATTATCACTGCTTAAGTTAAAAATAGGCATAGATGCCCAACATTAGGGAATGAAAGAAATTGTATGTCTTTTAAAAATACTATGTACAATATAGATACAATTATAAAAACATTAAACTATGTGGAACCATTCATTTTTCAACCCATTTATGTTTTGGAAAAATCATTAAAACATGACCAGCAGAGACCATTTCTGATTAATCTTTCTGTTTTCCTCCATGTCAAGAAGTTCCTGCTAACAGACTGTCTAAAATGCTGTGGATGTATTATGGATGACTGGAAATGGGCACTAAGAGTGCCCACAAGTCACTGTTGAAGTTTACCTTTCACAGAGAAATTAACGGCAGAAAAGGAATTTGATGAAATTTTATAAAACTATTTTGATTAATGTAATGTTTGAAATTAGGAGTGCAGGGCCAATTAACTACATTCCTATCCAAGTAACTTTTTTTCCTTTTATTTTTTTCTAGTGTTTCTTCCCACTTAGTGAAATCACTATTTTAAATTAAATGAGAATGTTTTACTCTATCACTGCTAGAAAATGATAGCAGTATACTTTCGATTTTTTTGTTCAGTTTGTTTGTTGATTTGTATATTTGTTTTCAATATTCACACTTTCATTTTCCAACTTAATGCTGTTTCATGAAGGGTGTTGATTTTGTTTTTTGGTTGGTACACCTACCAGCAGAACCTGCCTCATGGGGAAGGGAGAGACCTAGAGGTTTAAATCAGGAGAAAAGCACCAGATTTTAAAATAGAATCAGGGTCAGTTCTCAAATTTAAACTTTAGGTTATTTGAACTTGGGAGGTCTGAATCAGCAGTTGTCTGTAGGAGGCCTCTTGAAACAGGTGGAAATGCAGGTGACTTTAGCACTAATAATCTAGTTTACTTGTTCTGTTTTTTTAAAGTTAAACTTTTTTTTAAAGATGATTTTAGATTCATATACATTTGTACGACATGATACAGAAACAATGCAAGTACCCTTTACCCAGTTTTCCCTCAATGGCAACATCTCAGAAAATTATAGTACGATATCAGACGGGATATTGACATTGATAAAGTCAAGATATAAACATTTCCATCATGACAAGGATCCCCAACGGTAACCTTTTATAGCCACAACGATCTCCCTTTCCTTGCCCCCTTCCCTCTCTTTAACCCCTGGCAACCACTAATTTGTTTTCCATTTCTGCAATTCAGGAATGTTATATAAATGGAATATATGTGAACTTCTGGGATTGGCTTTTTTTTACTCAGCATAATTCTCTGGATCTTCATTTGAATTGTTGCATGCATTAACAGTTTGTTCCTTTCTGTTCTGAGTTAGTATTCCAAGGTATGGATGTAGGCACAATTTATTTAATCATTCATGCATTGAAGGACATTTGTGTTGTTTCAGATTTTAGTTTTAAAGACTGATGATGCTAGAACCATCATGTACAGGTTATTCTGTGGACATAAGTTTTCTTTTCTCTGGGCTAAATGCCCAGGAGTGCAGTTACTGGGTCATATGGTTTAGTTTCTTAAGAAACTGTCATTTTTTTTCCCCCAGAGTGACTGTGCTAGTTTACATTCCCAAAGTCGGTGTGAGTGATCCAATCTCTCTGTATCCCTCTCAGCATTTCATGTTGTCAATGTTTTTTATTTTAGCCACTCTGAGAGGTATGTAGTGGTATCTCATTGTGGCTTTAATTTGCATTTCCCTACTAGTCATAAGTATATCTTCTTTGCTGAAATTTCTTAGGTTCATTTCTTTTGCTCATTTTCTAATTGGATTGTATTATTTTTATTGTTTTTTTGTGTGTGTGTGTTCCTTTTTCTTTCGCTCATTTTTTCATTGGCACTTTTTTACTGCTGTATTTTGAGAGTTCTTTATGTATTCTAGATACAGGTCTTTGTCAGATATGGGGTTTGCAAATATTTTCTCCCAGTCTGTAATATAATATATGTTTTCATTCTCTTTATTTTTATTTTTTAAAGATTTATATTTATTTCTCTCCCCTTCCCCCTCCCCCTCAGGTGTCTACTCTCTGTGTCCATTCGCTGTGTGTTCTTCTGTGTCCGATTGTATTCTTGTCAGCAGCACCAGGAATCTGTATCTCGTTTTGTTTTGTCATCTTGCTGCATCAGCTCTGCGTGTGTATGGTGCCACTTCTGAGTGAGCTGGACTTACTTTCGTGTGGGGCGGCTCTCCTTACGGGGCACTCTCCTTGCGCATGGGGCTCCCCTACGTAGGGGACACCTCTGCGTGGCAGGGCACTCCTTGCGTGCATCAGCACTGCGTCTGGGCCAGCTCCACATGGGTCAGGAGGCCCTGGGTTTGAACCGTGGACCTCCCATGTGGTAGGCAGATGCTCTATCTGTTGAGCAAAGTTTGTCTTCCCTGTTTTCATTCTCTTTAAAGAATCTTTGGCAGTTTAAAAGTCTTTAATGTTTATGAAGTCCAGTTGTTCAGTTTTACATCATGTTTTTGGTGGTATAGGCCAAGGACTTTGTCTACTTCTAGAAACAAAAAGTTTTCTCCTATGTTTTTCCTAAAATGTTTATAGTTTTGTACTGCACGTTTAAATCCATGATTGATTTCGAGTCAATTTTTTGTATAATATATAAGGTTTATGTCCGGGTTTTTGCTTTTTGTTTTTTTTTTTCAAACATCTGAATGTTCAGTTGTTCCAGCTCATTTGTTGAAAAGGCTGTCCTTCTGTTATGGAATTGTTTTTTGTAACTTTGTTGAATATCAATCTAGCATGTTTGTGTGGATCCATTCCTGGGTTTTCTATCCTGTTTCGCTGATCTAGATTTCTGTCTCTTCACCAACATCATGGAGTCTTGATTATTATAGCTTGATAATTAATCTTGAAATCAGGTAGACTGATCCCTCCCATTTTCTTCTTCTTCTTCAGAATTGTTTTACCTATTCTAGCTCCTTTATATATCCATATAAGCTTTAGAATAATATGTCTATATCTGGCATCTTGCTGAGATATGGATAGAAATTTTGTTAAACTTTCATATCAATTTATGGAGAATTGACATCATTACTATACTGATTCTTCAATCCATGAACATGGTATGTCTCTTCATTTATTTAAACATTGTTTGATTTTTTTCATCAGTGTTTTGTAGTTTTCAGCATATAAGATCCCAAACATGTTTTATACTTGTCTTTCATTTTTTAGTGATCATAAACAATATTTTATTTTTAGTTTTGGTGTCCATATATTTATTGCTAGTCTATAGAACTAGCAATATACTAGAATTTTTGTATTTTGATCTTGTATCCTGCTACCTTGCTGAACTCACTAGTAGTTCTCTAAGATTTTTTGGAGAGTCCTTGGGATTTTCTACATAGACAGTCATGTCACCTGCAAATAGGAATAGATCCATACTGGTCTGTATACATTTTGTTTCCTTTTCTTTCTGTGTTTCCTAGTCTAGAACTTGTAACATTGTGTTTAATAACTGTGGTGAGAACAGACTTCCTAGCCTTGTTCTTAATCTTAAGGGAAAAGTACTCAGTCTTTAACCATTAAGTATAATATTAGCTGTAGGTTTTGAGTAAATGCTCTTTATCAAGTAGAGGAAGTTCCCCTCTATTCCTAAAAATAAAGAATTTGAAAGATGAAAAGAGGTTTGCAAATTAAAATTATCTGGGTTATTATTGTTTTGGTCAAGAAATTATTATAGAGCTTATCATCCTACTTGATAGATATGTCTTCAGGACCTGCCAAAAACAGGACAACCCAGGGTGAAAATTGTCTTGTATATTGTTGTTTTGTAAGAGATTTTAAGTTTCATTTCTTCTTGCATTATGTTCTTGACTTTGATTCCTTTCATTTTCTGTTTTTTTTTTTCTTTTAAAGTACCTCAGTAGACAACAGCTTTATATTGCAATTGATAGATGAAAATCTTTTTAATTTACATTTCAAAATAATATATGCTTATAAAAAGTTTTCACAAAGCCATCTGAAAATTAGTTTCCACTGGGATTCCAAACTTACCTTTGTTTGATGTATACTTGTCTACTTTTCATGTAGAAATTTGTTTTAGGATGTCCAGCTTTACTTTCTTCTATAGAAGTTAATCTTGCCAGATGTACTCACTAAGATGTCTAGTTTTATATCTTGCTTTTTATAAATAATGCTAGCTATCCATTCTTCCTGTGCACACATAATTAGGTCTTCAGTCGTTTAGACTTTTTGATATCCTAGTGTTCTGTAAATAAATAGGGAGGGGAATGTTTGAGGTTTTAACATTTCCTGTAGGACATTAATGCTGAACTCAAACATTTTGAAGGCAGGCTGTGAACACAGAATAAATGTAAGATGAAGTTGTGAAAAACAGCAACAACAAAGTTGGAGCCATACAGATTATATTCTAGTGTAACCCATCTTGTCATTAAGCAATATAAAATGTTTGTCACAACACTTGCTTCTACTGTATCATCATCTGGACTCAAAGCACCATGAGGGCAGGTATTATGTCTTTCTTTTTTACCTGATAAAAATGAAGCACTCACTAAATATTTGTTAAATGACTGAATAATTTATTTTTTTAATTTTTTTATTTTTTTTAAAGATTTATTTATTTATTTAATTTCCCCCCTTCCCCTGGTTGTCTGTTCTTGGTGTCTATTTGCTGCGTCTTGTTTCTTTGTCCGCTTCTGTTGTTGTCAGCAGCACGGGAAGTGTGGGCGGCGCCATTCCTGGGCAGGCTGCTCTTTCTTTTCACGCTGGGCGGCTTTTCCTCACGGGCGCACTCCTTGCGCGTGGGGCTCCCCCACGCGGGGGACACCCTTGCGTGGCACGGCACTCCTTGCGCGCATCAGCACTGCGCATGGCCAGCTCCACACCGGTCAAGGAGGCCCGGGGTTTGAACCGCGGACCTCCCATATGGTAGACGGACGCCCTAACCACTGGGCCAAAGTCCGTTTCCCATGACTGAATAATTTATGATGGCTCTGTAGAATCCATTGTTTAGATATATCATCATTTAGCAGTTCCTTATTGTTGGACGTTTCAGCTATTCCTAGTTTTTACCATGATAAAATGTAGCTTCATGTTTGTTTCCCCCTTCTGCTTTGATGAGTCATCTCATTCTGAATTAATTTGTATCTACATAAGGCTTTTGGACATCCATATTTTAAATGGTTATAGTGCCTTGTCATTTTAATTACTCTGCTCTCTGGCTGTTTGGTTGGATATTTATGATACGCTGCTTAACAAATGAACATATGGCATTGCTTTGCTGCTCTTCTATAGTATTGGGAAGTCAGAACAGTGTTAGGTGGTGAGCCCCTGTGGGAGGAGTGGGGTGGGGGGGGTTTATGGGGACCTCATATTTTTTTAATGTAACATTTAAAAGAAAATAAAGAAGAGAAAAAAAATAAAGTGACTGAGGAAAAAAAAAAAGAACATAGAAGTTGGCCAAGAAACATTACAAAGCTGTGACTAAAGTTTATAAGACCCATTTAGCAGAAGACCATGGAAAGGTGGTCCCTATTAGCTTATGCAATGCTGCAACTACAGAGTACCTCAACCCATCTTGAGGTGCTTTCAGAACAGTTGAAGTTGTAGTGCATCTAAACAACATTTCTACCAGAAGGACCAAGGTGTCCCAGCCCATCATTAGCGCATGTTTACTGAGGCTCTGTTGTCAAGAAAGAGCCTCTATTGGGGACTGTGGGGAGGAATATGGGAACATGATGTTTGCCCTTAAGTAACTTACCCTGGATCTGGAGAGGTAAGGCTGAAGCCTTATGGCTTTGTGGTAGGAGCTCAGACCCCAGAATTAGACATATCTGAATTCGAATCAAACTCTTTCCTGATTGTATGGCTTTGAGCGAGTTATATAACTTTTTAACAAATCACAGTTTATGCATCTGCAAAATGGAATAAAGGTGATATCTAAGGTTAATTTGAAGAGTACATGAAAAATTCATATGAGACTCTTAGAACATGGCTTGGCATGAGGTAGGTGTAATTTTTATTCTTAAAAAAAGAAAAATGGGTATATGATACAGTATGCTATTTTGTCAGAGATAATATATAGGATTTCAGAAGACAGAGGGTTACCTATGACCAGTAAAAGTGAGGAGAATGTTATGGAAAAAAATTAGACTGTTACCTTATTCTTAAAGGACAGTTAGAGCTGCAAGCAGTGAGGAAAAAAATTAAGGCAGTGTATTAGTCAGCCAAAGGGTGCTGATGCAAAATACCAAAAATTGGTTGAATTTTATAAAGGCTATTTATTTGGGGTAGGAGCTTACAGATACCAGGCCATAAAGCATAAGTCAGTTCCCTCACCAAGGTCTATTTGGAGCAAGATGGCTGCCAATGTCTGCGAGGGTTCAGGCTTCCTGGGTTCCTACGTTCCTGGGGCTTACTTTACTCTGGCTTCAAGGTTCCTTCCTTCCTGGTGCTGGCTTCTCTTTCCTCTGCGTGCTGACTTCCTGGGGCTCCAGCTTAAGTCTTCAGCATCAAACTCAACATCAAAACTCCAACATCAGAAACCCTCAACTTTGTTCTTTGCCATGCCTTTTATCTGTGAGTTCCCACCCACCAAGGAATAGGGACTCAATGCCCTAATCATAACTCAGTCATGCCAAGGTACAGATCAGATTACAAATATAATCCAATATTTCTTCTTGGAATTCATCAATAGTATCAAACTGCTACACTCTACCATCTGAATTCCAAAAAGACATTACAGTATTAAAAAAACAACAACAACCTTGAATCAGTTACAGTGCAAGTACTAAATCATATCACAATCAATTTAAAGAAATACAGTTTGTCCTGTGGCAAAGTCATATCTGCTATAGGCTTCTGAAATTACAAAACAATTTATCTGCTTCTAATACACAAATGGATAGAAAAAGGATAAACATTTCCATTACAATAGGGAGAAATTGGGAGAGAAACATGAGTTATGGTTTCTCTACAGTTAAGTAGACCTGCAGGGAATCCTCTGTTTGATTTCAAAGTCTGAGAGTCATTCTTAAGATGATGGTTTCTTCTCCTTGGGGCGTTATGTCAACCTACCCTTTCCAAATGCTGGCCCAACGGCCATTTTCTTGGTTCTTCCCTCATCAAGCATCTGCGTGTCCACCAAACTCCAGACCTCACCCTCCAAGAGTGTTGGGGTGATTACCACACCTTACCCAATATTTGGGTTAGAATCTTAAACCCCTAGTAGAGTGATATGAAGACAACATTCCCCCTAACCTTTGGCATACAGGCTCAACAGTCTCAGAGCAACGAGGTGACCACCTGGCCTTCCCTAATCTTTGGGGGACAGACTTGTGGGGTGCGCCCTAGTCCTCAGGGAATGTTCCTAACCCTCTTTGTACCCTGGGGCAGCAAAACTCTCCCAGAACATCGGACAGGAACATCCATCCTCTTCAACTGCTGGGGCAAACTCACCCTCTCTGTACACATGGGTGGGGTTCCTCTCTTGGCCCAAGGTGATGTCCTAATTCCAGATCTCAGCTTCCATGGTTTTCCCTTAAAGCTGTTTCTCCTTCAGTCTCTCCTTTCCATGTCCTTTTTATTCCAGGTTGCCAGTGGTTTTGTTCATACAGCTCCCTCACAAACTTTGTTGGTTGAGCATGCAGGAAGCAGGGGTCCAAGCCATCAGACAGTAAGATTTTCCATAAGTCTTTCCTACATAACTGTATCTTCCATCCTGATTTATAAGTTCCATGTTTAGTTAAGTCCTCCAGTGGGGCACTTTCATTTGGGAGCCTGATTTCCAGAGGCTTGAAATGTTCAGAATCAGTTTCTGTTTTCTTTGTGCCCAACAATTCAGTTCTCAGCTTATCTTGCTCGTCTGACATTTTGCTATAAGCCACAAGCAGAAACCAAGCCACATTCTGCAGATGTACTTCGGAAATTTCTTCAGCTAAATGCCCAGGCTCGCCATTTTCAAATTCTGCTTTCCATAAAACACCAGCAGTTAATCTTGCTAAGTTCTCTGCAACTTTAAAACACAGATTGCCTTTCCTCCAGTTTCCAAGAATAGTTTCATCATTTACTTCTAAACCATCATAAAAAGTCTCTTTAACATCCATATTACTATCAACAGTTTCTTCAAAGTGTTCTAGGTCTTTTCCATCAAGCATCTCACAATTCTTCCAAAAAATACCCCTTACCTATTTATAAAGCCGCTCTATCATTTTGGTAATTGCAAAAGCACTTTCCCACCCCTCGGTACCAAATTCTGTATTAGTCAGCCAAAAGGGTGCTGATGTAAAATACCAGAAATTGGTTGGTTTTTATAAAGGGTGTTTATTTGGGGTAGGAGCTTACAGATACCAGGCCATAAAGCATAAGTTACTTCCCTCACCAAAGTCTATTTGGAGCAAGATGGCTGCTGACATCTGCAAGGGTTCAGACTTCCTGGGTTCCTACATTCCTGAGGCTTGCTTTTCTCTGGGTTCAAGTTTCCCTTTTCCTGGTGCTGTCTTCTGTTTCCTCTGCGTGCTGACTTCCTGGGGCTCCAGTTTAAGTCTTCAGCATCGAATTCCAACATCAGAAACCCTCAACTTTGTTCTTTGCCATGCCTTTTATCTGTGAGTTCCCACCCACCAAGGGGTGGGGACTCAACGCCCTAATTGTAACAATCATGCCCAGGTACAGATCAGATTACAAACATAATCCAATATTTCTTTTTGGAATTCATCAATAATATCAAACTGCTACAGAGGGTATTCCAGAGGAAGGAATGGCCTGTGCCCAGGCAAGGGCAGGAAAGCTGTAGGTATTCCAGGTGGTGAGAGTGAAGAATATGTACACAGGGACAGACAGAGGCACACGGGTACCCCTGGCAAGCAAAGCATTTGGCACTGTAAATATTTGTTCAACATTCTCTAGTGGGAGAAATGATTAAGGGAAAAATTATTTTCTAATAATAAAATAGGTATACTTTATGTTTCTTTATGGTCATAACAAGTTATCTCTTACACATTTTGAATGTAACATGGCATTTGAACTTATTTGGACTTGTCTTTCATTTTACAGTTTTCCTAACCCTCATAATTGGATACTGTTAATCATTCTCACCATGGATAGAGGTAATTTATGTAGCTATAGTCATGTGTTCTCTTTGCTTAGTCAGGGTACTGTTTGCTTTGATAGAGGAGTGGGTCTGGTTTATACTTCACCAGTAAGGGTTTGAGGGCAGAAACCTGAGTTAACGGGATCTATATTTCTAATTTATTAGTAGTGTTCCAGTGCCCCCTATGGGATTGTGCCAGGGCAGCTCTTTTATTGGGTATCTACAGAATTGGACTCATAAGCATGAAGGAGAGTAGATTAAATTCAAAAAGTTGGTTAGGGCTAGATACTGAGGACACTTGACTTTGGTAGAAAAAAAAGGTGTGAATTTTATTTTTTAAGCAAAGAGGTCCCTTGGAAGGCTGTTAAACAAGTGCCCCAGATGGAATTTAGGAACATTTATTTGGTGGTGAAGTGCAGGAGAGAACCGGGGCTAGAAGTTCTCTTAGAGGTAATTTTAGAAATGTATGTGTGAGGTTATATGCTGACTTTGGACAGAAGACAGGAGGTAGAAGGAAACTGAGAGCTGCAAGAACCATGAAGAAAGAACTTTCTGGGCTAGGTGGTTGATTGCATATTGGAGGCTGGGAAGAGAAGAGATCTTGAGTTCCATTGACCTTCCATGTCTGTCCGTCACCCACAGCCTATAACACACGTGGATTATGTCCTCGGGCACACACCATGTAATAGATTGTTGTCCTATATTACAGGAACTGAAGCTCAGATTTCAGAAGCAAAACTTGCTTTCTGAATCTAAACTGCACTAATTCCTTTATCTCCCTTCCGCATTGCATTATCTCCAAAGTAAAATTTCGTTGGCTGCAAGAACTCAGTTTTTCAAAACTGTGTATTTTAAGACCCTTTCCTAGCAAGCAAATTTGTCATAGTGTAGAAGTATTAACTAATAGGTAATGTTTCTCTTTTTTGCGATACAGGTTACTTCTCTAATATATGGTAAAGATTAGTTTAGACTTGTTAATTCAGAGCTTTTGATAATTTAGGTATGAAGAAATTTACATTATAACTTTCCATGAAAAACTTTTCTTCCCTCCCGCCCCCCTTTTTTTCCCCAGAGGTGTAATGTTTAAGGTGGTTTGGATAAGAGAATAAATTTTTTCTAGTATTTTGGAAATGCATATACAAATGATCAATATACTAATTAAAGCATCTGTCCTCCCGATACATGGAAACTTGCCAATCTGCAGATGGACAGAGAGGTTAGACTTATATAGATGGACTCTAAATCTGAATCATTAAGAAAAAATCATTAGGGCTATTAGTTCACTTGATCCAAGAAATAAAATCTCTTTGGAGTAAAACTAATTAATATCCTTTCTTTGTTTTTTTAAAAGTCATCAAAGTAAAGACTTTAGTGCCTATGTGTCTCTTCTGTATCATTTAGTGGAATTATTATTTCATTTATTTCCCTTAGTTCAAATTGGAATTAGCTTGATATTTTTATCAAGTGCACCCCCTTTCAAAATATTTAGATGTGTCATTTGTTTTGACTAATCCTAAAGGATTTTTGCTAACATGAGCAAATCTTCTGCAACTGTTATAGATAGGTGAACAGACTCAACAAAATACATTCAAGTAGATACCTTAAGGACTTCTGCTTCTCAAATTTTATTTTATTGACCTATTTCTAGTTAGTGATGTTTTGGACAATAAACTATTTCTTTAAATTAAAAAAATCTTCACATTTTTAACTGGGTCAGACTGATCTTCCCTCACAAAGAAAATGGATTAAAGAGTAAATATGACTTTCCTAGCAAATATGTATATATTTACATTTGCACTTTGAATGAATGGTAACATTAAAAAACACTTCTACCACATCGCACAAACATACATGTATGTACCTATATAGGTGTATTTATCAGTGGTACAAATTTCTAATCACCCAGTCAAATAATCTGAATAAATTTGTTTTTTCCGCTCAATAGTATCAAGTGGAGTGAGCCTTTTTAAGAGAGGTCTAGAACTAACTTCTAGACAGGACCCTCATATTCATAGCTAATATCAATGATTTTTTTTTTTAATGTGAAGTATGGTGAAAAATAAGGAATGAAATTTCACTGATGCCCCTCTACTTTAGTAAGTAAACTGTATGCCACTGTCATACAAGTGAGGGTGAGATTACCTTTTGCTCCCGGGAAACAAAAAAATCTTAGAATGTGGAAGCACCCATTAAGAGCAATGCCTGTTTTTTTCAACTGTCATAGTTGAAAACAATTTCTCTGGATAACCAAAGTCCATTAATTTTTTGTACCCTTTAGCATTTTGCTCAACAAATGATAAGCCCAGCTCTAGGATATATAAATAAGGTCATGCTAACATGCATTCAAGCTCAAATGAGTTTAACTTAAACTGATACAATTCTTGTCATTCTAGATACCTTCCTAGATTACAGTGAATCTTGGAAAGTATATTGCATGTCAGGTCCCCAAGGCCTGGGGTTTTTGTCATTTTATTCACTTTTGTATGTTTGGCTTGAAAAACAGATAATAAATATTTGTTGGATTAAATGAATGGTTAGCTATTGGGCCTGGTTTCCTGAGAATAGTTTCCTTGACTTGGGAGAACTTCTCAGAGAAAAATATGTCATTTTTTGAAATAAATATTACAGTTAACTAATAAGAATTACCTTGATGATTCTTAAGCACTGATCACAATGGTTAGTATAGGACAAAAAAAAATTTATAGGAAGAGATCTCTTGTTAACCAGAATAAGAGGCCAAGGACAAAGGCTGGGCCTTTGACACAGACTAGGCAAGTGTTCCCTGTAACAGTAGGACCAAAGGAAAGCGTGTTCTATAGAAAAACGAAGACATCTCATGCTGCCGCAGGGGGCCTGTGGGAGCTGGGGGATATTGGCAAAGGCCCATTCTCTGTATCTTCCTGCCAATTCCCACTTAGTAAGCTAAAAATTCTAGTGACCAAAATACACATTATGCGTTAACAATAGGTCCAGGCTCGTGTGTGTCTCAGCATTAGCTATTGGCAGACTTGAGTGGTACAGGTACATACTGTTTTTAGGTTGTCTATTATGGTGTTATAGTAAGAACTCAAACTCACAGGAATAACTGTAACAGGAAGTCATGTTCAAAAGGTATTACAATTTGAGGGAAAGACAACTCTTTTAGATATTCACAGAACTCAAGATTAAGCCAAAAATCATATCATAATTTATAAACAATTTCACTGTTCCTTTCCTGTCAAATCAATTGGCAGAGAGTTTCTGTGGGAAAATATATATGCGGATATACATACTTTTGAAAGCTGACAGGTTGGGGACTGACAGAAATGTCTGCTTTATTTCAGAGAGTCAATTGAGCATCAGGTTAATGTTTGGCTGTATCTAAAGATTGTTTACAGATTCAACGCTTTTTAAAAGTCTCATAAATTTTATTTGTTTATTAGAGTAAGATACACTGAGATTATCTGGAAGATGAACTATGTATATTCAGTGTCTGAAAATCAATATAAAGGCAGGCTTTTAACTTGTGAAGGAAAAACAAGAATAAGATTTGTTATTTGCATTTTCATTTCTTCTCTGCCCATAGTTTCTCTTCATTGTTCCACCAGGGACCAGCATCATGGGGAAATGATAGGTGCTAGACTGTGTTCCAAATAAGGGTAATTTATTTGAAAAAAAAAAAAAAATTGGTCAGAAAAATGTTTGATCCTCATCTTGTGATATGATTCTAAAAGGTCAGAAACCTGTAAACTCCATGCAAAAAAAAAAAATTCTTTTTAAATACTTTATCTCTAGGACTCTCCTAGGGTAAATATCACAAATACTAATACTAGACATATGGACTCTCTCCTAAGCAGTCCAAATTGACTTTATACCACCCAAAATGCCATTTCTTACTGAAAATAAATTCTATTTAATAGTTGGGCCAAATAAATGACTGGATTGCTGGATTAGTGTGACCTAGCTCTGCGCTGGAGGCAGCCCTCCTCTAAAGGGCCTTGTCCTTTAAAAGGCAGACTTTCCCAGAGGTTTTAGTGAAAGAGCAGGGAAGCAGTGTTGGCAGGTGAACACTGGCAGCTTCTTCAGGATGTGTAGGAGAAGGCACAGGGTCAGGAAGAGTGTTTTTCTCGGCTCTTTCAGTTAATGGTTGGTGGGAGGGTATGATCAGCCTGCTCTTCCCAAGCAGGCTTTCCTATGTGGAATGCTTTGGAATATAATCAGTTCCTTTTCCCCCTTCCCTTTTGTTCCAAACTGCTGACTTTAAAATGGGGGAGAAGGCAAAAGTAGCAGATACAGGCATCCTGTTTTGTCGTTTTGTTTTTGTCTTTCTTTCTAGATCTTTGAGACTTCCTTTCAAAATGTAATGAAATATAGAAACATTTCCTGTTCTTACTTTGCCTCATTTTCCATACACCTATTATTATTTGACCTTCTAGGGAATGGCATTAGGAAGACTACTAGGAAATGAAAGGTGTAATGATTATCCTGATTTCTAAGGAGGGACCAGATGGGCTTGGTTTTTGAGACTTTCTATTTAATAGAATGTAGATAGTTTTCCTCAAGTTGGTGATAGGTTTTTAGTTTCTATGAAATATTTCCACCCCTTATTGCATATCCTTTTCCCTTTTTTCTAATCTTTTATAAATCTTCTCTTGATAAGGAGATTAGTGTGCTCTAAAATGAAAATTTATGAACCAACAAAATGCAGATAAGTGGCCCCTATAAATTTTCTTTGTATAATATTTGCCCCAAGAACATATAGGGCAACATCCTTTATTATAGGATATGTAGGCTGAGATTTCTTTTCAAAATTATCACCTACTGCTATCCCATATTACCATCAAGCTTATGGAACTTTTTATTTCTCAGGCATAACCAAATTTATAGCTATTTGTGTAATAATAGTATCTACCTCTTGGGGTTGCTGGCAGGATTAAATAAGTTAATTTATGATATATGCAAGGCCCATAGTAAGCATCTGTTTTATTGTTTTAATTTGGTAAGAGTATATAGAATTTCAATTTGAATTCATCCCCAGCCATAGCTGAATGCAAAGTTGACCCTGCATTTTGTTTTTCACTTAGAAGTCAATAGAACTATTTAAGCTGAGTGAGAAAACATGCCAAATACCCTTTTCTCAGCTTTGCCCAGGGGTGTTGGAATGTTTCCTAACTTAATTCTTGTTTGCTCTAACACTAACCAGGAGTGTGGAGGAACTAGAATGCCTCTTGGCTCCTTAGACTTTGGGACAAGAAAGAAGAGTATTTTGGGCACCTCACTTGTTCTGATAAACAAGAGTCAGCTTATTCCATCAAGTACACTTAAACTTGGAGAATCCTCTCCTGGCACATGATCTTTAGTGACAGCCTTTAAGAATCCAAATCTTATCTGAGATTTGCAAAAGATGAGTATACAACCCCTAAGAGTCATAGACAGGAGACCAAGTAATGTCTGTTTACCCACCAGGTGACTTAAAACAGACCTGCTTTTCCTATAAGATGTCTTGAGGTTGGATTATGTCACAGTGGTAATGTCTTTAACACTGTTGGGTGAGATAATTTGAGAGAGGTCAGATATCATTGCCTGAGTGACAAGACTACTCCCTCCTGTGGTGTATACAAACAAATATTAGGTGTATTTTACTGCAGAGTGTTTGACTCACATGTGCTTATTAAAATATTTTTTTCAAAGACCTATGAAATAAGACCTCATCTTCCTTTGAATATTTGTGGCCCTCATTACCAAAGTTCATCTCCAGGATGTACGTTTTCCTGTTTTTTTCTTTCTAATCTTCTTTTGCGAGGATGGAGGGTGGGTGGAAATCAATTTTCCCAGCTAGATCTGTATTTTTCCACTTAGAAAAGATGTTTTATTTTAATTTGTTGTCTGATGGTATAGAAATATTTTTCCAATCTGCTGTTATTTAAAAGAGCAAACTATTCCTGTCATCATCTATTACCTGCGGTGTTATTTAGCAGGTGCTTTGTTTGTAAATAGGTAGTGGTTTTTAAAAGATCTAGTCCTGTGGTGATCATGTTTCCAACATACTGGTATGGCTGTTTCACAGCTGAACACATCCCTTTTTCATGTATTAGTTTTCATTTCAGTTCTTTTATGTTTTCTAGGTTAAGGAAGAACTTAGATATATTATTTGTTAAATCCCCAATTCTTTATCTGTGAAGGATGACCAGGGATCACTAGTGGATTGACGTGTTCTAGATCCTTATTGGGAACTAGGACAAATGAAAAATTATACCCCTCACATTTTCTTACCATTTAAACTAAATGGGACAAAGGATGCTAACACCAGCAAGTTAATTCACCAAAGTGTTAAAAGCCTCCGTATTTGCCCCTGTAACATTTAAGACCAGTGTGTTTTTGGACAAGCACGTGTTTGGGTGACTTTGCTGAACATCCTTTTCCTCTCGTTTTATTTCACGAGAAATTCTAAACTCTTTAAGAAACCAAAATCTGTTTGTTTTGATAGTCGAAAATATAGCTGTATCTGGGAAATGTGGCAGTGAGTTATGTGAGGTGTTATTTCTTTTCTTAAAAAAAAAAAAACTAATTAAAACGGTAGAAATTCTTTTAGCCAGGAAATGACTGTGTGTCTCTCCATTGTGGAGCAGCTGCTGTGAGTGCGTTAGCTGGTGAGAAGAGTGCAGTTTTGGGGAGGGAGATGCGCCCTGGCTCCTCCGCCAGCCCTGTCCCTGTTTTTCTCTGAGCTGTCATTGTCTCCCTGGTGCTCTTTGTCTGCAGTGGGTAGCTCATGTCACACTCCCAGTCAGTCTCACCCAGCCGAGGTTCATCACATTTTCTCTCTCTCTCCTTCTCCCTACTTTCCCTTCCTCCCACCCCCCTGTCCCTTTGGTTCTTACTGGTTTTGTAACTCAGGGAATCTGAGAACATTATGGTAAAGTAAATGCTCAAAAGGTAGGGCTTCTAATTAGCTTCAAAGAAATGAGGAAACCTAGATACAATGTGGTT
Organism: Dasypus novemcinctus; assembly: GCF_030445035.2. Classification (NCBI taxonomy): domain Eukaryota; kingdom Metazoa; phylum Chordata; class Mammalia; order Cingulata; family Dasypodidae; genus Dasypus; species Dasypus novemcinctus. The sequence goes on from NC_080673.1 coordinate 53,975,989, forward strand.
CTTGATGTAGCCATTTCTGGTTTAAAAATTCTGGGGGTTGGGGAGGTACTTAATAGCACATCAGTAATAAGTAAAGAAACTGCTACTGAGTAACAACCTTCCCCCCCTCCATTATTCTAGGATATTGAGAGAATTGTCAGTGTATCCTGGCTTCTGTGCCATTGTTAAAAAGAGAAGACATGTTCAGAAAAACATCTGAAATAAACACCCTGATCCACTCTCTGCTTGTGTAAAGTAAAACATTAATGGCTTGGTCTGGCTTTACTCTAAAGAGCCCATTTACAGTCTTTCCCTTCCTTTCTTCCATTATCTGAAGCTCACAATCCTTTTTAAGTGATTCACTTCCTTGTGCTCAAGAGGAGGGCAGGGAGGGGAGAAAGGTTGGTTGACAAAGTCCTTGAAACCATTTGTAATTTATACAGAAACTTTCCCTGAGCAACTTAAAAGTTCTTCGCGTAGAGCCGGAAGAGACCTTATTCGGGGAGCCCAATCCCTGATTGTTGCAGATATGGAAATGGAGTTTAGGGGTCTTTAAGGGATATTTCCCAGAACACAGAGCCAGTGTGTGGTAAAGCCAGGACTTGAATCAGGTGTTGCTTCAGGGGCACATGTCACTGTCTTAATCCTCTTAGAAAGATGTCACTGGCATAATACTACATCCCATTTGAAAGTGGGGAAGGCCATAAACCCAGAAGAAGAGACTTGCCCAATATTAACCCTCTGTGGTAAAGCCAGTTAGATTGGAGTCTTTCTCACAATCCTCCAAAGCTCTTTGAGATTATCAAATTGGCCATAAGAGTATCCAGTTACTGGACCCCAGCCATCCCAGGACTCTTGTTTCCACTTCTTACCTCACTAATCCTGATCTATCTCCTACCTTTACAACCCTTTAGCTCTTTTTCTCCTTCTCCCTAACGTGTGCCCTGTATTTCTCATTCACTGGGCACTTCTCTCCCAGTATATCTAGAACTCTGTGGGAGGTCTCTTCCTAGAATTTTCCTCTGGATAACCCAGACCTAACCCATGCTCCCAAAGAAACAATGCCAGTGACACTTCTACATGAACCTTAGCCTAGTGTGGTGTAGGAAAAACAGAACTGTCCCAGGGGCAGGAGATCAAGTCCCGCTGCTGTCATCAGTACAAGCAAACTTACTAACTTACTGCATATACTCCTGTGCAAAATTCTCTCCAACTCTAGAATCCTAAATCTCTGTATAAATTTGCAGAGAGGAATTTCAAGAAAGAATTAGTAAATTGAAGCATCAGCCCAGGAATATTGTTTTAAAAGGCCCAAGCTTTTGGAAACCGAAGGTTTTAGTCTGACTTTGGAGCTAGGTGCTTTGTCCCTGCCATTGCTTCCCAGTGCAACCTGATTCTGCCATAACTTGCTCAAGGGACCAGGACCTGCTGGTAAAAGAGGATCATTGGGTGTTGTATAGTACAAAGGATGCTGTGTAATTGGAAAATGAATTTTAACACATACAAATTGACTTGGGCATATCTAGTATACAAATCAAGTGATACTTGAAGCTATGTTAGCATTATTTTGGCTTTTAGTGTCAGTATGACCATTGTGACTCTTCTCCAGACTGTAAACTCCTTCAGGGAGACCATGTAAATGATACAGTGTTAGGCAGTGAGTTGCTACTTAATAAGTAATTAATGATAAGTGGGTTGCTACTTAATAAATAATTAATGATAATGACAACAAAGCCTAGATCTCCTAATTTTAAGTCTAGTATTTAGAACCTGTAGCCCAGTGGAATTTGTAGTCATTATTGTCACATAAATAGTAATGAATGTGTCGTGAAAATAAATTTGATAGAAATTTGAGCAGTCGTACTCTTTCCTATTGTGACATTAAAAATCATGATTCGTGTTTTGTTTCTGCTTCTATATAAGTTTACCCACCTCAGACTTCAACTGAAATAATTTTTCAGATGTTAAAGCTTTAAAGCTTCAGCAATATATAGAGGAAAAATAATAGTGTTCATTTGAATGTTTGTCATCTTTCTATGTTGTTGTGAAAAAGACAGAGTAGTCCAAGTGTGAATCTGATTTTGTTGTTTTTTTTTTTTTTTTAAAGAAAAAGGTAAAAGTGTTCCCAATATAGCTTGACAGTATCTATTGGGCCAAGGATATGATTACATTTGATAAACTTTTATGAGGCATATATAGATTTCATTATCCATATAAGTTATAGTGTAAGGAAAAAGACTCATTACAGTTTTCATAACATCACCTAGATATATTGGGAAACATTGTCAGGTTAGTTATAATAAGCAAAATACAAAGTGGAACATTCAATGAATCATGAGATGTGTGTGTGTGAAATATGTGTGTGTGTGTGTGTGTGTGCGTACTCACAATGTAGACAGGAGAGAGTATCGGTCTGGTCTTTTTCACCTCTAATTTTGACCTATTTCTTATGTAAAGTGATAACTCAGGAGGGGATCAGCTCAATTTGTCAGGCATATCTCTGTTCAGCCTCCAGCAACTTTGACTTGTTTTCTCTTTGCAACTTCCAACTCTGAGGCCTCTTTGGGGAATTTTTTACACTTTTAGTTTTTCTGACATTGGAATTGTGATACCTCCTCCTTACCTTCCTTACATGTATATTATACTAGGTACAAGGCTATATGGGATAACAGTCTCTATGAGAAAGCAATTTGGAATCTTCAAAGGATTTTCATTGTAGAGATGAAGCTTTGAGAATAAGTTTTAACATGGTATGAAATGATGGTAGCTAAAACTGCAACTGCTCATGGAGAAAATTGGAGTAGTGTGTTACAAATATAACACACATCTATTCTATTCTGAGATGAAACAGCAAAATCAGTCTTTGTTTTGTTAGTTGTTTTTTTTTTTTCCAAGATTGGGTTTTGTGATACTTGCGTTGCAATGAAAGGAAATAAAAGGTCAAATAGTTTCTTAATTCTTTGTACTTTTTCCACTGAGGCTGCTATTAACGCAATTGAATTACCAAATCAGTCTTTGTACATTTCTCCTTGAGAAAGAAAACTCTCAAGCAGATGTGGCACTTGGATGATACACTTGGGTAACTGGCCCTGTAGTTGAAGTTTGATAGAGAGACTGGGATGTGGTGATTAAAGGAAAAGCATTCTGGGCCATTTGTCTGGTTGTTGTACCAATTTTTTATGTGATCTCAGGCAAATAGGTTTATGTTCCTTTAAGGGGCTGTATTGATTTTACCTTCACCAGCTGTGGTGAGTTTTAGTTGATATTGGTAAAGCACATTTTATTCCCAAGTATTCCCAAGTTGAATCATGCCATAGAAGTGCTGTGATTTTTTTTTTTTTCCTTCAGAGATAGGGGCATAGAGGTTATGGGTCCCCTACTGCTTTGCTGGCTCTTTTTATCTCATAATTTCAGTCAGATAGTAATAAAGAGCCATTGAAAGTAATGAACAGTCTTTATTGAAGTAAATGAGGATGACCGTGACAGTTTTAATATATTAATCAAATGGCATTGCTGCTTAACATTAGCAACACCTAAATCAGATGCTTGCTTGAGATTAACTGGAAAACCCACTGTGACTTTTGAGAGGAAGATCATGCCAAAAATTAAAATGTACCTCTGATTGGATGTTTTTAGGGGAGATATTTTGAAAAGTGGTCCTTAATATAGCCTTCACATGGCATTTGATGTAGATACTTGTTGAAATTTAGTGGACAGAAATATCATAAAATGGGAGAAAACAGGATCTATTCTCCTCAAAATAGATGTGACAATCCACATCTATGATTCAGTGATAATTTACTGAATTGTTACTGTTAAGCGCCTCAACTCAAATCTTTAATTATCAATTGTGTTTTATTCCCTTGTAAGAAAACAACCCACAGTTTCAAGTTGGGCCTTATTCACTTGAAAAGATAAATGTTTCATAAGACTTATATACAACTGTATAACATTGAATACTCTAAAAATCATATTGGATAGATAGAAAAATGTAGTTTCCACAGCATTTAAAAACAAATCCTGGGACAGGGACTTTGCCAATTGAGGAGGTCAACAAATTCTCTCTCCAAAAAGCAAATGTAAAGCTGGATAAAAAGGACAAAACCAACCATTTCAGTGTTCTGGAAATTGACTAAAGGCACACAACAATATGAGAAGTGTTGTTTATGCTAGAGTAACTGCTGAACTTAAGAACAATGGAAAATTGTGACATTCTTGCCTGGGACTGTGCCCTACTCCCCTAGCTTAGTTGTCACGAGGTTCTGCAGGGTACAGGGTTGGATGGGGGAAGGCGATCACAGACGATAAGATCTGTCAGGTTACTGCTCTAATCAAAGGGGACTCACATGATTTAGAGTGGCGATCAATACTTGTGCCCAGTGGCATTGTCAATGGACATAATGATCTTGGTGGGATCATTGGGAAGGGTCCATGGATCTGTTATCCTGAAGTTGCCGTCGTAGTTGGAATAAGTCTACTTTTAGCTGAGGCTCCCCAAATGTGCAGCAGAAAACAAACAGGGCCACAGTATCCTGTCCAAACAGGAGGCTCAGCACATGTGCAGAGGACAGGTGTAAGAACCCAGTAGAAAACAAAACCTGGGACCCACTTGAAACTAGACTGAGTTCAGTGAGTGTTCCTCTACTCACATACAAATCCATGGGCAGAAGACATAACCACTGTCCAGTCATTGGCCACCCACTAAGTTCTGCAGGCACAGGAGTGAAAACCAGGAAGTCAGGCTTAGTAAAAACAAGAATTAAAAAAAAAAAAACTGAACAGAGACATCAGTGGCTACATACAGCAGGGGGAAAAGATCTCCCAGATTTATCCCTGGCAAGTTACTAAGCAAATAAAGACACAAACAAGCAAAATCAGCAATAACATCCTTCAGGGAGAAATAAAAGAATCTAAAATTGCTACGTTTATCATATTTAATGTCCACTTTTAAAAAATAATAAGATATGCAGAGATAAAGGAGACTAAAGCCCATACTCAGGGATAAGAGCAGCCAATAGGAACTGTCTCTGACTACCCACAGATGTTGGATTTGTGGACCAAGACTTCAAAACATCTGTAATAAATATAGTTGGCATTATGTATGAAAAAACCTAAGAAGATTCTGAAAGATAGGAAGAATAAGGCAGATTGGCCAAGAACTAAAAGAAACAATGTTTAAAACATTAAAGGAAAGTATGACAATAAGAAATCAACAAATAGAGAATCTAGATAGGAAGACAAACTTATTTTAAAAAGAAAAGAAAAAGCAACAAACAGAAATTATAGAATTGAAAAGTACAATAATTGAAATGAAAGATTTGCTAGAGAAGCCCAACAGCAGATTCAAGATAACAGAAGAAAGAATCAGTGATGGATCAAGAGAAATTATCAAAGTTGAAGAACAGAGAAATAAAAGATTGAGGAAAAATGAGCAGAGAGTTGGAGACCCATGGGATAATACCAAGCATACCAACATACATAAACTGGGAGTCCCTGAAGGAGAGGAGCAAGAGAATTGGGCAAAAAAGTACTTGAAGAAATAATTGCCAAACATTCCCCATATTTTATGAAAAACCTAAATATACACATCAAGAGACACAACTAATCTCAAGTTGGATAAATACCTTAACATACATTAGACAAATTGTTGAAAGACAAAGACAGAGAAAATGTGGAAAGTGACAAGAGACTCATTATATACAGGGATCATTTTAATATGATAATTGGATGAATTCTCATCTGAAATAATGGAGGCCAGAAGCCAATAAAATGATATATTCAAAGTGCTGTAAGAAAAGTAAAAAGATATCAGACAAGAATTATTTATACCCAGAAAAACTATCTTCCAAAAATGAAGGTGAAATGAAGACAACCTCAGGTAATTTGAGAGGATTTGTTGCTAGAAGACCTCCTTATAAGAAATGCTAAAGGAAATTCTTCAAGCTTCAATTATTCCAGATAATTCAAATCCATAGGAAGAAATGAGCACTGAAAATGGTAAATGTGCAGGTTAAAATAAATGACTCCATAATACAATTTTCTTGTTTTCTCAAATCTTCTTTAAAAGGCAGAAAACAATTGAAATGAATAATTATAACACTGTACTTTTAGGCTTATAACACATATAAGTAAGTGGATGTGGCTCAAGCAGTTGGGCTCCCACCTACCAATGGGAGGTCCCAGGTTCAGTTCCTGGTGCCTTCTGGAGAAGGCAAGCTAGCACAACTGGCAGGCAAAGCAAGCTGGCACAGCAAGATGACACAACAAAGCGACAAGAGGAAAGGAAGTGAGAGACACCATAAAACCAGGGAGCTGAGGTGGCTCAAGTCATTGAGTGCCTCTCTCCCACATGGAAGGTCCTGGGTTTGGTGTCCAGTGCCTCCTAAAGAGAATACAAGCAGGCTTAGAGAGCACACAGCAGATGGACACAGAGAGTAGACAGTGACCATAAGCAATGAGGAGGGGAGAATAAATAAATAAAATAAATCTTTAAAAAAAACATATAGATGTGAAATATGACAATAATAGAACAAAGAGGTGAGAGGAAATGGAGCTATATTGGAGCTATGTTTCTAATTTTACTGAAATAAAGTTACTATTAATCTGTAGTAGACTCTGGTAAGTTAAGATGCATATTCTACTAATCTCTAGTGTTACCCCTAAGGTAATGACTCAAAAAATGAGTAAAGGAATTAAAATGATACACTAGAAAATATGCATTTAACACGAAAGCAGGGTATAAAGGAGGAAATGGGAAACAAAATAGATGGGAGACATAAAAAACAAGTACCTAAATGGCCTTTCTAAGTCCAGCTATATCAATAATACATTAAGTATACATGGCCTAAATACCCTAATGAAAAGGCAGAGATTGTCAGACTGGATTTTAAAAGAAAGCAAGATCCAACTTTATGCTATATTTAAGAGACATGCTTTGATTTAAAACATCAGTAGGATAAAAGTAAAAGAATGTAAATGTATATACTATTCAAACAATAACCATTGACATCAAATAAAATATACTTTAAGAATTATTACTAGCCAGAAAAGGGGCTGTTTCATAATGATTAAAGGACTGATATATCAGGAGGATATAACAATTATATATGTATTTGCATCTAACTACAGTACCTCAAAACATATGAAGCAAAAACTGACGAATGGAGAAAGAGACAATTTAACAATAAGAGGAGAAGATTTCAGTTCTCCACTCTTAATAATTGATAGGGTAACTAGAAAGAAAAATCATTAGGTCAATAGAAGACTCAAACCCTGTCAACCATCTTAGTCTGACATACAGAATAATCTACTCAACAACTGCAGAATAAATTATTTTCAAGTGCACATGGCATATTCTTCAAAATAAATGATAAAATAGGCCATAAACAAGTCTCAATAAATACAAAATGACTGTAATCATATGAAATATATTCTCTGGACACATGAAATTAGAAATGAATAATAGAAATATTTGGAAATTAAACAACGCATTTCTAAGTAACCCACAGGGTCAAAGAAATATCATAAGGAAAGTTAGAAAATATTTTGAACTGAATGAAAATGAAAACACAGCTTATTAAAATGTATGAGATATAGCTAAAGCACTGCTTAGATATAAATTACAGCTTTAATCACCTATAACAGAAAAGTAGAAGGATCTCAAATGAATAACCTAAACATCTACTTTAAGCAACAGGCAAAAGCAAACTAAACCCAAAGCAAGCAGAAGAAAGAAATGACAAATATTAGGGAAGAAATCAAAAGAGAAAAGGAAAAACAATAGAGAAAAATCAATGAAACCAAAAGTTGTTTCTCAGTAAAGATTATGAAAAATTGACCAACCTTTAGCTAGACTGACCAAGGTGGGAAAAAGGAGAAAAGACCAAATTATCAAAATCAGGAATGAAAGATGGATTATCACTGTTGAGTCAACAGAATTTAAAATAATTATAATATGAGAATATTATAAACAACCTATTTCAATAAATTAGACAACTTAAATGAAAAGTGCCAATTCCTAAAAAGATGCACATCACCAAACTGACTCAAGAAGAAATGTAAAAATATGGATAGAGCTTTACACAGTAAAGGAATTAAATTAGTATTTAAAAATCTTCCCCCACAAAAAAAGCACAGGCCCAAATGACTTACTTGTGAATTTTTTTTTTTTAGGAGGTAACGGGGATCAAATTCGGGACTTAGTACATGGGAAACAGGCACTCAACCACTTGAGCTACATCTGCTACCATTACTTGTGACTTTTGTCAAATATTAAGGGAAAATTAATACCAATCTTTCACAAAATCTTTTTGAAAATAGGAGGGAACACTTTCAGACTTATTCTGTGAAACTAGCATTAGCCTGATACCAAAGCCAAATAAAGACATCACAAGAAAAGACCAACACTCCTCATGAACATAGATGCAGAAATCCTTAACAAAATATTAGCATCCTGAAACATGTGAATGCACCGTGACCAAGTGGGTTTTGTTTCATTAATGCAAGGTTGGAGTATCATCTGAAATTTAATTAATGTAATATACCACATTATCAGAATAAAGGACAAAAACACAGGATCATCTCACTAAATACAGATAAAGCATTTTACAAAATAAAACATATATCCATGCTAAAGAAACTCTCAATAACTAGAAATAGAGGAGAGCTTCATCAACCTGATAAAAGTCATCCATAAAGAACCCACTGCTAACTTGATACATAATGGTGAAAGACAATGTTTTCCCACTAAGGTAGAGTATAAGGTAAGGATGTTTACTCTCTCTACTTCTATTCAGTATTATATTGGAAGTTCTCACCAATGCAATAAGGCAAAAAGAAAGGAAAAGAAAAGCAATAAGATTGGAAAGAAGAAGCAGAATTATTTGTTCACTGTTTACATGATCTTATATATAGAAAATCCTAAAAAACAGAATCCACAAAAATAATATTAGAACAAATAAATGAGATCAACAAAATTGCAAGTTACAAGATCAATATACAAAAAATATATTTCTATTAAAGCAATAAAAAATCTGAAAATGAAATTAAGAAAACAGTCCTGTTCTTAATGTATAAAAAAGATAAAAGACAAATAAATTTGACAATTGAAGTAAAAGACTGTGTGCTGAAGTCTACAGAAAATTACTGGGATAAATTAAAGAAGATCAAAATAAATGAAGAGATATTCCAGTTCATGGACTGAAAGGCTAAATATTGTTAAGATGTCAATTCTCCCCAAATTGATTTATAAATTCGATGTAATGTCTATAAAAATCCCAGCTGTTTTTTTTGTACAAATAGACAAGCTGACTCCCAAATATATGTGGAAATACAATGGACCTAGAATAGCTAAGACTACTTTTGAAAAAGATCATCAGAGTTGGAAGACATCATTTATTCTGTTTCAAAATGTGCTATAAAGCACAGTGGTATTCAAGATAATGTAGCATTGTTGGAAGCAGCATGCGTCTAGTAATATATGTAAGTATTGGCATATAGATGAATGGAACAGAATCAAGAGTTCAGAAATAATCCTTTACATTATGGTCAGTTGATTTTCAGCAAAGGTGCTAAGCTAGTACATGAGGAAAATGAAGCCTTTTCAACAACAAAAAAAGAATTTATACCTTTACCCACTGTTTGGGATTGAATCATATCCCCCACAAAAGGCATGTTCAGGTCCCAGTCCTGGTCCTGTGGGTGTGATCCCATTTGTAAGTTAAGATGTACCCAAATTGAATGAGGGTGGGCCTTAATCCAATATGGCTGGAGGCCTTGTAAGCAAAGGAAATTGTGAAAAGAAGCCATGGAGAAGTAAGGCTTCTGGAAGTCAATGGAACCCAGAAGAGAAAGGAAGAGATGCCTCCATGCACATTTCCAGGTGGCAGAAAAGCCAAGGATTGCCCATAGCCAGCCCCAGAACATCAGAGTCTTCATCAAGAAAGCATTGCCTTGCTGATGGCTCAGTTTTGGAATTCTAGCCTCAAAACCATTAGCAAACATAATTCCATTTTTAAAAAGCCAAATGTTATTTGTCTTAGAAGGTAAGAAACTATAACACCCACACTGTACTTAACTAAAAATCAATCATAGACCTAAATATAAAGGCTAAAATTATAAAATACCTAGAAAAACATCATAGAAAATTTTTGTCACTTGTGGTTAGGCCAACAGTTCTTAGAAATAACACCAAAAGCAGAATTCATAAAAAAGTAAGTTCAAATTCATCAAAATTAAGAATTTTTGACCTTCCAAAGAGACCATTAAGGAAATGGAAAGTGAGCCACACACTGGGAGAAAATGGTTGGAAATCATATCTCATAAAGGACTTATATCCAAAATTAGAAAAACCTCTCACAGCTCAATAAGAAAATAAATAGCTCAATAAAAATGAGCAAAAAAGATAAACATGAAAATATGCTTCATATCATTGGTCCTTATGGAAATGCAGATTAAAACCACAATAGCGAAGTGGACTTGGCCCAGTGGATAGGGCATCCGTCTACCACATGGGAGGTCTGTGGTTCAAACCCCGGGCCTCCTTGACCCGTGTGGAGCTGACCCATGCGCAGTGCTGATGCGCGCAAGGAGTGCCGTGCCACACAGGGGTACCCCACGTAGGGGAGCCCCATGCGCAAGGAGTGCGCCCCGTAAGGAGAGCCGCCCAGCGCGAAAGAAAATGCAGCCTGCCTAAGAATGGCGCCGCCCACACGGAGAGCTGACACAACAAAAAGAAACACAGATTCCAGTGCCGCTGACAACAACAGAAGTGGACAAAGAGGAAGACACAGCAGATAGACACAGAAACAGACAACCGGGGGGGGGGGGGGGGGCGGGGAAGGGGAGACAAATAAATAAATCAAATAAATCTTTAAAAAAAAAAAACCCACAGTGTTTTTGTTTGTTTTTTTTGCTATCACCAATTGTAACAAATGTTGCACAGCAATGCAAAATGTTGATAGTGGGGTAGTGTATAGGAATCCTGTACTTTATGCATGATTGTTCTGTAAGCACACAACTTCTCTAATAAAGAAAAAACTGAAAATAAAGCCCACAATGAAATAGCATTTTACTATTAATATATCCATTAGAATGGCTGTATAAAAAAAGACTTAATAATAAGTACTGATGAGGATGTGAAATTCGGAACCCTCTTAAATTGCTGGTGGGACTGTTGAATGGAACAGCCATTTTTAAAAAACAAGTTGATAGTTTCTTTAAACAGCAAACATAAACTTACCATATTAGTCAGAAATCCCACTCATACGAATCAGTCCAAGAGAGATGAAAACATATGTTCACATACAGACTTATGCAAATGTTCATAGCAAAATTATTCTTAATAGCCCAAACCTGGAAACAATCTAAATGCCTATCAACTAGTAAATGATAAACAAACTATGGTGTAGCTATAGAAGGGAATACTATACAGCAGTAACTACTGATACATGCTGTAATGTGAATGAACCCCAAAGACTTTATGCTAACTGAAAGAATCTAGATGCAAAAGACTACATATTGTATGATTTCAATTTCATGAAATATCCAGAAAAGGCAAATTTGTAGAGATGGCAGGTTAGTGGTTGCTTGGAATGGTTGTAGGAGTGGAGATTCATCCCAACAGTTTTAAGGAAATTTTTGGAGTGATGTACATATTCTCAAACTGGATGGTGGCAATGGTTGCAAAGTCTGAAAATTTATTAAAAATTACTGAATTGTATACTTATAACAGATGAGTTTTATGGTATGTAAATTATATCTTAATGAAGCTATCTTTTTAAAATCTATTGACAAAGTGACTTTTTTTACCTTCAGTAATATTTTCAAAGACAAGATTTGTGTTGGAAATATATATTAACTGACATTAGCATTACCATTTAAAGCTAGTGAATATCATTTTCACTGGACACATCTCTTAGGTCATAATCAGAAACAGGGTGGTGGCCAGATTTTTTTTCCTTCATGTGATTTTAGGTCTGGCAAGGTAAGTTAACATTAAGATTTCTGTGTAGTTGGGTCAATTATTCATATAACTCTATAGATGTCATAGTCAGTATTACTTCAGATCCTGAAAAGTGTGGAAAAAAAGGAAAAGAAATGACGTTGTGTTTAGAGTAAAACAATTTCTTCTACTTTTGTTTCTTTTCTTACAGTCATATCTTTCTTTTCTTTTACCTGCTCATTTACCTAAAAAAAACTTAATATTTAAAATATTTAAATTATTCTGGAATAGGTTTCTTTCTCTTGTGTGTGTGTGTGTGTGTGTGTGTGTGTGTAGGGAACAGTGGTGGTAAGGGTAGAGGCTAGATGAAAAAAAAAAGTGTCAATCTACTGGGATCACAGCTATAGAATTAGCAAGTTCACATGTTCACTGCAGTTATTCCGCTGTCTAAAGTCCTTGGCCATTGGCTTTCAGAGAAAAAGAGTAGCTGACAAAAGCACCTGGGTAGAAAGCCAACCAGAACGTGTATCTTCTTTAGTAGGAGGAAGCTTGGCAATTGTTGGTGCAATTTAAAATGGGCAAATCTTTAGATCATAGTAAATTCTCTAGTGGTACATGACTCATTGACTGTAAGTAATAACATCCCAAAGTGGGATGAAAAGTTATAAACATTCAGTGGCAAGGTCAACAAAAACTTTGTCCAGTCCAGGTTGGTATAAAAGAGGTACTATAATAGGAAGGAAAAACATGAAGGAGGCACAGAAGCCATCAGAGGTGTTTTCTCCTTAAATGCTGGCTTTGGGGAAGCTGATGGTTCTGATTCTCTTGGTGGCCTCCCTGCGAAAGCACTCTAGGGGCCTCATTATTTCATTAACTCTCACAATGCCCTGTGGCATAGGTAAAGTGGAATTAGGAATAGTCTTGATAATGAGACATGAGTGAATCCATTCACAAAATTATTTTTTGGTATGCAGAACTTTTTGGTTCTGGGAGATTTGTATCCTTGGCCAAGGTACCTGCCTCTCTTTGTGCTCTTAGATGCATACAATTCATAAATTGACGGAGAAGGGGGCAGTTCTGCCTACTGGGGCAATTTGTAATGTAGTACATCTATACCCAGCAGCTGTATCAGAGAGGCAACCAGAAGAAGGGCAGGCTCAAACACAGAGCACTCACTTCTCTCCTAAACTGTTCATCAGTGGCCAGAGCAGAGTAATTCTCCAAAGAGTGCATGGCCTTTGAAAATGATTGCACCCTTTTAACCTGGGTAAGGTATGGGGCATGTTGACCTCATTTCCCCATCTAAGGCTCTTGCTTTAGTGGGCAGTGGTAGCTGGTATATCCACCTTCATTTTTTACCTCAATTGAAGTAAAATTTACAGACAATAAATGTACCAATTTTAAGTGTTCAGTTTGTTTTGACAAATATATACATACTCTAGTAATTATACCACCCCATTCAGCATTTCCGCCATCCTAAAATGCTCCCCTTTGCCCTCTTACATCCCTGTTTTGTATAAACCAGGACGATGAAAGAACTGAAGTGATTCATAAAGGGCAACTTAATGGAAGCCTCCATGACTTAAACCTTTCCTGTTCTCTCCAGATCAAAGAAGAGAGTATATACTTGCATTGTAAAACGTCAACCCCAAAATTAACCTCAGAAATTGTGGGACAACACTTCTGAGGCTTTCCCCCTTTTGATTAGTTATTGTTACTGTTAATCCAAAAGGTCCATCAAAGTAGTAATTGTGGGGCTGTCTGCTAGTTCATGAAAGAATAGGACTGAACAGAGAGGCAAGAGAAGAGGGGAAGGAAACCTGGTGGTGATTGGAAAAGACTGTGCAAATGCGTAACTATATTTCACCCTGAGAACTTCTAGACAGTATCATATTGTAAAGGAAGGTAGCCATGAAGAGAGAAAAGTGATGCCAAACCCCAAGAAGAGATGGAATTGACCTATAATTTTGACATGCTGGAAGCACAAAGAGGCTGATTTCTCTTTCATGTTCTCACAGACACCATAAAAAATAGCATTCTAGATTGAGCCATTTTGGACATACAGAGATGATGCATGGCATTCTCACCACAGAACCAAAAAACAGGAAGTGACGTCATAACAAACCAGCTGTGCTGACTGGAGGTATTCAGAAGCAATAGATAGCTGTTTTTCTCCTATACTGCAACCTCTGTTCAGGCATTTTCTTCAAGGCTGTGTTCTCATATGAAAATGCTGACCAGGATACATTGTATTATGCCAGAATAGTTGTAAGCTGTCATTCCTCTGGGAGTGAGGGGAGGGAGAATATTGCTTGTTTAAAAATAATACCTTTATGTAGGGCAAGTGAGTGACTAATTTATCCATTTATCTTTTTAACATGAATGGGAAAAAGCCTGCTTTCCCCTGATCTAAAAGCTTCACAGTGGCTACTGTACATATTACTTCTCGTACAACCTTATGCCTTTTCAAATTGGCAGGTCGGAAGTCCTCAGGTTGATAGTGCAGAAACGCTAAGTGCATTTGATTGGTATCATTACTGGTCTCTAGTAATTGATTACTGTCGATGGTGAAATATTCAGGGCAAGCACACAGCCAATAGCAATCACTTAATCCATCATGGCTGTTTGTTCCTCATCTCCTGAGACCTATCAGCCACATGCTATCCGACCCCACCAGGCAAATTGCCGATGGCTGCTTTGTGTGTACAATTTACTCTGTCTCCTGTGTTAACTTAAACCACTAGCTTTCGTGAACAGGGGGACACAGGGGAGACTTGCTTTGCAATGTCAAGTTCACTCTAGTTAACCTCTTTGGCCTTCCTTTTCATGGAGATTTGTGATTCACTGGCATTATTTTTTGTTGCTTTAAAAAAATGCCGAATGGCATAGTGGTTGTATTAGGAATATTAATTGTGAGACTAGAGATAGGTTGATTGGAATAAGATCCTAGAAGGTTGTTTGTAATGCAGATTTTTTAGAAACAAGGAGTGAGAATAATGAGTAACAACCAGAACTAATCAGTTTTGCGCGTGTGCGTGTGTGTTTAATCCAGTGATAATGACTAAAAGTAGTTATAAAAAGAAGTAGAAATTCAGTAGCTACATCATTTTCTTGGCTTCCTTCCAAGATGTTTTATCCTTGGATCTTGGCAAATATACCTGTCCCTGATATGAACTAAGGCACTTTGATATACAACCCAAGGAAGAACACAATGAAAGAAGGAGAAAAGGAGGTCAGCCGGGAGGGAAGAATAAACAAATGCCTATTGCATGTGATAGAACTCTGATGACAGGTGATAATGCTGTCCATGAACAAAATCAGAAAAAACACAGTTTATCCTCTGCAGTCTAAATAAAGGCCATGGACTCTAGAGTGCACATTTTAGTCTGCTCCTCTGTCCAACCTGATACTACTTTAAGTAGAGCAGGAAGAAACAATGTGGTAGGGTTATGTATTTGAGAAGGTGGGTGCTGCTAGGATTGGTGAACTTGGGAAGCCAGCAGGAATAACAGAAATTGATAAAAGCATGAGAAGGCTTCACTTCAGAGAGAGCAAAGAGATCTGATCTATTTCCATGCCCATTTTTTAAGAAACACTTAAGAGCGAGCTTATATTCCAAAAAGTGTAGAAAAATTACCATGAGGATCTCAGTGAGAATCTTTGTTGCCTTTTTGTTGGTTTGTTTTTATCACTTTCTGGTGTCTGTAGTATGGAGTGGAATGCCAGCTAATTCTCCATGGGCTAGGGCAAAAATGGCCCTGTTTGCCATGCCCCGGATGAGGCTTTTAATGGGTATCTACCTGTACATGGCAATTTCTGGAGAGCACAGAATCTTAATTCTCGTACATATGCATTCCTCATTCAGGGTCTTTTAGCTAAATGACATGAGAGCTGGTTTATTTAACCTAAGTTAGCTAGGCTTGTTTCACTGTTGATAATGATCCATTTTAGCTCAAATAAATAGATTAAGCACACCTAAAAGCACTGACCTTTCATTGTGTACTCTGAGTCTTAAATTGTTGCATAAAATGTTGGCTCGCCCTTCTGCTTATTTTCCAACTTGTGATGTACTGTATGACTTGGCCATCTTTAAGATTTGCTCTTTCCTTCTCCAGAGCTCTGCTGCATGGAAGTTTTCCTTCTCCAGAGTCTGGTGTTACAGTCCTCCCTACACTCTTGAGTCACTGACACTGAGCGCTAAAATAGCAACCAGAAAGGAAGTTCACCTCTATTGCTGGAAACTTCTAAACCCTTGCTGTGCTATGCTAATGCCTGTCACTTGTTAGGAAACTTTTAAACTGTCAGTTGGCTTGTTTCAAAAGGTTCGGAGACAATCTTTGGTGGGGTTGAGGGGGCAAATATCTTACTATAAAGAATAGCTGATTTTTGGAGTATTGGAAAAAAATAATCCATTGGTGTTTCCATGTCATAATGAATACCTTCCATTCAAAAACTGTCTGGAATCTATATTTGCTGTGGCAAATTGAAGAATGCTGCAACAGCTATCTTTGTGTTTGATGCTACTTGTTCCATCTAAGTAGTATGTTCAAAAGAGCAGGAGTGAATTATTGAACCTTGTCCTGGGTTCCTTTTTGGAGTAGATTATGATAAAGGAGCACTTGTAAAAAACAGATGCCTAATTATGTCAGGAAATTAGACATGGTGACTTTTTCATACAAAACAAGAAGAACACTGAAATTGGTATCCAAACTTTCCAAGATGCTGAAGAATCTTAGTTAATTCCTCTTGTTCACAGTTGGTTTTAGTACCTAATTGATTATATTTTTCTTTGCACTCCTGCCCATTGTCACTATATTTGAGGACATCACCATCCATCTGTAGCATCATGGCTCCTTAATTTCCTCATTTGCAATATATTTTCTTTACCATATATCAGTCATTTATTCTTCAGGCCACACCCTTGACCTTGTCATTAGCACTCATTGTACTTCTTCCGACTATAATCTTTTGTTCTTCTGGTGATATTTCTTGAGTTCATCAAAATGATCCCATCTCCTGCTGACCCTGCCATGTTTTCCTGATACATAGTTTACCATGTTCATACCTCCCTCAAACCAATTTTGATCCTGAGGTCACTGATTCTAAATTTATCTTTCCATCTACCCATTACTTTCTTTCCCTTCTCTTCCTCCATTAGATTTGCCTGGCAAAATTGAAGTCCTGGTTAAATTCATCTACCCAAATACTGTGTACCTGCATACATGCAGCCAAACATTATTGGAGAAAAACATGGAGTAGTACTGACTATTCCCTCTTGAAATTCATGACCACAGACTTTCAAGTAATATTCTACTGCCCAGCAAACTTACTCTATTTTCCCTAGTGTACTCACGTTTTCACTTCCAAATAGTATTTTACACCATC
Source organism: Dasypus novemcinctus (assembly GCF_030445035.2). Lineage (NCBI taxonomy): Eukaryota > Metazoa > Chordata > Mammalia > Cingulata > Dasypodidae > Dasypus > Dasypus novemcinctus. The sequence goes on from NC_080673.1 coordinate 53,993,294, forward strand.
TTCCGTGTTACCAAATCCAGTTGTCACTCTTCCGTACTTATTTTCCCCTTAGCAATATTCAACAGTTGACTACTGCCTCTATTATGAAAAGACTACCTATTGTATGATTCTATTTTTTATGACATTCTGTAAAATGCAGAATTATAAAAATAATTATAAAAATAAACAGATTAGTAGTTTACCGTGATTTGGGGAGGTAGGGAACATTGATTAGATGAAGTGCAGTGTTTATTTTAGGGTGGTAAAACTACTCTGTGCGATACAATGGTGGATATGTTTGTGAAAAACGTTGGAATGTTATAGTACAAAGAACCTTAATGCATGTAAATTTCAAATATTATTTAGGCAGTCAGGGTGTACCAGGATGAAACTCATACCATGAAAAAAGAATATATGACATAATCTCACTGAAGTGAGTAGGGTTTGAAGGTGCTAACCTAAGTAGCTTTTGAAATGAGCGGAGTCTGTCAACCTAAAGACAATAGAAACTTTACGAAGGTGCTGTATTCTAATTTATAGTTTTTTTTCACTGGGGATATAGTTTAACAGTTTGAAACAACTATACATGTATATTGGAATTGAACGATTAAGTAAGTGAAAGGTGCATGCTGGCAATTAGGTTTCTCACTTTTGGAGTGGGAGGTTACAGAGAAGCAAGGAGGAAAGTTTAGCATGAGCCATATGATAATGGATTAGAGTAGAACACATCAGAATGATCTCATGTTTACCTTAATATAGATGCAGATGTATATAAATAGAAATATTTATAGATATGTGCATATATACAGGTTAATACACATATTTCCTTACTCTCTCAGCTGAGAGGTATCGATATTGCCTTTCACTAGCAATGAGCACATCTACTATCCAGATCTTGGTTTCTAATACCATTCTTCTGTAGAAGGAGCCAGGATTCCTCGAGAAATGGCTGATTATACTCAAGATGAGCCTGGACAATCTTACAATGCTGAGATGTAAGAAAGTGCTCAAAGGTCCCTACAATGATGGGGTATTGTCTGCCTATAGTAATTTCCTTCCAAAGAATACAGTATGGAAAGGGGAAAAAGAGAAACTTTACAGTGGAGAAATCTGGCAAACACTACTTCAGATAGATCATCAAGATTTACATCAACAGTGACAAATCATGTTGTATCTTATATGATGTGATGTGATGAGAATGGCACATCACCTGTGGCCTTCCTCCCCAAAACCCATAGCCCTAATTGAAGCATGAGAAAAACATCATATAAATCCAAGTTGAGGGACATTCTACAAAATATCTGACCAAAACTGGTCATCAAAAACAAGGAAAGTCTGGAAAATTATGATAGCCAAGTAGAGCCTAAGGAGGCATGATAACTAAATGTATGTGGTATCCTGGATGGAATCTGGGACAGAAAAAGGATATTAGGTATAAACTAAGAACATATGAATAATGTATGGACTTTAGGTAATGATAAGGTATCAATATGGGTGCATTAGTTGTGACAAATGCTTCATACTAATGTAAGATGTTAATAATAGGGGAAATTGGATATGTGGTATAAGGGAACTCGCTGGCCTAATTTTGTGACTTTATTATAAATCTAAAACTATTCTAAAATAAAAGATTATTAGGAAAAAGCAACAACAGCATTCTTCTGTTTCCCAACCCAGGACATTTGCCTGGAACTCCTCATATCATTTAGATCTCAGCTCAAAATCACCCACAGAGGGGCCTTCTCTGACCACACTTAGCCTTTATCACATTGCCCTATTTTCACTTCTCCATGTAGGGCATACCACTAATGGTTATGTTTCTCACTTATTCATGTATTACCTGTATTCCTGCACTAGAATGAGTTCCTTGAGAGCAGGAACTTTAGCTGTCTTCTTGAATCCCTATCACCAATACCATTATCAATGCTTGCCATATAGAAGATGCTCAGAAAATATTTGTTGAATGGATGACTGAATCTCCATGGAATCCCTGACCTTGATTTTGACTACTTGTTCACTCCTATTATTAGACTAAAAGCACCTCTATGAGTCTTTCTGAGTCACTGGCATCTAGAGGGTGGGCAGACAATAAATTATGTGACCTAGAGTATTTAATTTTTGATATATTGGCAACTCCCTCTAAGGAGAGTGAAGCAGTCTTGGTCTAAACCAGGAAGAGAGGCTGAAGAACCCTGACTAGGTCTGAATCCCTCACCAAGCCTCAGAAACTGGGACAAAATCAAGGGAAAATGAAGCTACAGGAACAGCCAAAAGAGAAATCTGTGTGGACAGGGGGAGATGGAGTTTTCCTAAGGGAGCAGGTTGGAGTATGGCATCTGATTCTAAGGATAGACACAGTCCTTGATAGCTGTGTTATACACGTTGTAGAACCAAAAGTGCCCTTCAAGATGAGGTGAGGAATCCCAGAAACCAGCCTCTAGCCCTAAGATAAAGAGCCAGCTAAGGCAGCTCTTTAGGGCCTCCAGATGGCTAACTGGGATCAGGGCTGGCCTTTCCAGGACACCTACCAGGCAGGGTTGTTGAAAAGTTTAGAGAGAATGTAGGAATAACACCTAACAGAGGACTGGGCACATGCAAGCTGCTTTAAAAAATTGGCTGATAATGATTTACTAATGTCACACTAAAAGGTTTGCTGCTTTTTTACCCCATTGGTTTTTCTATAAGTGACTAGTTATAAAGACCTTTGAAAGTGAAAGGGGCATGTGTACTTGTTTCAGAGCCATCTGGAAATGGAGAAGTGGCAAAATCTACTTCCTGCTCTACAACTTGTTCTGTGGGGAGAGGACAGATGGTGGCATTTGGAAAGGTGGAGGCCAGCCAGCAAGATCTCTGGGAGGGGTGTTGTCCTTGGGTGCATGAAGGCAGGCATGGAGAGCAGATTAGGAATGGAAGTCCAGAAGAGACCCAAGGTTTTATGACCACCCACCATGGCTTAGAAAAGAGAAAGCCAGTGGGAGCACGGTCACAAATGTCTGGCTCAGTGGTGCGCTGTCTTCTTTTTCATGATGTGGTTGTGCTGAGAAGTGATGGGAGGTGTCTGGAGCATGTGGAGAGGTTGCAACTGCCACCTTATCCAGGAGGCCATCCTGTACCAACTGTTTTTAGAGCATTTCTTAATCTTCAGTTTCTGGAAGACTTTCCTACAGAAAGGGGAAGTAGCACTTGAGACACTCTTCCCACCTGTTGAGATTATTCTCTCCTTGCTTTAACCTAGCAAGGTCTTGGCTAGTATTAGCTAGGCTGGGGATAGGGCTATAGCCAGAGTTGGTGCGGCTGTCTCCTCTCCTTGGGTGGCTCAGCACTCCCAGGTAGTGGGTCATGTGTACTGTGTACCTCCGTTTCCTCATTTTCTTTGAGGCTGAAATCAAGAGGTAGACTTTGACCCAAGGACTTCTTTGTAGCCTCTTGGGTTCCATTTTTCACAGTGCTTCTGATTTGAGTAGGAAGAGCACAGGCTTAGAGATGGGACATGGGTTCCAGTCCAAACTCTGAAACTGACCAGCTGTAGGCTCATAAGCAGGTCCCTGTCCCTGGACTTAGTTCTGCATCACTTCACGTATGGGTAGGGTGAGAGGGTTAGTCGTGGTAATCTCTAGGGTCCCTTCCAGGTTTAGTATTCCAAGGCAATCTGATTATGAATTTCCCTGTATTTCTGTGCAGGAACAGAAGAAAACAGAACATACATCTTTTAATACTTATCTGAGAATTTAACTGAAATGTTCCTCGGTTTCATTACCAATAAGGCCAGAGTGTTCCAAAGCAGGGTCTGACTGCATTTTCAAAGAATACAGAGTTGCAGGGTGCTACTCTTCTAGTCTTTGGTCTTACTTGAAGGACACACTAGTATTAAAAATGTTATTACTTTATCAAAATTTGGGTATATTAATTAGAGATGATTTAGGGCAGGGTTACTCAGCCTCTGTACTATTGACATTTTGGGTTGGATAATTTTTTGTGGGGGGGCTTTCCTGTGCATTGTGGGATGTTTAGCAGTATCTCGGACCTCTACTTACTAGACGCTAGTAGCATCCCCACCCCCAGATGTGATAATCAAAATGTCTCCAGATGTTGCCAAATGTGTCCTGACGGACAGAGTCACCCCCAGTTTGAAACCACTGATGTAGGGCTGATTTGGGGTATGTATTTGAAAGGCAGAAGAATAATTATAGAAGCAAACTTAAATAAAAAGCTCTGAAAAAATACTGTATTTTCAAAAAGGAATAGTAAAATTTGAGTAGCAGAAGTTTAGGACAATCTCTTAAAACTCATGTCCTACATATATAGCATCTATATATTCCTTCTCAACTGTACTTGAGATTTCTTTAAATAATCAAGAAAGGGAAATATCCCACCTTTTCCCCCAAAGGTATCACATTGTTCCAAATAAGATGGGATAACTGAATGTTAATGTACCACATTTTAATAACTTCTTAAGACATTCACAAAACTGATATTAACCTCACACATATAGTATTTTCTTGCTTTAGCACTAGTCATACCTTAACATATGCATATATAGATAGGGATGATATTACAAACCTTTTTTTTTTTTTTCATTTTCAATATCTTTAGTAATACAAAGGCTGATGTGAGAAAGATGTATCATCCTCTGAATTGATTACTGTTTTGGGGGAGGATAAAACATGAAGAGAAAACAAACAAAACTCAGAAAAACTGGATCTGCTTTTCCTATATTCCATTTCGTGTTTCTGGGAGCTGAAAAAGAACGAATTGTGAAATGTGTGGAGCTCTGCCTTGTCATTCAGGCTGAAGTTGCCTTAAAAGGAAAATATGGCATGGTGTACATTTTCCACTTCCTTCTCTCTTAGTTTCCTTTCAGCCATTCTCAGAAATGTAAGCAGGAAGAAAATTACACTCAATTATGTCTAGAAGCAACTGAAGTTAAACCTGACTGATATTATTTTATAAAACTCTGCATCATTTTATTTTTGGTGCATTTTCAGTTCCCCTTTTGCCCTTGAACATTCTCCTAACTCCCATGGTGAATATCTTTCCTTTAATCCATGCCTGAGTATTGGATTAGTTGACAGCTGTTATTTCTTGAAGTGGTCTTTCTGGGAGTCATCCCTTCCTCTCTTCCAAAACCTCACACCTCAGATTATTGTCATAACCTCTAGGCTATCCCTTGCAGTCTAACCTGTGATTAATTTACCTCACAGGTTTTCATTTATGCTTGCATTCATTTACTCATTTGAAAACCAGTTCCTGGGCCCCTGTTCTTTGCCAGACGCTCTTCCAGACTCTGGCCATATGGCAGTAACTCAGAAAAAATGATCGCTGTCCTCATGGAGCTTCCATTCCACCTGGGGTGAGGGTGGTTAAGAGACAGACATTTTACAAAATAAATCAAGTGTGTAACACGGTGGAAGGTGTTATGGATAAAATAAAGCACTGAAGGGAGATAGGGAGTTTGTGTGTGTGTGTGTGTGAATGTGAGTCTATGTGTCTGTGTGTATGGAAAGGGTTAGCTGCCATTTTAAATATGGTGATAGGGAAGGCTTCACTGAGAAAGTGACATTTGAGCAAATACTTGAAGGGGTAGCCAAACATGCAGATCCCCGGGGGAAGAAAAGAAAAGTCCATGCTGTGGAAAACCATGTGCAGAAACCTGAAGTGGAAGCATGTCTGGTGTTGGAGGAACAGTACAAGGAAGCCAGTGTGGGAGAGGAGTAGAAGGTAGGTGAGAGAATTAATTGGTGTGTGGGCATGTGTGGGAGTAGGGGGTTGAATATGCAGGGCCTTTTAGGCCCTTGCAAGATCTTTGACTTACAGACATGGGGTGCTACTGGTTGGTTCTGAGAAGAGGAATAGTGTGATATAACATAGGTTAATTAGGATCCCGTCAGAAGATCATCATATCACTTCCCCTATTTAAAACCCACCACTTGACGACATGTATTTCTGTTACCCACAGAGTCAAATACAAACTTCCCATCCTTCCTGTCCCTACTCAAGAAATTTTCCAGTCATCCTGCGTAAGTCCTCTGCACTCTTGGTAAAGAATACCCCCAGCCACTTCAAATTTTACCCAAATGTCAGACCTAAGGATGAGGTTTCTGATTTTCCAGAAAACCCCTACTGGCCAAAAATTAATCTCTGTTATGACCTCCTGTTGTATTGGTTATTTATAGTGTGCATTTGGATTTGATCACGTACTCTCTTGCACTATTTTCTAGGTATTAAAAGTATCATATTAAGAGGTCTATATTATTTGAGACCTGGAACGGCCTCAGGATCATCAAGCTGATTCCTTTTTTTACAAATAAGGAAACTGGGGCCCAGCAAAATTTAGGACCCTGCTCAAGTTCACTCAGCTAGTTTTAATGTATAAATAGCCTTTCTCAGTGAAATTATAAACTTATTAAAGGGTGATACCTTGCATTTTACTTCTCCAAAATCTCCTATAATAGTAGTTAGCATAGTAAGTACTAGTTTTTACATAGGAAATGCTTAAGTTCAATTTAGTCTAAAAGTAAATTGATTTTTGTCAGTTTGTTTTTAAAAGGTAGTATAACTTCTTAATTCATCAACTACACCTTGGATTCACAGATAATCTAGAACTAGAAATACTCATGTGTCATCTGGCTTTGAAGTTTGGTGGGTTGGCTGTAAATGTGGTTAAATGGAAGGATGAAAACTTGTGACTTTCTTGGAGGTTTTTGTTTTGATGAAATGATAAAAGGTATTTCTGTCATCTCTGCATGAGACAGCTATTTTTGTTACTCTAGCAAGCTTTATCAAAGCAGTGTGGACTGAAACCAAAATGGCTTTTACCATTCTTTGTCCGTAAGGGAAAGACAATTTGGCTGAGCCCCATCCTCTCAGCTGTTACTCTGGAGAATCAGTGGTTTTGTTTGCAGGTGTGAACTTGTGATGTTAACACCAGAATAACTGACTAAAGTATGGAAAATGAATTTAGTCTGCCTTTGCTTACTCATGCAGTGTAACCAAAGCAAAGCTCCAGAGGTTTAAAATGACTTGTTGGAGAATCCTGCTGAATTTGGAGAACTCTTGTAAAGTCCAGTGTTAATGACCTGTGGTCCATCTTTAAGATTTAGTACTGGGTTGACCTTAGTTGACCTTGGCAAGATTACAGTAAAGCTAAGATGGAGGATGAAATACCTGAATAAGCCAAGTGGCTTGATTTATGGCCATAAACTGGACTTTTGTCCTAACTAGTTACCTAATATAGAGAAATATTGGTGGTCACAAGTTCAAGACAAAGTGGAGGTGAATCAGTGAACTCATCAGAAACATAATCTTACTGAAAGAGAATCCAGATAGTATATTCACACGGAAGATAAAATGAAATAGCTGGGATTTTGTGAGTGTTCTAGGTGAGTATTCCCTCCCATATTTTTTGTATATTTACATGTATGTGTGTATAAAGTTCTCTAAGTACTATAAATAATGTTTTTCCTCTAGTGTTGTCAAAATTTTTCAAAGGACTTACGTCATGGGTCTGAAGAGATTCATTACACTTTCAGTCATATTTATATTGCTATGAAGCACAAGGAAAATGCTATTGTGTTTCTGAATTTGGGGATGGATTCATGACTCTGAGGATTTATTCCGAAGTTCTGTTGTGTTTCTAGGTCCAGCATCATTAAATGCAGTCACACTAGGTGTATGTCTAAGAGGGAGGAAGTTAACATTTGAAACAAAATCTCTTGAGCTATTGATGAAAAGAGTCCTTTGGATACGTTCAGTAGTTTACTGTACCGTCACCAGAATGGTTGTTGATTGAGAGAAGCCCCATAGGCTGTGGTGCTCTTTAAGTAGTTCAGAGGATACAGTGGGAAATGTTAGTGACTTGAGGCAATAAGTCAAAGGGGGTGGGGGCTGATGGCTGTACTTTTTGAGAATTAGAGAGAAAAATTGGGATATGAAGAAATTGCAGATAACCCTGAGGTCCTTAAAACACATATACATATCATATTCTAAAACATCCTTGGCAGTGGTATAACAGTTCCTAGATAATATTACAAACCTAATAGCTAGATTTGTGTTTTCCCATCTGTAATCACGGGAAAGTCCATGTCCTTATCTGGCAATTGAAAGTAGAAGGGAAGAATAATTCAGATATTTGACTGCTGGCCATAAGCTAGGTAGTTTTCTTTTCCCAGGAAACATAAAAACATAAAGTGATAAGCCCTCTGCTCATCAGATACTTCTAATAGTGAGAAAGACATAGAAGTGAACCATGAGAATTTATTGGAAGTTGCTATAATGAAGATAAGTACCAGGTATAGTTAGAACCTACAAGAAAGAGCTCCTAAGTCTGCCTCAAGATGCGTAGACTTACTGATTCAGTGATTATCATTGTTTCTCATTTGGAGAAAAGAAAATGATGCTAAGGTTCTGATAAGTTTAGTGACCCTCCTCCTCATCTCTCATCTGAGCAACTGGGGCAGCCTCCTAAACTTCTTCCTGTGTACTAATCTTTTGATTCTTTGGTATATTCTTAAAACTACCACTCCATTTTCCTTTTAAAACCCTAAGTGGATCTTCTCTGCCTGTATAATAGGTCCAGCGTCCCTACCAAGGTTCCCAGAGCCACCATCACCTTCCTTCCACCATATTCCTCCACAAACTGCTTCAGTACTCCCACTTGTTCTCCTGCCTTTGTAGGCTGTGAGCATTTTTCTCTTTCCAGCTTTTGCTCATGTTATTCTTTCTGGTTCACCTTTTTCACTTGAGAGTACAGCCAGTTCTTCAAAACCCAGCTGAAATTCTGCCTCCTCCATGCAGTCTACTCTGATTAGATTTAATTATTGATTCTTTGCAGTTCAACAACAATTAGTCCTATGGAAATAGTTGTATTCTGCTTTAATTATGGCTTTAATATTAATAGGTCCATCTCTTTCACTAAAGTGTAGGCCCTGAAAGGCAGAAACGATAGCCCTCATAGCCTGTCAACTGTAGTTAATACATAAACCCTCCACAAAGGCTGTTGAATATTGCCCAAGGCTAGATGGCTAGTGGCAGAAACCAAGTCTAGAAACCTGGTTTCTTCTTATCCCTATCAAGACTTTAGGAATTTGAAGACATTACCTAGCATGTATCTGCTCCATCATTTGCTTAACCATTCAAATGCCTCTTTATAAGTTGGTGGTCTGGAATTTCCAGTGTTGTCAGGGCTCCCAACACTCAAAGCAGTAGCCAGATGGAAGAGGAAGGGGATGGATATGTTTATGTTGAAAGTTCTCCAACTATGATAGGCCCTATGAATATTTGAAGGGAATTCTCGAAGTTGTTTCCTGTGAGGGAGGTTACATTGAAAAGCAAGAAATAAAGGTTAAGGTATATTAACATAAAATCTGTATTATGAATTCTTGTCCATAAATATGTTACAATTGTAGGGACCTTTTTACATCTCTACATTTTAATACCCAAATGAAAAGTTTGTTGTGAATTACGAAATGTGGAAATTCTTCATGTCTGTAAAGGTCCTTGACAAAAGAATGTGCTGAAAGGAGATACATTGTGTGTGTTTTCTTTTTTCCAAGTATAATTTCTGATGCAAAAATGTGGAGAAGCAGAAGGGACAGGGGTGAACTGAGGAGCGATTGGCTTAGTCTTGGGATTTTAAATCAATCTATCTCTATCTAAACCTCTCTATCCTTTATCCATCTATCATATATCTATCATCCATCTATCTATCATCTGTGATCTGTATCTGTTTTGCTATCCCGCCAAGAATGGCAGGGAGGGCGTGGAGAGCAAGTATTGGGTTGAAACCGGCAGTGTTCAGCGTGCAGAGGTGGGACAAAGGAAGTGCAGGTTTGCAAATCACCCTATTTCCTTAGCAGTCCCCTTCCTCTGCTGGATCCGGGCTCACGGGTGTCGGGATGGTGCTGCTGGCTTGTGGAGCACCTGCCCTTGGTCCCTCATTTACTCTTCTGGACTGGCCAACTGCTTCACGCTGCCCTCCTCACCCTGAGGACTGCCCTCAGCATCCTTTACCTCTGTTTCTCTTCCTTGTTTTTGTTGGCTGGCCTGCTTTATAGTCACTTGTCTGAACGGTTCCAGGCAGGCTACGCTGCCCTGCTTGCTTCCCTGACTGGAAAATGCTGGTGAGATGAAAGGATAAATGCACTCCCCAGTTCAACCGAGGGGATTTGCATTCTTTACACTCGCCAGGACCACTGAAGTATTTGCAAATGAAAGCATTTAAACAGTTATCTTTGCTTTCAGTTCTTAATGAAAGGTGGTAGTTAGGCGCCTGAATCTGGAGCAGCACTGCAGGATTTCAAGACCCCCCTCTACCTCCTCCCACTGGTCTCCAAGTACTTGAGCTCAACGTGCCTCAGCATCCCTGTCTGTAAAATGGGATTAATAAATCCCACCTAATAGGGATTTTGTGAGGCTTAAGTTTATATAGGTACAGCTCTCAGAAGAGTGCCTGGTCCATAATAAGCTCTGTATACATGTGAAGCTATTACTATCACTTTAAAAATGCTTTTGCCTGCTGCTCAAGAATTCAGTTTATGGTACTTGGAATGGACTTGCAAAGGAAGATTCATAGCCTTCTTGACCCAAGGGGAAACTGGAGATCAGCTTGAGTCCATCGTATTGTTCACATAAAATGATAACCCTGAAATGAGCTTCTGCCTACAGTCCCATGGATTCTTTAGGAAGGATAGACTCCCTCGGGTGACTCTGAAGTCACATGGAGCCTGGGGGGGGGGGGGTGTCTGTTGGGAAAGTGACATTGAATTTAGATAAAAGTACAGCAAAAAAGCAGTAAGAAGTAAGATCCAAAGGTAACACAGGACTGACCAAGAGGTAGGGAAGCTCTTTTTCCTCTCTTGCTCAGGTGCGTGAAAACCAACTCCAAGTTTGTGCTGACCAGAATCCTGTCCTGCAGACAGTGGTTTTGCAATCTGCTTGCATCTCTTTCACTAAAAGCTTTCAGTGTTAGGTGCCCTCCAGAATTCTTCAGGCCTGGCAGGAAAAAGGCACACTCTCTTACTTCCTTCTGCTCGTGGCCTCATGAGGGCAGATCTCATTTGGGAAACTGCCGAGGGATGAAGAATAGAATGCCTGTGCGTGTTTCATTTAAAAAGAGAACCAACTTGATGTTTTTTTTTTTGTTATTTTAAAAAAGGAATGTATTCTAGGCTGCAGAGTAGTAGAGTAAGATTGTAATTTCATATCAGCTTGATTCTCAGTCCCTCTTAATTCTGTGTTTCCAAAATGATAACAACAGGAAGGACACATATGAATAGGCAGAGGGTGACCTCAGGAAAAGAACTGTGAGTGTTGTGGGGTGACTGCTTTCATTCAACACCTGTACCTGCCTCCTTGTCATCACCATCTTCGCCTTCACTTCTTTCTCAGCAGTGAGGAATTCCCAGATACCTGTGAAGAGCTCCTAAGAGAGTTCTTTTCCATTGCTCCCATATGTTTTTGTTTATTTGGTTCTTCTGATAAAGAATATGAGGGTTTTTTTATGTTTTTTGTTGCTTTACTTTTAATTTGAATATAATTATGTTTATTCCTTATTGTTAAAAAATGAAATGAATACTTATTTTTTTACTGGGCTATATCTGCATCTTAAATATCTATGTCTATGTCATATCTATCAATCCCTCAAATAGATCTCTATTCTGCACATCCCTTATTTAACATTTTCAAGTAGCTTTGACTTAAGTCCAGCAGGGCTAGTGTCTCTGTCAAAAGTCTTGATCACGTTTATTCAGAAGGATCCAGTATTATGAATACTTTTTCTTTCATGGTGGGTATTTTTTGTCACAGTTAAAGCCTGTTAGTCTTCTAGTTAAGGTAAAATCCTCTTTTTTTTTTTAAGTTGGTCTTCAATTTTGTGATAATAACGTTACAAGTTTCACTCTGTTAGAAACAGATCACCTGCCAGAATCTCTGGTTTACATGAAGATTAGCTGGCAGTCATCAGGGATTGGTGAAAAACATGGAGGATTGTAAAAGGCTTTCCTGTGGCTAACATTCATCCCAGGAGTGGTAAGCCCGTCCCCTTAATAATCCTGTCAAACTAAAGATGAACTTAGTGAATTTAAATGCATCTTAGTAAAGCAAAGGTAGGGACATATTCCGTTTTACCTTTGATAAGATGATCTACCATTTTTTCTAACATGAAAAACCCTTACATGTTTCTAGTTCATAACATCTGGAGAATGGTAGCAGGTATCCTGTGTCATGTTCTGCATGTATTATAACCTAATATGTCTGTCGTAAATGGGGTGCCCAGTGAAAATGTAAAGAAGGACTTTATAATATGTATTTATTTTTGAGTAGTTAATAGAGGCATATGGGATACAAGTCAAAAGATACAAAGGTGAATACAATGAAAGAAAACAGGAAGACTTGATGTGAAGCATTTACCCCCCTGGTTTGTCACAAGCAGTATTTTTTCAGGTCAAGTGTTGCGCCCAAATCATTTGTGTTAGGGGTGGTGGGTGAATGGTCATAACTTTTTGTTTGCTTGGTTTTGACTGTTGCTGATGGAAAAAGATATGTGTACAATCATGATGCAAATGTTTTCCTTCAAGTCAATTACATTACTTAGTCAGATATTTTTCACCCATGTCTTCCCCTTCCCCATCCTGTGAACTGTAGCCTTCTTTGCTTTTACATTTTCATAAGAACTTCGGTGGTAGTAACCATGGGTACCTGTGGGCAAAAATATGAAAAGCAAAGTGTAATAAATAGTCTCAGATTAAAAGTAAAATGAAGGGACAAAATGTTAGATTGTGAGTCAAATATGCAATTAATGCACCTATGTTATAACTTTTTTGGTTAAAAATGCAATTTTCTTATTCTAGTGGCCTTTTAAATATAAAATAGTCTTTCTTAATTTGAAGCAAATCATTTTGGTTATAGGAGAGGAGCTAAAGATATTGAGCTGTCATTCTTCTCAGAAGTAGTTATAGGGAGCAGTAAAAACAGGGAGATGTTTCAGCCTTTTCTGCAGATTCTTACGGCCACAGAATCTGACTGCGCTGTGCCTTAGTTCTTGGAAGGAAGAGCTTGTAATGAGCAAAGATAAAAATGGCAGAGTTCAGTTCTCAAGTTCATGTAAAAGAATTCTAAACTTTCAGCACATTTCTATTATTGAAATAAAAATTTTACTTACTTTATAAAGTTTTCTGGTAATTATTTTTAAAAACTAAGTTATTTTTGGTTTATGAAACACAAGTGTTTATGGACTTCTACTGTTCAGTTACAAAATGAAAATATTTTGAGAGACAAACTATCTTGTAACTATGGAATATTTTTAACCCTCCTAGATTATTACAATTTAGTTATTAAAACGACGGTGTTTTATATTTTTGTAGTCACTTGCTATTTTGCACTGGAGTAGGCTTGCACAGGTTTGTGGTAAACACGTTACTTCCCAACTCTATGGTCAGTGAAACTGAGTTAGTACTTTAAATTGGCCAAAGTGGGAATATTTACACCATAAAAATTGGCAAAAACTATTTACCAATGCTTTTCTTTTTTTCCTGGAGAGCCAATTGTTAAATATTTACGAGCATACCACTGCATATAAAGCCTAATTGAGTTGCATTTCAAGATATGGTGGAAATCTAAAATAAGTACAAGAACCATTTTTTTAAAATTCAAAAATAGTACTAAAGGGGTAAAACCCTAGTGGAGGAGTACTAGACGTGGTATTTGCGGCAGTTGCCACAATAATCTTCACAAGTTGTTAAGGAATGTACTTTTTAGTTATTCAAAGAAGTTAATGACTTGGTCTTACCATTTTGGATGGAGGAAAACGAGTCCTATTTTTGTCAAGTGAATGTCAGCCATGTGGCAGGACACTTTACAGCCTCTCTTGTGGAGCATAGCAAAGATCATCTCTTAAAGTGGCAGAATACTTCTGGGGAGCTCCAAGTGTTGCATGACATTTCTTACTTAACTTCAAAATTTCACTAGTTCTAATAGTTAACATTTTACGGATACAGAATTTAAGGTACGAGATGTATAGTCAAAATAATAAGCAAGAATCACATCAGTCTTTTCTTCTTTTTTTAATTGTCCCTGGTGCCTCAGTATCATGGTTGGGACACTGTGAACAAAAATGAAGAGTTACTCCTACTAATAGGGATTCTATGAGTCAATGGACAGTCTGGCCCACAGTATAATACCATTTGAATTCCTGCTTCATTGGCACTGATTCATGCAGACTTCCCAAAGATGACCATGTAGAAAAGATACTGAGGTTCTGCTTCTGGCCAGTTGCAATCAATCATCCCATTTCTATACCTTATACTCTTGCTACTCAAACTGTGGTCCATGGACCAGCAGCCTCAGCGTGTCAACAAGGAGATAGCTACAGACTCAGAAGCTTGGAGGATATTCTAGACCTAATGAATCAGAATTATTTTCACAAGATTCTGCAGGTGCTTTTTATACACGTTAAAGTTAGAGAAACACTACCTTTCCTGTTCATTAACTTCATTCCCAAACTGTCTATAACAGTTCTTCCTTTCAAGGATATTGAAAGAAACAGTAGGTTTAAGACACACAGAAACAAAGTAGAAATTTGGGTCTTTGGAAGATTCAATTTTATTCATGGTTATTCTCTCCTTTCACCTGGCTCTAGTCTCCGTTACAAACTTGTTTGCAGAGGCGATAGGGAAGCAACAGGGTATCTTCAGTGTATCTAGAAAGGGTCAACCTGGATTTGTTAAAGGGAACTATATTTTCTGAACTATTTGACTATTTCTAAAGCTCGCTTTTACACGGTGGACTGCTAAAGTCCAACATTAAATAGCATTTCCTTTTCTCATTCCTCTCTTCCTTCTTTCCTGCTTTTTTCTTTAAAAAAATAAACTTTTACCTTTCTTTTTACTTTAGAATAGTTTTAAATTTACAGAAAAGTTACAGAAATAGTACGACATTCCCATATACCTCACACCCATCTTTTTTGTTTTGTTTTTGCTTTTTGACCAGAGTTGTGTTTCTCCTTTCCCTGGATTGGCAAGGTTTCCTGGCTAAGGTAGCAAAGTTACAGCACCTAACACAAATAGTATTTGATTAAGGCAAATTACAGTGCTGTCACATAAAACGAGGAGAAAAGAAAGCTGGCGTTTTCCACCAGCAATGAAATAACCTGCTGTCTATCTACTGACTTAATAGCTTTAATTGCCAGAACAAAATCAAGATCTGGTGAATTTGTTTGAACATATCAGCAGGCACCACATATTTCAATGAGATCAAGTTGTATAACTAGTTGTGTTCTAATTCCAGCTGAAATGGCTCTGACAAAGTGCGTTTTGTAGGCTCAAAGGGAACACCTGTTGGGAAAGGCCCACTGATATGATGCCTTAATTTATGAATGTTCTCTAGAGACCGGAAAGTATAGGCTTAACATGGCCACTTTGGGTGAGAAATTGCCTTCCCATGTCTGACTTCTTAGTTTTAGTGATATATTTGATTAGGAATATATATGTTTTTCATTTAAAGACTCATTCCAGGGAAGCAGACTTGGCCCAATGGATAGAGCGTCCGCCTACCACATGGGAAGTCCACGGTTCAAACCCCGGGCCTCCTTGACCCATGTGGAGCTGGCTCATGCGCAGTGCTGATGTGGGCAAGGAGTGCCATGCCATGCAGGGGTGTCCCCCGCATAAGGAAGCCCCATGCGCAAGGGGCGTGCCCCGTAAGGAGAGCCGCCCAGCGCAAAAGAAAGTGCAGCCTGCCCGGGAATGGTGCCGCACACATGGAGAGCTGACACAACAAGATGACGCAACAAAAAGAAACACAGATTCCTGGTGCCGCCAATAAGGATAGAAGCGATCACAGAAGAACACACAGCAAATGGACACAGAGAGCAGACAACTGGGGGAGGGGAGGATTAAAAAAATCTTAAAAAAAAAAAAGACTCATTCCATTTCCTATTTATAGAAACCATTTTTTCAAAGAGTGACATAAAACACGGGGATTTCCTTGAAATAACTTCATTAGTACTTGTTAGACCATCAGCACAAAAGTCAGACGTGAGCAACCATTCTTCCACATTTTATTTATCTTCCCACTTCTTTCTGGCTCTTAGTAATGTAAAACTAGAAATTAAGGCCCAACTAAGAAATCTCCCTCCAGGAAACCAGGCAACAGCCAGGAAGTGAATTTGACTAAAAGATGGTTTTGGAAAAGGGAGGCTAGCTGGGTCTGTTGTGGGAGCTTGCAAGGACGCTGTCATCTGACTGGTTTCTTCCCCCATTCAGATACCTGGTACCTGCTTCAAGGACAGGCTAATGGAAGTTCATCTGTGCTTTCTGAAAACATATGGTATTTAGGTGGAAATACCCCATTTTGTGGAAGACTAAGAGTAACTTGTTCTCTATTTAGTAATAGTTGAATTCCTCAGAGAAATTCAAACTCTTCACAAACATAGCACCCAGTCAAAATAGTCTCAAGAGAAGGTAAACGTAGGTAGTGTTTTCCTAACTTTCAGAAACAGGAAGGTGAGATTCCAGAGGCAAGATGAAAACGCAGCTTAGTGTTGCAAAGCACTCCTCCAGAGCACCTCTCTAGGAAAGGTGGTGGTGGTTCATCAGCTGGCAGGACAATCGAGAAGTGATGGATAATTTTGTCTGTCACCCCCAAACCCCAAATCTGTTGCTGGGCTGGACTTAGTGACCTCTATGCACTATAAGAAGGTTCCACTGTCCGGCAGAGCTTTCTTGGGCATGCCTGGAAGCTGACTGACCTTCAGTTACTCCTGGACTGAGCCATGGGGACCTGAATAAAAGGACTTGGGCCAGGGAGGGGTTTTCCAATTTCTTTCCCCCTTCGTTATTTTCCAGCAAGATCTGTCCCAGCTTGTTTGCCTCCAGTATTTCCTCACAGGCCCTGACTTAGGTAGTGGCTGGTATGAAAGTGTTGAGGAACCAAAAAAACTCTTTGCTCCTGCTTTTCAGACGTGCAAAAGCTTGGACTGTCAGGAGGACAGTAGAAAGGAACAGAAGTCTGGGGATTTTATTTTCACATTCCTACTGTTAATTTTTTTTTTTTCCATTTTCTTTATCTCATCTGCTAACTCTTTGAGGCTTAAGGGGCCCAAAGTGAAGTCTGTCCTCATTTTAAGCTCGCCTCCATGGCGGCCCTGTAATTTTCATTCCGCAGCCTAAATTGGAACATGTCTCAGTAGGTTGGGCTCAGTACATCTCTTTCTGTGAAGCTTTACCAAGCTTCGTGTGGTATTAACAGAGGCACTTCAGCATAAAAATCTGGGCTTCTGTTTTAGTCAGAGGGTCATGATGGGAAGAGCTGTCCAGTTAGAATGTAGTGAGGGAGGAAAGGCAAACGCAAATATTGGCTGGAGCCACTTGTCTCTCAAAACAGGACATTTCCAGAGATACTCATAGTACAAAATGTTTAGATCCCTTCCTTGACACAACTGAATTTGAGAAAATTTCATTGAGATGATCTAAATCAGATTATTTTCTCTGTTTATATTCTCCTAAATTTCAATCCATGTGTTTTGCTGCTAAGACCAGGTAACGCCCTCATTTTCTGTACGGCTCAGCTCCAAATCTTCCTACCCCACACAGGCTTCTTGGAATGACCCCTGTTCTACCATGAGCTTTCCTTTCCTCAGACTTTCTAGGATAACGAAGTATTTGATTCTTTTTGCTGCCTTTCGTTTTGTCTGTGTCTATCTCATCCTCAGGATGGAGTAAGGTGTATAACTCCATAGCTATATGAATTTTCAATTAATTAATTATCACCACAATAATAATCTGAAAGTCAAGAATTTTGACATCATTTTCATTCAAGACATTAATGGCCTTCAAAAGTTCTACTTTCATTAGTAAAACAGAATCTTTATACTTGCTCTACATGAATCTTCCCCATGAATAGAAGGTAGATCTATATTTAGCTAAGAGCTTAGAAGAAATCAGCAGTCATGATCCTAGACAGTTCTTTCTTCAATAATAGTTGATGCTTTCCCAGATTAGTCCATTTGAGGTAACGCGTTTGTTTCCTTCAGGACCCAGAGTGCCTCAGAAACATCAATACCTGCCAATAGCTGAGGCAGGAAATGTTCACAGACTCAAGAAATCCACTGCTGGCCAATTAGTTTTTTATTTCATGAGCTCACCTGAAATCTGACCTTGATAGCAACCTTCCTTTCTGCCACAGGGCAGTATTCAATATGAAGGAGGACAGTCCTAAGTCCTAGCCAAGGCGTTTCCGGGACTGACGTGCTATAAAGGCCTAAGTATAAGGATTTCAGCCTGAAAGAGCCCCACACCTCGACTCCCTGTGGAAGCAGAACTATGACAGTGAGAAGAGGCTGTGGTCTGGGCTTCTTCCTGAACACACTCATCTACGGACTGGCTGGTTTGTACAGGTAGATGTCAAGAACTGTATAGGGTCTGAGGTTTTACCTTACTTAAAAGCTCACAATTTAGTCTGCCTTTCGTTGTTTAGGAAACTTCATTAAAATGTTTTAATTCATCTACTTGAAAAGATGTCCCAATGAAACACATGTGGCTGGCTGGTGAACTCAGGTGGTTATAGTCTGGTGACAAAAGACCAAGTTCCTTGGTTCAATCCCCACACCTACTAGTTAGCTCTACTTAGCAACAACAACAAAAACAATTTAAAACACTGCAAAAATACCAGCCTTCATCCTACAAATGTGTGCCACTGGTCAAAAGGAAGATCAGGAGAGAAGGATGGATGTGCTGGCATGAATCCAACGCTACTGACTACAGCTAGGAAAACGGAACAAGGACAAGTGCTACAAAATAATTTGTAAATTGTCATATGATGGACAATAGAGGATTATTGTGGTCCTGATACCAGTAGTTTTCCAGACGCTGAAAGGGATAGGTATTTCAGACACATTGAGAAAATGGGGAAGAAACTTTGTTGGCTATAGAAGTAAAACAATTTATGATTCAGGTGTGTCGACAGATAGTGATATAGCCTGGTACAGCTCTGGTGTGTCAGGTAGGTGACTTCCTTGGCATAATTTGCCAGATCTGCTCTTTCTGTTCATCTTTTATGACGTGCTTAAATGCCACCTCTTCCATGAAGCATTCAGCATTCAGCATTCCTCCACTGCCAAGAAAAGCCTGTTCCTCCTCTGAGTAGCATTTGTACCTTTTTACAGTTGAAATGTTCTATTTGACATTATAGCTTTATGTGTACACTTTATGTCTTGTCTTTCCTGCTAGCCTGTAGTCTTTGAGAGTAGAAACTCTATCATGTATATATCCTCCTCTTTGTCTTTTGTACATAAATGTACAATAAATGTGCATTTGTTGAAAGAATAAATGAAAGAACAATGACTGAGTATGGATATAGGCATAGCATTTCTAAAATGTCAGTCTTAATACCATATCTGAGCATTCTCCACAGAAAAGGGTCCACATGAACCTCCCAACATGTAGGGTAGTCAGAAATACAAAACAGAGGAAACAGGCAAATGAAGACAGTGATAGTTGAAGAGTTTTAACACCATGTGACTCCTGATGCTGTGTCCAGATCATCTCATAGAAATCTTTTCTCTTCATTTTGTTTTGTTATCAGGGATGGGTATTGTTTGTGGAATTCACTCAGGAAAACTTAGTAAATTTCCAACATAGTTAATATTCAGATATGAAAAATCTCGTACAGTTTAAATGGTGAATAGATGCTAATTTATACATATATACTTATGCTCAGAATGCCTAATTAATGATCTTTCGTGTCAGTCACGAATATGCTAATGAGCTTCTTTGGCTCCTGTGTCATAATTGCCTTGCTCCTCTCTAGCTTAAGGTTGGGGGAACATTTTAGCTGTGGATTAGCAAATGATGCAAAATAACAACAACAAAACAAGTAACAATTATTCAGTGATTCATAAGTTTAGGAAATGTGGAAGTATCATCCTAACAGTTTAGTACAAGAAGCTGTAAAGAGACAGCAAAAGAAAGAACAATTGGCTACTTTCCTAATAACTCTCCGTTTATTGTGTGTAAAAAGGTTTGCTTGATGTCCAGGACTATCTTAGGTTCAGACATTAGATGCACCGTCTTCATTACCCTGTAGACAAAAAGGCTCTCTAATAAGGGAACTCTATCAGTAGGCGTTATCCTATATTTAGATCTGTTTTATTTCTCAAAACCCAAAAGTGCCAGCTTCTAACTACCTTCCTTGTCTTTCTTTTTCTCTACCTTCTTAACATACTTTGGTTTCCTCTCCCAAACTCTTGCATATTTTTCAGCCACAAACCTTTCTACTTTAGTCTGGCAGAGTCAGTTTGGGTCTATTATCCCACTTGCCACTTTTTGGCTTTTTATCTTTGGGAAAATTA
The DNA here is from genome assembly GCF_030445035.2 of Dasypus novemcinctus. Classification (NCBI taxonomy): domain Eukaryota; kingdom Metazoa; phylum Chordata; class Mammalia; order Cingulata; family Dasypodidae; genus Dasypus; species Dasypus novemcinctus. Next base: position 54,013,614 of record NC_080673.1, read on the forward strand.
ATTAACCTCTTTGGGCCTCCATTTTTTCACTGGTAAAATGGGATAAGAAAACCAGTCATCTTAGAATAGACATGAGGATTAAGTGAGCTGATGTGTCTGAAGCTTGTTGCAAGACATGTAGCAGATGATGGGATGCCCCTCATTTTTCTTCCCTTTTTCTGTTCCTGTCTTATAAATGTAGTGGTTAAGACCACAGTGTCTGGAGCTAACCTATCTGAGTTTAATTCCTGGTGCTGCCATAGTCCAGCTGTGTGTGCTCAGGGAACTTATGTAACCTTGCTGTGCCTCAGTTCTTTGATATATAAAATGTCAGTGCTTTAGTAAGTGCATTTAGTAAGTGCTTAAAAAAAAACCCAGCTGTTACTATCTGGTCAAGCTAAGCAGCTGGGTGAAAACAGCCCTCTGGCAAATCAGACTGTGGGTTGGTGTCGTCTGTTCTAAGGGTCAAGAAGCCCTTCTCCAGGATTAGAAGCAGAGTGCCTTAGCTCTTTGCCAGGGACAGGAAGGGACACAGTTCCTTGCCCTGCCTCTAGCTCTTCTCCATTGTAGACTCCATCTCTTCTGTCCCTCCTTTCCTCTATGGAGAAATCTGTTTTGTCTGTAAGGAGTAACACAGAAATGGATTTGTACTAGCCCTTCCAAATGTATATCGCCCTCCCAGTTTCTTTGTGCCGGGTGGAGTCTGAAATGCCCAGTCTCTGTGTTCCTTCCTTGTTCTTTCCTTCCCTCTCCCACCCTGACAGGCTGGGGGAGGAATAAAGGGCTTTATGCCAAGCCTTTAATTTGGGGCCTCTATTTTTCCTTTCTTTTATGCCAGAGGCAAATAGTTGTGTTTGCTTGATGGAAGTGAAGCTTCTGAAACCATTCAACTAGCTCTGACATTTAAGATAACAAGTTATTCTCCAAGTGGTGTCAGAATTTGACTTCTCATGATCCTAATCTATCGATGGAATGTATTACTTAGATTATTTAGAAATATGAAGCAACGAATTACAGTAACTGACTCTAAGTAAGCAGAAAAATTTGGCCCCGTACTTCCTCCAGATATATCCACAGCAACAGTGCCAGTTCTTTAGATCTAGGATTGTGACTTACAGATTTCAAAATACTTTCAGAATATTTTATTTGATCCTCATGTTTCTCTGAGTAGTAGACATGCTGGAAATTATTATTCCCATTTTATAGTGAAACACTGAGGCTCAGAAAGTTTAGATGACTTGTTTGAATTATACAGATAGGAAGTACAGTGTCCTGACTAAAAATTAGGTATTTTAAACCAGTCGTTTTGTTTTAGTCAGAAAGGTAAGATTATGCTGCAGTAACAAATGAGCCCCTGATACCCAGCTTAATACCACCAATGTGGCTCCTGCTACACTCCCAACTCCACTCCACAGGGGAAGGGTGAGGAGTCTCTGCTCCGTCTGGTCACTTGGGGACCCAGGTTGCCAGGGGCTCACCCACCTGATGACTTTGCCATCTCAGTATTTAGCCTCAAGCCTTTCTGTGACCAGGGAAATGAGTCTGTGGAACTCACACTGCTTTTTCTCTGCTCACAGCCCATTGGCCAGAACTAAGTACATGGCCCTAAATTAATGGGTGGAAGCCTGGGAAGTCTCCATATGCCCGGAAAGGAGAAGACAACCAGCTGTGATGACCCCCAGAAATCTGTATCACAGGCTGTGAAGTGGTCCACTTAAAGACACTGTGTAGTACATGGGTTCCATTTGTTAATTGAGCATTCCTCATAATAAATATTGCAACCTGAGCATTTCAGTTGTTTGAGAAGGATGGGAAAGAGATAAAGTGAGTTTACACAGCTCTTGATGTGTGAGGGAGTTGCCATGAAGGAAAAAGAAGCAATTCATAGTCACAATAGGTCATGTTAACCTCACCCTTTTTTGGAACTGTTCTTTTAAACATTAGGACTTCTCCCAAAAGTAAACGGAAAACTTAACGATTTAAATTTAATAGTTCTACTTCCCCTTCCCCCAATCTGTTTTTCAGAGAAACTTTTAGATTAAAAATAGTATAATCTTCAAGTTATTCCTTAGAAAATACCAGGGTTTTACTCCTGAGATACTTTAGAAAACTTAGTGGGTCATTCCTAGTGGTCATTGTAAATAAGTTTTATTAACCACTCAAGTTATTTCCCAAGAAATAAAGGGACAATCACCGATATACTTTCCCCTCTCACTGTGTTTGGATAATTGGTTAGGGAAAAGTTGCAGCCAGGGACATGAACCAGTTTAGCTCTGAGCTACATAGGGGGGTTGGGTTTGGATGGCCTTTCATTCCAAAGCATTTTTAGACTATTCAGCGATAAGGATGGGACCTGTGAGATACACACAAAATAAAATGGTCCAGGCCTTGCCCAGTCTCCCTGAATCACTTCTTGTCCAAAGCAAACCTCTTACATCTATCCTTGTTCCAAAAGTAATCTGCCCCAGAACCAGCTGCTGCCTTGATTTCCCTATGTTTGAACTATTCTCGACTCCAGCCCTTGGACTCACCTGCAGAATTTCCTTTATGGCTATGTTCTGTGCATTCTGGAAGCCTCTCTAGGTTGTAAATAGAGGATTGGGCCCTTGTGAACTCACTGCTTAACATCTAGCAGCGCAGCAGAAGTTCTTACAAGGGCTTTCCATATAAAGAAAGATGTGTTTTTCCCCCCTCTCTTTTTAAAGTGAAGTATTTTTTTATAAAGTGGATTTCAAAACTTACAATAGAAATCCTGAATGTACATGCTAACAATAGTAATTATAACCATAATTGGTACTTGTATATATAATGTCATTTTATCTAGCTCAGCCATTTTCACAGATACTATCTGAGTCTCAGCAGACACTTTTGAGTTTGATAGGTCATAAGTCTTATCGGAATTCCAGGGATATAAAGTGTGAAAGTGAAGCAACTTATCCAAGGTGGCAGATAGGAGAAACGGATAGATGAGAACATGTCCTTAGTGTAAGAGTGAACTAACTGACACTTAACAACAGAGCTTGGCTTCAGCTCAGAACGTCTGAATCTGAATGTTTGGGAATGAGGCCCTGGCATCCTTCTTTTTACCAAGTCCTGTGAGTAAGCTGTGGTGCAGCACATTTAGGAATAGCCTGATGTAGTGGAAGGGACAGCTCCTTGCTGTCATCAGCTTCCCATTACCATTGGCAGGAAGTGAAAGTCTCTAAGAGATGAGAAAGTTAACCCTAAACATTCAGATGAACTGCAGAGATAGCAGCCACTTTACCCATTCCTTGAGTTTTCAAAAGTACAGTTTTATATATTTTTAAATGCCACCACTTTATACCATTGGTTTCCAGAGAAGTCCGGGACTAGTCGCAGTATCTGTAGGCATTCTCCAGGTGGTCTAAGAACTTAAGTTTTTAATTTTTTTATAGATAACTTTTAGGTAGATAATGCATGCACATATGCCGAAGATTAACTATGAAAAATTAAAAACAGTATACAATGAAAGAGAAATCTCTTTTCCATTCCTTTCTTCCTGTGTCTTTTTCTCCCCTTCCTCCAAAGATAACCAGTTATCACTTTCCTTTGTTTCCTTCCAGTGACATCCTAAGCACAGACAAGCATGTATGTGGGCATATGCTTTTTTAAAAAAATCCCAAATGGTATCATATCGTCTATGTTTATTTTTAACATCTTGTCGTTGTGTCTAATTAAATTGATACTTTTCTTCTGATACTTCTTATTGGCTTAGTATAAAGTAACTTTTGTGGCTTTCATGATAGATAAACCGTGAAATCCCCAGTGATTTACAAATGTGAGTTTGTTTTACTTTCATGTAACAGTCCAGCATGGGTATTTGTTGGGCAGTCAGCTCCTTCCATCTTACACCCGTCTACGGATCTTACAGTCTTCTGCTTCCAGCTGGTGGGTGGTAAAAGAGAAAGCCTGGAAGATGATGGGGAATCCTGCTGGAGATTTTTATGGGCCAAGCCTGAAAGTGGCACACGTCATCTCTGCCCACATTCTTTTGGCCAAAATGAAGTCATATATCCCCTTTGAGGTGCAAGGAGAACTGGGGAATGTAGTCCTTAGCTAGGCAGCCACTTACCAGTATCAAATCCACATAGTTGAAGGGGTGGGGTACATGAGTCTTTGATGGGTAGATAGCCTTTTCTGCCACAGATTTCATCCCCAAGTGTAGCCGGCATTGTTTAAATATGGTTAATGAGAGGTTGTTTTCCCCTTGGCATATGAGTGTACAGTAAGAGGGATTTGTTTACCATAGATGTGGTCTGTGGACCACAGAGTTTGGGAACCACTACTTTATATAAGAGACCAAAGATTAAATTCAGCTTGTGCTCCTTCTAGTGTGTGAACGCAGGTCCTAGAATTGCCCCATTGCATGTGTCGGGAAGACCCACTGCCTATATGATCACTTCATTTTTTTTAACTTCCTAGAACTAAATGACTTTCCTATTTTCTGACCCAGGTAGAGCCAAAAATAGAGAGAATCCCAAGTCCCAGCCTGCCTATAAAATATCATAGAGCTATTATAATAGTCCTTTTCAAGATTTAATTTAGTAGCATCTCCTTTTTTTTATGCCAGACTTGCTACCCAGCAATTCTATGGCACCCGTTTTGCTTACAGAACTCTCCTTTGCTACTGGTTGGAAAAAATAATGAACCAAAACAAATCAGAAATATAAAGAACTTTTGTTAAGTTAAATGTTGGAGCGGGAGAAGTTCATAAAGCTGCTGGGAACGTGGCAGCCTGACCCTTTTCTCCCTCCTCTCTGAGCCAGCAGTGGAGAGGAAAACCTAATGGTTGTAGAGAGAATGGCTCCCTCCTCCACAGCTCTGCGTGCGTCAGCCCCCAAAATAGAAACATCAGGATCAAGCCGGGATGGCAAGGAGAAAGCAGGAGAAGCCGAGGCTGCTTCGGCTCCTCCCAGCCAGCCGACTCTGGTGCCCGATGGCCTCATTGGTGGGCCTTCAGTAGGCAAGGGAAGACAGGCCCAGCGCCTCCTGGCATTTCCACAGCTGTTTTCTCTTCCTTGCTGGTTTGCATAGACTCCGTGGTAACTCCTCTCCAAGTCAGCACATTCAAAATTGCTGACTGTAAACACTGAAGGCTACTGAAGAAGCCACAAGGAAAACAGCTTCAGGGGATGGTGTGACATATTCCTAGCTACCGGCACAGGCCCCTTTCAAAGTACAACCGCTTTGTGGTTTGGATGAAATGGGCAGAAAGGAGGAGGGAGGGAAAAAGAGGAGGAGGATTGGCTTGTTGAGACTTTTTTACTTAAGGAAATAAATATTGGTTTTCTACTGGGTCCTTTCCAAGGGAGCTGGAACAGAAGGGGAATTTGAAACCCTTCTACTGGAAAGCTGAAATGGGAGTGTTGGCAGCAAGCAGAATGAGTTGATACCAACCAACCCCATGCGCACACAAGACTTGGGAGCCATGAAGACAGTGAGGTGGTTCTGCATGCTCCTAGGAGGAAAGAGGTTACCAAAGTACACTCTGTAAGCCAAATTGCCTCTTTCCGTCTTTCACGCTGGCGCACAGTGACATAGAAATCATAATGGTGCCGTCTGAGCAGTGCAGAGCTTGGCTGGATGATTGAGTAGGGCAGCCACCAGTCTCTGGGGCCCCGTTTGGGGACTTGCAAAGACCCTAGTGTGTGTCTTAGTAAACCTGTCAAATTCAGAGTTCACAGAAAGCATGTGGATTAGAACCTACCGTGATGGAACCAGGAGAGTGTATGTTACTAATTCCAGAAAGGTTGCTAATCTGTCTGCTCTTAGTTGAGGGTTTGGCCTCGTCTTTTCATATAAAACTACAATAGGACATCAGGATGGAGACTTGGCCAATCAATAATTTATGGTCTACTGAGAGCCTCCTATATGAAAGGCTATTGTAGCAGAGGTCTGGGAAATTCAGACACATTGTAACAATGTACAACACTAATGTAAGAAGTTAGTAATAGGAGAAACTTTGGGTGTGGATAGGAGTGGGAAGGTTATATGGGAATTCCCTATACTTTCAGTGTAATTTTTCTGTAATTCTAAAACTTCTCTAAAAATAAAGTTCATATGAAAAATAAAATTTAATTTAAAAAATAAAGATATGGAGACAGATCCTCAAGCAGCTGACGATCTAGTCAGAATGAATTAAGGTAACGTTTGTATGCTTAGGCTCCTTATTTGACAAATTTCATCTAAATTAGAGTTGTATTTATAAATCGAAAATGGAGTATTATATTCAGATTTCCATATGTCAAATGATGGAAATTTCTTTGGAATAAAAGTTCTAATATAGGCCAGGCTCTCTTGTTCACATTCTTGCTGGTTTTCTTGAGACAGATTGTACACGGTATAATCTCCGACTACATGTACATCGTAGGAAATAGTCCTTTTTACCTTGATGTCAAGAGAATGGTACGTAGGAGGGCACAGAGAAACAAAAGAACACAGGATACCCAGGTTCCTTTCCTGATGCAGCCTCTGTGCGATGCTAAGAGTATGAGAGTTGTTAATTCTCAATAATTAACTTCCACCCCAACTTCGGTACTTTCAGAAATATGTTGGTAAGGCACAGAAGGTACATAGGCAGAGGTCAGTGCATAACCTCTGGGATGGGACTGCCTGCCGTGCGTCTGGGCTCTGGCACTGCTAGAACAACTAGGTACTTAACCTGTCTGTGCCTCAGTTCCCTCATGTCAAATGGAGATGATAGCCTCTATCTCACAGCGATGTGGAGAGGATTAAATGTATTAACATAGAAAGTTCTTGGAACAGCATCTGGCACATGGTTAGCATCACTTGTTTGCTATTAAGATTATTACTTCCGCTGAATACGATGAGATAAAGTCCGAGTAGAGGGTTGACATGGTTCAAGAAAATTTTTTAGGAATATATTGTAGTACATTGGAACTTTGCTATAATTCAGTCCACGCTTGAGACCACTTCACAGTGTTGTTCTGAGAGAATTCCATTCAAAATCCTCTTAAAGGAATTGAAACCAAGATGGAGCCCCCTTATATCAGATTTTGCACGTGGTGTCATGGAGGATTTCCAGGGGATTAACAATGAGCTAATACACCTATGAATGTTAAATGTCTCGGAAGCAGTTTCCCGATGAGCAAATAGCAGATGTGGCAGTGGCCATGGTCTAATTGCCCAGGAGTCAGTTAAATATAGTTTTTACTTCTTTTTTAAGCAGTTATTTGAAAGCTGAAATATTTCTTCCTAAAGGCTTGTCAATTGTTCTTAGCGTGTTCTTAGCGGCTGAATGAAGTGAAAGGATAAAGTAGGCGTGTTGGAAGCGTGTTTGCTTCATTTACATCTCATTTATCTTTGTAAATTGTTGGCAGAGATTTTTTTTCTACACAGGTTTTTGTTTTGTGTGACTTTTTGGCATGTGGCTTTTATTGCTCCAAAAATACTAATTAAAAAATAATATTAGTTACCTTTTATTGAGAGCATTCCATGGGCCAGGCACCATATTAAATGCTTTACATGTAGAATCACAGGTAATCTTCAAAATAGCCAATGCAGTAGGTACCATCATTTTCACCTTTTTCCATTGAGGAAACTGAAGTTTAGAGGAGATTAACTTGCTCCAGGTTCATGCACATAGCAGGAATTAGGAGAGAAGGAATACAAAAGCCCAAACACTCCACCACTGCCCTTTATTTCCTTTAAGTCCCACAAATTAAAGTCACCTCTACAGTCTGCTGGGGACATGGAGGCGCTTTGCAAGGTGTGGGTTGAGTTGCTTTCGGAAAGGGAATTCTTTCATTAAATAACAAAATCTAGTCTGGCTTGTTAGGGAGTTGCTGTTTTTGTGCCAGTATTGTAGTATTTCATGAGCAGGACTTGTCCAGATTCGTGATGGCTGTCTAGTGAGTGTGGGTTCTCTGCTGGGGACAAGTCCCATCTCTGGAGCAGATCTGAAGGGCAGCCCTTCCGTGACACGTGGGCCTATGAATTGGACTAGGAGGAACTATCCATGTCCATTTAGACAGCACTTTACTGCATTGGGAGCAAGTAGGAAAACGCATTTGTTAGTTGTTTACCAGAGACTTTAAGAAAATCACTCCAAACAAATACACATGTCTACTGTGTGTGTATTTTCAGAAAGGGAGATTTTTGTATGCATAGGAGGTCATTGACATATCAATGACTAATGCTATAAAAAAGCAACCAGAAAGTCACACAATGTGAAGAGTCTTCCCCTATATTCAGAATAAAACTTTGTGCTTTTACTGTCAGGCTTAATTATAGCATTTTGCAAACTTTGCTTTTATAAAGTATGTATTTGTTTGTGTATGTGTGTCTTACTCTGCCTGAAGAAGTTTGGGTGCTGTTTTTGTTTTCCTTTTGAAGCTTCAATAAGCGTTGACATAAGGTGGTTTAAGAAGCATAGTATTTCCTGACCCTCAATGAAGTGATAAGCAACCTGAGGGCAGGAAGTAAGTTTTATTCATCTTCTTGTCTCTCACCACACTATTGTATGTATTTATTCACTTGAATAAAACCAGGGATGTCAACTGAGCTGTTTCGAAGGATTTCATTTTGATATTTACTTAAGTAGCATACAAATTATTCTTCGGGAAATAATTTTTATTGGCAGGGAAGCTTATGCTTAAAGAATTTGTAATTAGTCTTTATATTATTCCCAAAATTAGCAGTTATGTGTTTGGGATAGCAATTTCTTGACTATTCAAGGATTACCTCTGCATGTTTGAATATACCTATGTTTTTAGCATCTAAAAAATTATTCCATTGAGGTTTTCACATTGCTAGGCTTATTACACAGCCTGAAAAGTACTTGGTTCTAGCCATAAGTCCTTCATATGCTATGAAAATTTGCTCAAGCCCACTTTCCTTAGTCTGAAAAACCCAAACTGGATGGTTTGCCTAGATAACTAATAAACTTCAACTTGTCTTTTGAAAACAACCTTTTAATATGAAGCTGATGCATATGCAATCCTTAGCTTCTGAATATAACATTTTATAGCACCCTGAACATAGAAAGTTTTCAATATGTTTATATGGAATGATTGACTCAAAAGAAATCAAGATGGAACTAAGAAAGATGAAACCATTTACAAGCTCATATTTGGAGGAGGTGGTGGATAGTGTTTGCAAGGTTTATTGGTATTTTCCCTTCTGATTCTACCATCATACCATTTGGGGAAACGTAACATTTTCTCATTAGAAGATGCCTAATGCTATAATAGAATGTAGTTAATCAGGACTGAGGAGGCATGCAGTGCATACACTTACTAAGGCGCAGTCCACTGGCTCCTTATTACTGCTGTTAGTTCCCAGGCAACACCTTCCACTTTTTTTGTTTGTTTGTTTCACACCATGGTTTATTAAAGACCCTCTGACTAAATAAATATTCTATCAAGTGTTTGTGTGTTGGCATGATGTACAGGGATAGGTAGATGAAACTGTCCTGGTAAAATCATGATCTGAGAAATTCAAATATTTCAAGAATTTAAATGCAATTTTGATTTAGCTTGGTTAATTGTGAGAAAAAATACTTATCCAACAAACATTTATTAAATATATATCCTCTACCAGGCTGTAAAAACCTCACAAAGTTTGTGAAGCTAGTTTAAAAGTTTGCGTAGCTAATTAACATTTAAATGTCTTCATGCAATTAAAACTTTGACTTTAAATTATTTCTGAAAGAATGCGAAGAGGGCTGTGGATGACACTGCCTTGTCCATGGTTTGGTTTTGGTATTAAGGTGAACATTTGGTCATTAAAAAAGAGGAATTGGCATCCAGCAATGATCAACACCATAATACCAGACACGGAACTTCAGGGTTGAAGTGGAAATCTTCTTAAAAACATTTCTTACTGAGGTTTGACAAAGTTACATCAGTGTATTGAGGGAAATAATTTAAATACCTGAACTCATCAGAAGCAAATAAAATGATAATTCACATAAACTGCAGGAATAGAAAGTTGTTTGCTTTGGAATATTTCAGTCTTAAATGAGAACCTAGAATTTAAAAAGCACAGAAGCTCACCTCTCATTAATAATCCAAGTAAATAATAAGAAAGGGAACCCTGTAAGATTGAAACTGCCCAGACTGGATCTCATATTAGAATTTCTTAGAAATTGCCTTGATCCTTTCCGGGCTGTGAGGAAGGGGATTTCCTCTTTTTTAAAAAAATTTTCTCTTTGGGCCAACAACCTAATTTACTATACTATATTCTATTCCAGACTTTTTTAGTGGGTAATCAACAGATTGTGTGTAAAGGTAGCAATTTAACATATAAAATCTGCTATTGCAAAAGGATCTCCACTGTATATGTTTTAAACTGGTAAATCACATACATTCAATGTAGGTATTGAATCCATCTTGAGACACATCCAGGTCAAGAAACTAACTCTCCATCCTGGGTCTTTCTATTTGGGTTTTAGCCAAAATGATACTTTACATAACTTCTTGGGTCCAGAGCTGGCCAATCTCTAGAATTCCAGGAATGCTTCAATCTCCTTTGGCCCTAAAACATCCCCATGTGTGCCCATTCCCCATGGTCCCTACTCTCCACCAAGGCCAATTACAATGGCTTCCTCTTCTTCATCATCTCTACTTCTTTCCTTCTTCTTTTCCCTATTCTCAATGCATGGGCAGTTTGCTTTTCTAATTCCTGGCAATTTCTGGCTTCTCTGGAGTGGGTTTCCAGGCACTATCAGTTGTGGGACCTGCTTTTTCCTGTCAATTATGCCTGGATTTCTAGAATCTTCTTGTACATTCCTTCACATCTGTATGCTATAAAAATTATAAACTTTCCCCCCATATAAAAATAGAAGTTTCTACACTTTAAAAGAATATATCACTGGAGAGAGTGGAGGAACTCTTCTATTTTAAAATTTTTCATTTTGGAAGAGACTTTTTATTTAGATGAAGCAATCTTTTTAGTTTTTTGTCAGCACCCCATTTTACATGAATAAATAAAATAAATTTTGATTTATATATATATTTTTAATTTTATGTTTTGCTGAAGAAAAATATTCCAAATATAGCCACATTTATATAAGCATTTTACCTTGGCAAAATTTATTATCAGTTGTTTTGAGTTGTTCTAATGCAGCAGAGCAAAAGTGTTGCCCAAATTAACCTGTCAAATTGAAAATGTTTTATATCTCTGACTTCATAATATCTGCTTTATTTAATTATGCAGGATAAAGCAACTAAGTCACAATTCAGTTTTCTGATGTAACTCCTGCAACATGTGTTTCTATGTGCCTTGCGCATATGATATATACCTTCTTTACAAAGAAAAACTATAAACCTGAGTTGTTTGTAATTAGTATTAAGAATATGTACAATAATGGTATACTTTGGTAAGGAAAAAAAATAATGAAATCCTATCTTCATGAATGTTGGTTTGAACCATCTTTCTGATGAGTGGGTATAGAGTGGTGGCTCTCAGACAAGGTGTCGTCTCTGGTTCTTCTGGATGGTCTTATTTTTTATTTTTTAAAAGATTTATTTATTTATTTATTTTTATTCTCTCCCCTTCCACCCCCCACCCCGGTTGTCAGCTCTCTGTGTCTATTCTCTGTGTGTTTTTCTGTGACCGCTTCTATCTTTATCAGCGTCACCGGGAATCTGTGTTTCTTTTTGGTGCATCATCTTGCTGCGTCAGCTCTCCATGTGTGCGGTGCCATTCCTGGGCAGGCTACACTTTCTTTTGCGTTGGGCGGCACTCCTTACGGGGTGTACTCCTTGCGCATGGGGCTCCCCTACGCGGGGGACACCCCTGCGTGGCACGGCACTCCTTGCGCGCATCAGCACTGCGCATGGGCCAGCTCCACACGGGTCAAGGAGGCCCGGGGTTTGAACCTCAGACCTCCCACGTGGTAGGCAGATGCCCTATCCATTGGGCCAAGTCCGCTTCCCTGGATGGTCTTATTAATGTAATCACAGAGAACATACTTCAGCAATCACAAAGTAGTTCCAGGCCACAATGCTTTAGTAGCAGGGCAGAGGACGGGAAACAGTAAGACTTCAACCCTGTGTTCATCAGTCTGCTCCATAGTAGGTGTGGACTCCTGAATCTCTTAGCTTGGCTATTCAAAGAATGTAATGAAAATCCTCCAGGTGTCTTCTCCTGGATGCTGTGGCTCTTTGTTTTGGTGATAAAAGTTTCTACTGTGAAGTAAGAGGAGACTGTGTAATTCATTCAGCTTTATGGAGTGTACTGCATTGAGAAGCATATTAGACCAGCACACCCACAGACTGACCATTGCTATGTGTCTTACTTCTGGGGAGGTTTAGCATGTGGTCAGACCCCCTAAATATACACGTGTGCTCACCACACATGCTTGCGTGCATATACACAGAGGCATACACTCATGAGTGTGCCTGAATTGTGCCTGAATTGGTAATTAATGTCATTCTACCCTCAGAGTCCCCCACACATTGAAAAGAGAGAATCCAATACTAGCACCACCAAAACCAACAGCTTATTCACAATGATAGATTTGTAAATCTGTGGATCATTTTGCAGAATCTGCATAATATTGTGGAAAAAGTAAAGAAGATGAAACACATATAACAACTTAAGTTAGAAAACCTTCCACCTTGCAAAGAAGTTTCAAAGACAGTATAAATGCAATCTATAACCAAATTCTATAATTGGAGTAGCATAGTTGCAGATAATGTATAGCTAAATCTAGAAGTGGAAAACAAAATTAAAAGCTAGCATGCTTCATGAAAACTACAGGAGAATTATGTCAGTATAGTGAAATCCTAGACCAAATCTACATGGGGTTTATGTACAATTTATGATTGTAAACTGGATGAACACAAATGTGACATCTAACACATTCATAAGCATCATTCATGATCTATGTATATTTTTAATATATTTATTTATATAGACTACAGGACAATATCATTGATAACAAAGTCTGAGAATTGAACCAGTTCTTAAGTTACACAAGTAAATCTTAATGAACAGCAACTCCCTGGCATTTTAGCTCTGTGTACGGGGCCATGACAAAAAAATAGAGTCTGAGTGTACTTTGCTCACAAAGTGAAGAGTGATATGTATCACACATTTTAATGTCATCCATGTAAAGGATTCATTGTGCTGGGGAGAAACCAAGTGGGTGTCCAATGAAGGAGCCAGGTTTTGAAGACTGGTGTAAGGGGTCATTCATGAGGCAACTGACACAGATTTCAGGAAACAATTTTCTCCCTTTCCCATCTGAGTTTCTTTGGCTTGGTCTCTACTATACCACATACTGTTTATTGAATACCTTCTCTGACAGGTGATATGCCTTTATTACTACTGCAGTAATCCTCAGAGAATTGAAAGATTATTATCTCTTTTGATAGGTGAGGAAACCTAGGCTCACAGTAAAGTGCCTTGCTAAAGTCATATAGCCAGTAAGTCTAGGACTGGAGATTTCAATTATTCTTGACTCTGGATGCCCTAGGATAACCTTTGGGTATTGTGCAGATATGACATAAATGAGGTAGGATAAATGTGGAAAAAACAAACTCATGAAATAAAGGTGAGCAGTTTCTAGCAAGTTAAATGATGCAACCATAGTTTTAGCAGTGAAGGTAGTAGATGGACAAGGGAAGCTTTCACCCCTCCCTCCCCCAAAAAATAAAAAACCATTTGAAACAATGCACAAGGGCTATGGCAGGCTGGAAAACTTGAGCACTAACAAATGATTTGGCACATAAAGTACATTTAATTATTGAGAGTTTACAGGCACTGTACTGGTGCCTTCTTCAGAGATATGGGAGGTATTCCTGCCCTCTAGGAGTTTATAGCTGAATGGAGAAGAAACATGTAATGATTAACCATAATATTAAGCAAAATGTGTTACATTATCATTAGAGGTATTAAGAAAGTGCTATGGAAATACAGAAGAGGAAAATTAAGTTGTAACTGAGAATTTTGGGGAAGGATTTGCTGAGGATGGGCTTTGGAGTTGGACCTTGAAGGATAAAGATTTGACCATTGGTGACGGGGTTGAGAATGGGAGAAAAGGGCATTCCAGGCACTGTGGCACATAGAAACAAGGGTACATGGTGGGAATACCAAGTGATGCCTGGATAATTGAGCAAAAGGCAGTTGGGGTCAGGAAATCACACTGGACCATCTTCTAGAGGACCTGGAATGTGAAAGAGTTTGGAATTTATTCACTTACCCAGGGCGAGCCATGGGAGATTTCTGAGCAGCTTAATGACGTTAGTTGTTGTTTTAGGATGATGATAATTCTGATGCCTCTGTCAAGAAGGAAGAGAAGTGAAAATAGTTAGAAGCTTTTGCAATAGTTGCCTACATAGAGGCAAGGGAACCTTAACCAAGTCTGTGGCAGTGAAAAAGGAAGCAGCACATGCAAGAGATAGTCATTGAAGACAAGGTATGGAGAATGCAGAATTGCAGGAATCAGTGATGTGGCCGTGGATCTTCTTGACTAAAGGTATCAGGTGTTCAGGAGGGGAAGAAGTAAAGCTGTTCATAGGCTGCAGACTGAAATGAGAAATCAGTTATCGGAGTACGCAGTGGGGGAGGATTACTGGTTACATACCTGTCTTTAGTCACATATATTATTAAGGGTTATAAAAGGTTATTAGTAGAATTGTGTCTGGGAAAGACAATAGATGCACTGCATGTTCTGTTAATTGGATTTATGTGTATACAAAGGTGTTTGTCCTCTGGATAGGCACTGTGAATATTATTGACCATACATTAAAATTAGCCTCGTTATTATAATTACAATATATTAGTACATATCATTAAAGCACTTTTATTAAGGAAAAATGACCTCAGTTGACTTGAATTATCCATTTTTGTTTTAATTTAGAGTTTTATCTTTCCCTTGTGTAACCCTGAAGGCAAAATGAAACTGTGACACTATTTCAGAATGTAACAGGCTATTAAAATATTTCATCCCCTTTCATAGCCACCACCACCACTCCCAGCAACAAGCATATCATATCTCATCGTCCAGGCACTATTATAACATGTTATGTGCTAATATAATATGGGCGTATATGTTAGAATGTCATTTTATTTTCTGACTGGCTTATCTAGAGTTGACTTGAATAAGTGTAAGAAGCCTTACTAACTGATAGTTGACTCAGGCTCTGGCCCCAGTTGGCTTCAGTTGGGTTTGGAACCTTGAGTAAATCACTTCATGGCTCTGGATCTTGGTTTCCTTCTCTGTATACTGGTGGAGTTGGACTGGGTTTTCCTAGTGGGGCCAGGGGCTTCTGCGCCGGTAAGATGCTCTGTGCCCTTGAAGCCTAGGACATAGCGCTCCTGCTCTCTCTTTCCCATCTGTAATATATTGCGCATTTACCCAAGGACTAAAGGGCACATCAAAATGTTTGCTGTTTTAGTTGCGGAACATGTCATTGCTTGTTTTTTAAAATCTGGCAGCCTTGGGGGGCTACGCACAGCCTTTGGCAACCAGCCTCCACAGGGAGGTAAGTGGATGCACACTGGCACGGGAAGACAGGGAACGGAGGGAACGCTGTGTGTGTGGTGTCGGAGACAGGCTTTACCTGGCAGATAACCACTAAGTCTGTGTTTGTCTGTCTAGCCTCGGAATCCAGCAGGGACATCGAGCTGAAGTCTGTGCATCTAGATCTGTCTAGTTTGTGAAATTGTGAAGTCTGGGGAAACAGCGTGAAGGCAGGAAAGGAGTGATGTGGTTTCTGGATGCGGTTCTCCTAAATTCGTAAGCAGAGAAAGCACATCTGTGTGCAGAGACCCATAGGAAGAAGAGACACTGAGAAAGGTCCAAAGAAGTGGTGAAAAGTGGCTAACATAACACTGAGTTCTGCTTTTGTTGCCTTTGAGGTTAAGTAGTAAAAATGCTCCTTGGTTTATTATGGACTAGGTCAGAGTTTTGGCATTAACTCTTGATTCACTTGAACTTGTCACTGACATGAATCCTGTGGTGTTTTGTTGTTGTACATTAAACCTATGAATGAGCTTGAAATAAAATATTTAATTATAGGAAACAAGAGTGTAATAATTACATTTCCATTCGGGGCAAAGTTTGATGAAATTATGCAGATTTAATTCAGAACTAGAAGAGAAGTAACTGTAGAAAACTTGTAGTTTTGAGCATATCTTTCAGCAAATTTTGCTAGCAAGAAATACAAGTTTGCCAAACAATGCAAGGGCTCTCTTGTTCTCCTTATTTAAAATAAATTTTAAAAACTGAACAGGTGTTTTCTGGCTTATTTTTGCATAATAATGTGGTGCAGTTGTTTGACTTCTGATAAGAAACTCGACCTTCTCATTCTTAGCCTTTTATAATATAGCAGAGTAAACTCCTGGCTCCTGGATTGCAGTTTCTTGGCTCCCAAAAGCAAAATGAATTCGAGTGACACTGGTCTTTGAAAAGCTCTTCCAAAGCCGTGATTTAAACAAAACTTCCTTTAAGGAGGTCATTTTTTAAAAGCTATTCAGGTGACATTGTTGGGGGTGACAGGAAGAGATGAAGAGGAAGAAGTGGGAACAAACAATGATACTCAGAAAATTTCTAAATTATTCTAGATCAACAAAGATTTCCCATCCCTAGAAAAACTGAAGCATTGAAAATGGATGTTAGATAAAGGAAATGCCTTTTTTTTTTTCCAAAAGGAATGACCCTGATATTTGATGTGATGGATTTATGATTTTACCAGGGAGGAGGAGGGCAGCAAGTAGAGGGCCTATTTTCAAATGGCTGAAATAGCTCTAGCTTGCTGAATACTAAGTTTACTGAGTATTGTTTGCTGAATATATGTTTAATGCTTAAATCTATTTCACATGTTATTTATTTATAACTTTAAAGGTAATTTAATATGTAAAACCTCCTCTGCTGAAATGTGGGTATTAATTTCTAAGCATCATTTCTTGCACTTATGGCTGATGGATTGTTATGAGTCAGAACTAATAAACTTGTAAGGATTAATAGAATATTGGACCTAAAAAAAAGAGCTATCTTTATGGTTGCCATGTAACTGCATCTGCCTGGAAGGCTGTGTTACAAGAGGAGACTGCTGTGCTCCAAGGCTGCTGAAGAAGGGGGGTGATGGGCAGTAGGGGAGAGCAGTAAAATGGATGATTAATACCTTCTAATTGAGTGGATGTTGGCAGCAGTACATTGCCCAGAACATTAAGTAGCTGGCAAGGCAGAGCTACTTTGCTAAACATGGTTATACTGCCGTGGAAGTGCCTGTTCTATAGATTGGGCCAGGTGATGTTACAGAAACCTGGCTTTGTTGAAACCAATCAGGCACAAGATTCAACAAGCAGAAAATTGGCTATGTGCCTTAGGACTTATATTCTCTCCGCAGATAAAGGATCTTGAACTCCATGTATGTTACAAAGTGTTGTTAGGGAAAAGAGGTTTAGATAAACAAGAGCAGCAGACCACCAGATTTCCTTGACATTTAGACAGACGAGAATGCATTGAGGGTTGAATTTGGGTTCTTTCCCTAACCCCTTTGGAAGTTTTGATCCCTTAGCTATATTTGCTTTTAACTCAAGGGTGGAGAGAGCTACGCAGTTCATACTTTCCTATGGGTACGGGTAGAAACAGGAGAGCTGAAGCGCGCCAGTCGACTTCCTCACTCCCTTTCTAACAGGGATGGTGGCGAGGGCGAGAGGCATCTGCTTTCTGATTCATGGAGAAGGACATCACTCTTGCATGGAGAGCTGAAGCCTCCATTCATTGTGATTTTTACATGTTAATATGCCTTTCCAGTTGGGAGAAGAGAACTTCCACATGGATTTCCCATTTTATTAATATTTTTCTCCATTCCCTCCCTTCCTTCTCCTTCCCCCACTCAGCACACACGCATGAATAGTCACACACGTTCACGTAAACACATATTTACATACTCTCGCACACGTATTTATACCTGCTTGTTTTCTCACACAAATATATGTGCACTCACACATCCATATTCGCACATACCCACGCCCACTCATACACATATTCGCACACTCTTATACACACACACATGCTCTCACACATATTTTCTCTCTCACACACACACTTTTTCTCTGGGTTTCCTCCTCCCTGCTGTGCTAGTTCCTTGTTTTCAGACAAAACCCCAGGCTGACCTCAGGAAGTAAAAGGGTACTCTGGGTTAAGAGCTGCCTGTTACTGTAATCATTTATTAGACCTGAAGTTTGATCGGCTAAATGGGGTTAGATAAATATTTAGCAGCCAGACGCTGTCCTGGCTGTGAACATCAAAGGAGATATGACAGGCTGCACCACTGGTCCTGGCACCCGGCCAAGCAGTGCAGCAGCCACCACCAGCTTCTCTAGCACAACCCAGGCCTGGAGGATCCCAGAAAAAGCCCTTTGTGGGTCTGACTGGGTGAAAATACAGAAATGTTTAAGCCAGTTCACATTGGTAAGGAGGAGGGCTTTTTGGTGTAAAATATTTCATGTGTTGTTCAGTGTCTCCTTATCCTGTCCTTCCCCTATCAAACAGGCACCCTTTTCCTTTGCTCTTACTGGGAAGATGTTTTTAATGTTTTAATTGGCCTCTTTTGGCCACAAGTTACAGAGTAAGAAATGGTGACACATTCAGTTTACCTCAAAGAACAAGAAGGTTCATTACAGGGATGCCTATGGCTGGGCAGGAGTGGAAAAGCGAAAAAGGGAATCTCTAGGGACTCAGCTCTGCCGCTGAAAGGCCATATGGCGGGTCTGTTATGTCTTGTCTGTGTGTCTATGTATGTATGTCTTATATAACTCTTCTCTTTCTCTTTAGCTCTGACTCCCTCTTTCTCTGTCTCCCTACCTTCCTACTTTCTCTTTCTCCCTTATTTCTTCACCCACTCTCTCTCTTCAATACTTTCTTCCTTCCTCCCTTCCTTTCCTTTCCTTCCTTCCTTCCTCACTTCCTTCCTTCCCCAACTTCTGTTTCCTCCTAGTAATTTCTTTGTAACTTTCCTTTCACATATGGTTCATCCCACACCTGGCCTCTATGTTAGTGTCTTTTAGTTTCTGCTGCCACTGTGAACGGCATCTATGTTCACAAATTTCAGAAAGTAAGAATCTGAGGAACCAAGCTCATTCTTTCAAGCCAGCCTTTGTCATACAACTCATGTTGGCTTGCCTGGGATCAGGTGCTCATCTCTTTTGTGACCAAAAGGGTGCAGAGTCATGTACAAAACTGGTAGAATTTGGTTATTTCCCTGAAAATGGAAATATGGGAAAGCAATTCACCATTGGTGAAAGAGTTTGAGGATTAAATTAGTTCTATGAGTATCTTGTTGTGTTTTCAATAATTTGTCAATCATGTTGATCAACTTTAAAGAAACTTTCGGAAACATTTTTCTAGAAATAAAGACCATCAGTTCGGATATACTTATTTGGAATTTCTGGATGATTTTAGCTTTGATTGATGTTTCCTTGGCCTAGCAAAGATTTGAAGGTAGCATCTATTAGTGTTGAAATATATTTAAAACTCTTAACAAACTGTTTTTCAACTCCCTCCAGGCACTTTAAAAGCAGTCATTTATACATAAACAATCAATATGCTAATTACAAGTAAGCCTTGTCTATTTATTAAAGTTACTAACTGACCCCAAGTCCCTGTTAACTAAGGAACATTTGGTTAACTCTGGCTTGAAGAACTGCACAAGCATGAGATCAATGAAACATAATTTATTTTATAGTATTTTATAATTTAATCTACCTATCCACATGGTGACATTCTCCATTTCCAGTTAGTTTGAATTAGAGGGAAATAGCAAAAAATTCTAAACTAGTGAAGAACTAAGATATAAAATAAGCAATGAAAATCTGAGCATAGGAGAAAGTTAGTATCCTGATGTAAGAAATTAGAACTGAATAACGTTTACTTTCATGATATATTTTATACATATTTGAGCCAAGAAAGGCAGGCAAAAACACTATTCCAAGTATGATGCAAATTGGGAAATTATTTTTAACTTTTTAAAGTGCTTTTTGCTTTCCAGAAAGTGATTCCAAAAATGGGGATTACTGAAGACTACATGGGAGAATAATTGAGCAAGGCTGAAGAGGTTTAGGCAGAGGGAATATCAAGGCTCATTGATCCTATTTGAAAAATGTAGTAAAACCTCCTGACAAAGAGAATGTATTCCGTTGACTTACACTAATGTCTCAGGACCCCGGGAACTTCAGTATAATAGAAAAAAAAAAAAATAGAGAAGACATGGGAACACATTCTAAAACATCTGAAATGGTATGAAAACATAAAAACATAATAAAGCATTACTAAAATAACTTAGCATGCACTGGGAATCATTTTAACTTGTCTCTGCAGTTCTAGGAATAGAAGGTCTTGACAGAGTTAGAGGAAGAAGTGGTCATAGATGCCCTGTCATGTTGAAGCAGTGTTTCAATGTGTTATTACTTTTCATTACAAGAACCGTCGATAAGGCACTGCTCATCTAATTAAGGTTTACAGAAGGAAAAATGTATCAAGGGTGAAAGAACCCAACAGGAAGACCTGAGCTGCAGAACAGCAGGACCTGGTCGCACCAGAGACTCGGGGCCAGATCTGTGGGTGTGTGAGCTGTGCAGTCGCACAGAGCCCCATGCTCTGGTTTAATGCTCTGCTGTCACCATCTTGAAATTTTAATAATTTTTAATCAAGGGATTTTTATTTTGCCCTGAAAATATCCTCGTGACAACTCAGGATACAAGAGTCACAACCACAGTCATTCCAGGAAAAGGAAAAAAACATGGACTTTACCTTCCTTCCAACTCTTCTGCCTAATACCTTTACCTCTCTCTTAGAAAACAAGAATGTCACTGTAGCTGCCCTTCTTAACACTCCTAATATACACGCCCTGTGAGCCAAGACTTGAAATTCCTGGGAAGCGGACTTGGCCCAGTGGTTAGGGCATCTGTCTACCACATGGGAGGTCTGCGGTTCAAACCCCGGGCCTCCTTGACCCATGTGGAGCTGGCCATGCACAGTGCTGATGCGCGCATGGAGTGCCCTGCCTGCCAGTCAGGGGTGTCCCCTGAGTAGGGGAGCCCCACCCGCAAGGAGTGCGCCCCATAAGGAGAGCCACCCAGCGCGAAAGAAAGTGCAGCCTGCCTAAGAATGGCGCTGCCCACACAGAGAGCTGACACAACAAGATGACGCAACAAAAAGAAACACAGATTCCCGTGCTGCTGACAACAACAGAAACAGACAAAGAAGACGACGCAGCAAATAGACACAGTAGGGAGAGAGAAATAAAAAAATAAATAAATCTTTTAAAAAAGACTTAAATTCCTGTAGCACTGACAAAGCTTTCAATTTCAAAATTAGTTTAAAAAAAAAAACCATGTAAGTAATTAGTTGACAGTTAAGATGAGAAATAACCTAAGTAACCAACATACTTAAGTGTAATTAATCAGTAAATAGGTATGAAGGTCTAGTATCAGATAACTCCACATTTAAATGTAAGGAAAAGGATTTAGAAGAGGTTCCTAAAAGATAGAGAACAGGGAAAGTGCTCATTAAGGAGAGAAGTCTCCTGTGGGGGAGGAATGGGAGACTGTCCATTATGAAGCTGTGTCTTCACCATGTTACAATTTTTTACCTTTAACTTGCCCTTGCTACTGTGTTTGAGTGCTTGTCATTGACTCTTCAGTCCTGTGAACACTGCTTTCCTTAATTCATAAGTTTTTTTTTTAATTTAGCAGCTTAATTTCTGTAGAATTGCGGTTTAATATCTTCAAAGCTGCCAGGTTCCTTAATAGCAAGGGCTTTTCTCCTTTTCTTTGTGCCTTTGGTCCATCTTTGTACTAATGCAGAGTCTAATGCATGATCTTCCTCAACACATTTGTGAAGTCCATGCGTGAATTAGTGTCAGTGAACACTACCTAGAAACATATTCTGGGGGCCAACATCTCTTCTGGTCTTTATATATATTGTAAGCCTCTCCTTCAGTGTGACTATTTTGGCTCTGCTCAAGAAGGAAAAAATAGTTGACCTCCATTTTCCGTGTGGTTATTTTCATATTCCCGAAGTGAATAAATAATTTTTCATCTTCTTTCCTTCTGATTAAACTTACCTAAATTTCTATAGGAAAAATGTCTATTTTAGGAACCTTTTTAACAGCTTTATTCTGTGAGAATCTTGGGAGGATGAGGGACACAATATCTAAATCAAGGGTTGACATTTGCTCCTTTCTAAAAGAAAGCGGGGGCAGGGCAGAAAGAGAAGTAAGCTATAGTGGATGTTGATCCCTTCCCACATGGTCGCTTGGCTTGGGCAAGGCTGGGCATCTATGCCAGACGTCCTTATAAGCTTGAGTCTACAGTTCTAAACTTCTGCTCAAGCTAATAGGAGAAAAGAAATAAAGAGAGGAGAAGGAATAGCTTTTCCATAAGTAGAGTTCTTTTTTTTTTTTTTTGCCTTATTTTTTTAATATTACATTCAAATAATATGAGGTCCCCATATACCCTCACCCCTCTTACCCCACTCCCCCCATAACAACTATCTCCTCCATCACCATGAGACATTCATTGCATTTGGTGAATACATCTCTGAGCACCGCTGCACTTCATGGTCAGTGGTCCACATCATAGCCCACACTCTCCCACAGTCCACCCAGTGGGCCATGGGAGGACATACAATGTCCGGTAACTGTCCCCGCAGCACCACATAGGACAACTCCAAGTCCCGAAAACATCCCCACATCACTTCTCTTCCTCCCACTCCCTACCCCCAGCAGCCACCATGGCCACTTTCTCCACACCATTGCCACATTTCCTTCAATTACTAATCACAATAGTTCATGAATAGAATATCAGTAAGTCCACTCTAATCCATACTCTAGTCCTCCATCCTGTGGACCTTGGAATGGTTGTGTCCACTCCACATCTATATCAAGAGGGGGCTTAGATTCCACATGGATGCTGGATGCAATTCTCCTGCTTTCAGTTGTAGGCACTCTTGGCTCCCTGGTGTGGTGTTTGACCTTCTTCACCTCCATGTTAGCTGAGTGGGGTAAGTCCAATAAACCAGAGTGTAGGAGTTGCAAGTCTGTTGAGGCTCAGGACCTAGCTATCACATGGTCAGTCCAGAGATTCAGGTTCCCTGGGTATAGATTAAACCCCAGTTCCAACTACAGTTCCGGTAAAAGTAACAGGAGAGGCTTGTGAACAAAGATCACATCTGAGTCCAGCTCCATCACACAGAAACACAAACTCCAAAGTAGGGCCAACTGACATGGCACTGAACTCCATCTGCCATAACCATAGAAACTGTGGGTCTCTGTAGCCCTCAGAAGAACCAATACCTGGGGTTGTATCTACTTTATCTGTCTCTGGGACTCTGCTCAGGTGTGCATAAGGGTAACCCTTCTGATAACCTCCCGGCTCTTTTTGGAGACTCATAACCATATAAACTCATTTGTCCTTTCCATTTCCCCCTTTTATTCAGGTCAAAAAGCATTTTTAACTCCTGGTATTATATGTAGATTGAGATATTCTGCTGGTCCGAGTTGACCCTTTTATTCAAGGTCATGTTCTAGTTACATCATCAGCTGGAACTTGGTAGTAATCCCTCGGCACCAGGGACGCTCATCCCCGGGAGTCATGTCCCACACTGGGGGGAAGGCAACACATTTACATGCTGAGTTTGGCATAAGTAGAGTTCTAACTAATAAATGTAGAAGGAAGATGGGAAAGGGAATCACCATTAAGCAAACACCATGGTAATAACTGTTTGCAGACAAAATCCACAGATGGATGCTAAAATTGCTGGGCAAATGTTTGAGGAGAAACAGGATTTGCTTAGTCTCAGCATATCTCCCCAAGATGTTTATTTACTATCAAGAGGAAGATAGTAATGTTATTATGGAGAAGCCAATAGACACCACCAGTCTAACCAAGTGATTTAGGGAAACATCACCAGTAATGAGACATGCTGATGTTATGAACCTCTTGATTCAAAGCGCTGAGAGGGACCAAGCTTCATTTTTGTGATATTCTTGTTAAAAACTCATAACCTCATTCCAACCATGAGAAACACTAGAAAAACCTGAACTGAAGGGCCTTCTACAAAATAACTCATCAGTACACTTCAAAAGTGTCAAGAGCAAGAAAGGCAAGAGAAGACTGAGGAATCGTTATAGACTGGGAGAGACTAAGGAGCTGTAAGCTAAATGCAAGGGGAGCCTGGAGAGGATCCTGGAGCACAATAGGGATATTAGTGGGGAAAAATGGTGAAAATCGAATAAGATCTTAGTTTAATTAATAAATGGTATGAATGTTAATTTCCTGTTCTTGATATTATCAGGTTCTTGAAAACTATGATTATGTAAGATGTTAAAATTAAGGAATATAAAGGATATGAAACACTTAGAGGAGGTGAGTAAAGGATAAGAAGGGATCAAAAAGGTAGTTCTGAGGAAGGAATGCTGAGGGGTATGGAGTCTTTCTTTTTGGAGTAGTGAAATAGTTATACATTTTTGAGATAATGAATATACAACATTGTGATTATACTAAAAGCCATTGATTATCTACACTTTGGATAGATCACATGGTATGTGAGTAAATCTCATTAAAATGGCTTAATAAACAAATAAATAATTGTGCAAGAATAGCCAGACACAGCAGCTATATACAGCAGGGGAAGCATAGAGACTGAGAGGTGAGGAATTTCCTTGTTTGTCTGTTTTTTGTTTATTATTAATTATTGTTGAAGTAATGAAAATGCCCCAATTATGATTGAAATGATGAATGCACAACTTTGTGATTCTACCAAATACCATTGATTGTACACTGTGGATTGCATGGCATATTAATATGTATCAATAAAATTGATTTGTTTAAAAAAAAGGGAAAGGCGGCGGACTTGGCCCAGTGGTTAGGGTGTCCGTTTACCACATGGGAGGTCCGCGGTTCAAACCCCAGGCCTCCTTGACTGACCCATGTGGAGCTGGCCCACGCGCAGTGCTGATGCATGCAAGGAGTGCCATGCCACACAGGGGTGTCCCCTGTGTAGGGGAGCCCCACGCGCAAGGAGTGTGCCCCATAAGGAAAGTCGCTCAGCGCGAAAGACAGTGCAGCCTGACTAAGAATGGCGCCGCCCACATGGAGAGCCGACACAAGATGATGCAACAAAAAGAAACACAGATTCCTGTGCCGCTGACAACAGAAGCAGACAAAGAAGATGCAGCAAATAGACACGGAGAAAAGACAACCGGGGTGGGGAGGGGAAGGAGAGAGAAATAAACAAATCTTAAAAAAAAGAAAAAAGTATAATATTTTGGCAACTTTTCTGTAAGTCAAAAAAATAGTTCAAAATAATGTATTTTTTAAAAAATGAGGCTGTTAGTAATTAATATGATTGACATTTCCTTAATCAAAGAGAATCCACACTGTCTTCAAAGGAAGTCAAGCAGTCAAATACCCCTTTTATTCTTTTTTTCTCAACACTCTTTTCCATGCTACAACTCTTGTTCCACTTGTTTCCACATCTGTAGTTCTCACAGCCTTTGAAAAAGTCTCCCCATCAAGTGAAAAATGCAGACCATGTGCCCTCTGTGTATACAAATGTTTGGATTTTCAAGCTGATGAACCCTCTGTCTGAATATTCTCCCAAGAATATGATGCAGGTTGCAGCATTTTCTCCTTTTCCTAACCTGCCTATCACCCTGTGTCCCATAGTTCAGTACGCAAGCCAAGAGGCAGCTCTCATGGCATCTGTCCTTTCTTCATCCCCTCATTTCTTCTTGCATTGTGATTTGGCAGAGCACTCAGGATTTCCAATCCCAAGATAACTGGATTGTTAAAATATTTACTTCCATTGCCCTCTATACATTCTCCTTTCCCAATGAACTATTTGACATACTTTTAACTTTTTATTTTGGAAATTTTCAAACATACAGAAAAATAGAATATGATAAAACCCCAATGAACTTGTTCTTAACCAAACAGGGATACTTTCCCAGGGAAAGACAATTGCAAGTATCTAAAATTAACTGTTATCAGTGGAGTCTGTCATTTTCTCCATAATGAAGGCAAAGGTGACAGTGCTGGTCTCCAGTTCTGTATTTCTTTCATATTTATTTTAATCTTCTTGGGCTTTGAATAACACCTGTTTCTTGGCCACTTCATCCCATCAAGAGGAGCAACTGCTCCAGTGCAGGGACCAACAAAATTTCCTCTTTCCCACCCTTTTGAACATTGTAGAATGAGGTCATTTCAGGGCATGGTTAATGAAAGAGAGACCTCTTTCAATGTTTTGCTTAGGGTAGGGCCCAAAAATTAATTTATGCTTTTGCTACAATCTCACAATCACTTTTTGTTCTAAAGGTCTAATTTTTCTATAGAAAGCTGAAATCATGTTTTGTTGATTAGGTGGGCCTCTGTGTTGCTAAACACTGGATGAAAAGGTTAATAGAAGGTCACCAAACCAGAATTCTTCCAGTTGTTAAGCTGGGTTTTTCCATCATCAGTAACTTAAGTTTAGAAATCTCAGGTTTTATTCCTAACAAAGTATTCCAGCAATTTTTGGTCTTAGGAAGTCATGATCTAAATGGATACTGAAATGAGATCACACAGGACTCTTCATAGAGAAGGTAGTAGATGAATAAGATGCTAGTTTCCTGAGGGGAAGAAAGAGATTTTTACATCTTTATCCAAGTAGGATATCAAAGTGTGAAACGACACATCTTTGAGAGAAGTAGTGGTAGAACAGTTGACTTCTTACTGAGTATAACTTGCCAGATAATGAAAGTATACTGTAGTATACCTGACTTCAATGATTTTAAGAATCATTGTCTTAGTTTGCCAGAGCTGCTATAACAAATACCACACACCAATTGCTTAAACAATAGGTACTTACTGTCTTGTGGGTTTGGCGACTTGAAGTCCAATGTCACGGTGTTGGCAATGTTTGCTTTTCCTTCGAGTCCAAAGTGTTCAGGGCTGCCCTGCCACATGGAGATCTCCCTCTTCCTGCATCTGCCTCTCTGGTTGCTGTGACTTCTGACTTCTACAGACAGGTTGTGCCCAACTTTCCGCAGTTTATGAGGACTCCAGCCATATGGATTAAGGCCCACCTTGATTCAGTCTGGCCTCATCTAAATAAGACCTTCGAAGATCCCATTCACAAATGAGTCCATACTTTATCTACTAATAATATTTTCAAAGGTCCTATTTACATATGGACTCATCCCCACAGGACTGGAGGTTAGGACTTGAATATGTCTTTTGTGGGTGACATGATTCAATCCCCAACCATCATTTAACAGCTCTACAATAAGATAGGATGTTTACTGCAGCATGAGATGGATAGAATGCCTTTCTTAGTTTCTTTCTTGGTTCAGTTTAAGTGAATTCAAGGCGCTCGGATAGAAAATTTCATGTGTTACAAATTATAAAAAGGAGAAAAGATTTAGGCAAATGCTATGAAAAGTGAAGATTTCATAGAGATGGCTCTTTATATCTTTTGAGTTAAAATAGCCTCTTAATGTACACACACACACACACAAGCAATCAAAAGAAGAGGAATGCCCTTATGTTCATCTGGGATTGCCTCTGCTTTGATCTTCTCAGAATTGCTATTAACAAAATATTTTTGCCATACTTCTCCATCATTGGAATAGAATTTCTTTATGTGATTTCATTACAATTCAACTACTGTCTCTGGATTAGAATGGCATTATAGAAGTAGAAGAATTTTCATGAATTTCTGTAACTGGGGAAAGAAAAAAGTAGGTTGGAGAAGTTTGGGGTCAGTATCACTTTAGGTGATATTTAAAACACTAGGAAGAAAAAAGAAATTAAAATGTGCTGTTTCTGCTGAGTGGAGATTTCATGTCTTGAATAGAAATAGATTTATAATAGCATTCCTACAGACTTTAGACTCAGGAAGTACAGCTAGGTGGTAGGTCTTAGTTTGCCAGAGCTGCTATCACAAAACAGTAAATTGGTGTTGGCTTAACAAGAAGTTTAATGACTCACAGTTTTAAGGCTGGAAGTCCAAAATCAAGACCTCAGCAAGGTGGCTTTCTCCTGGAAATCTGTGGTGGTATGGTGCTGGCTGCCTGCAGTCCCAGGTGTACCTTGGCTTGCATCTGCCTTCTATCACAGGTCACATGGCAGTGTCTTCTTTTCCTCTGCTCTCCCGGTTTCCACTGACTTCTGTCTTCTCGCTGTGGCCTTCTCCAACTTCTAGCTTCTGATTCCTTCTCTTTATAAGGCCTCCAGGATTGATGAATTAAGACTGCAGTCACTGAGTCTCACTGTAACTAAAAACTGCGTCTTCAAATGGTCCTATTTACAATGGTTTCACACCCCCAGGGGATTAAGATTAAGAACATGTGTTTGTCGGGGCGCGCAATTTATCCTACCACATGGCATCTCCAAGCAGGGTTATAAATGAGTTTTAGAAATGTATAAGCTTTTTGAAGGTTCTCTTCCTTCCCAATAAAGGTAGCTAATAATCAAGTAACTAGCCTTTTTTTCCATTCAAAGAAAGTTGGCAACAGACCTATATAACCCGTAACAGGGTCAGTAACTTATAACCCTAAGCGTTATCAAAAAACATTAAGTACCTACCTTATAATGAACCAGGAAAGCATCCAAATATTTTTAGAAAGCTTTTTATCACAAAGGTTTAGCATTTTAAAAAATTGTTTTGGCACTTTTAACAGGTAGCCTTAGTTACACACAGATACACAGGCACACACATAAACTAATTTAAGTGGAGCACCTCATTCCTCAGTGATCAGGACAAGCAATACATTTACAATCGTTTTCAGAAGGCGTTTTATCAAAGCGCACTCACCCACCTTTCCAGACCCAAGATAATGAGGCAGTTCCATGAATGTTAAGTTCAGAAAGCAAGGAGAGCACAAGAACTAGGTGTACCATTTGTGGCTTATATAAAATCAGCAACACTTAACCTGACACTGGTAGTTATAGGTATTGAGATTGCCATCCTCTACATGTCGTCATTTCTTTCCCGGTAAGTGGCAAATGAAGGGAAGTGTCCTTATCCCCCAGAAGGACTCATGCTGCCTGCAAGAAAGGCTTCGTTGCCTAGTTGTCCCCACCACCTGGAGCTTGGGGTGTGGAAGCTGGAGTTTTTTCTAAGACCAGTGAAGTGAGCATGTTGAGTAACAAAAAGGCAAGTCTAGGGTATAAGGCCAGGCCCTCTATTGTTCCACGGACTTGGTATGTGCTGGGTCAAGGGGTCCCATAAACATGCTTATAAATGTAATAAGTTTGTGTATTGATTATCCTTCTGGAACCCTATCATGGGAAGAGTTCATGCCATCTCTCAGCATAGGGGTACGAGGGATCACATGAGATTTCACTCCCCCACCCCTGCTCACACTCTGGCTCCAGACCCTCTGAGGGGCGGCCTCCTCCTCAGGCACGTCGGCTAGGTTCTCCTGCTGGCTAATGCTGATGGCAGCCCTCTGACTCCATCTCGGCAGTGTCCCCTGTGCCAGGGAGCTCTGAGAATAGACAAGGATTTGGCAAAATTCCTGGTAAATGGATGGCACCCCAGCGAGCGTTGTGTATAGCATTTCTCAGTGTTGCCAGACACATACACTGCTGCTTTCTCACTCTTCCTCAGGAAAGACGGGCCATTTTGGAGCAGATTTTTAAATGAAAAAGAGAGAAAAGTAAAAGAAAATGTACCTCCCATTACCCAGGCCCCATAGCTCTTAATGTCCAGAACTTAAAAACAGAGGGCGGGATTCACTTTTCCAAAACTTTTGTCTTCCTGGGTGAGAAATAAATTTAAATCTTATGTCTGAGTCCTCTGATTTTTCTGACTTAGCTAAGGCAGTAAACCAACCCGTTGCCTTATCGACTGTTATCATTAGCTTGAGGTTAGGGACTTCCATTCTCTCTTGCAGCACCTTCCTTCTTCTATCTGCCTGTATATTAGCCCTCTATCATTTTTTGCTCTCTCTAGTGCCTTTGATATGGTAATGATCTTGCACAGGAAAAGCCAATTTTTTATATGAGTACTTAAGGAATTAAAAGTGAATGAATGCTAAGAAGGATGGCAGCTTGTTGTTAAAAAAATAAATAAGTATACCCCTTGGAATAAAAAAAAAAGATGAGAGAAAGAAAAAGGGAGTAGAAGTGGGAGGACAGGCGGGTGTCTCTCGATGAATGCTGAAGACACAGTATTACTATCTGGCTGGCTTCAAGCCCTCTTAACAATGTGCAGTTGCTCTTCCGAGCTCGTCGATTGATTTCCCTCTGCCCTCCACAGACCTGGCTGCAGTTAAGCCTTGTGTCCTCCACGTGATGCTGAGCCGAATCAGATTTTCCTTTTAGTTGTTCGATCAAATTTTCCTTCCTAGAGCTTAGAAGGCACACTTGGGACCATATAGTAATTGCCTCCCCACACTGAACTGCTGATACCTTTATTGAATTGGCATAGGGTTTCAGAGGACCGTGTTTAACATGCAGTGAGCCGCAGCAATGCAAACAGCTCCAGTGTTTAAACAAGCATCCATTAGGCCAGGAAACAAGGCGGTGCCAACCCATTTGGTGCTCTGTAGTGCTGGCAGCTTAAGGTGAGCAGGGCAGCCAGGGAGCTGGAGTAGGCGGGGGATGGGGGGTGGGGGGAGGTGGGCAGGTGGGCAGGTGCAAGTGGAAGTGGAGGGATTGTAGTGTCAGAGGAGGAGCAGATTTTCCTTAGATTTGTGGAAGAGGAAGAAGGGGGAGGGAGAGAGAAGTGTTGTGGCTAGGGACATGTGCAAAGCTCATTAATATCTCATTATGTTAGAATTGCAATCTCCCCACAGATCGGCATTAACATTTGCAGTGCCGGAGGAAGGGCTTTGGAAAAGCAGCAGGGTCTTTTTTTTTTTTTTTTTCCCCTCTTTTCTGGCAAGCCCCAGCAAGCTCCCAATGCTTGTTTTGCACTGAGGGAGCAGTGTTGAATTTGAGAGGGAAGGCTGTGAGAAAAACCCCAAAGGAGCACTAGTGAACGCAGGAGAGTGAGTGAGAATGAAAACTGTAGTTTGTAAATAACAGAGTGACCAGATCTAAAACATGCCAGCAAGCAATGGAGGGGGAAGAAAGTTGACCAATTGACCAGAAGAAGATGGGAAAGGGAAATTGTGGATTTAACTGCAGACTATTTGGAACAGGAACCCAGGCAGTGTGGGAATGGTAGATAGACTAGCTCCTGATTCAGCCCCAGATCTCCTGGAGAATGAGTCACTGACCCACTGAGTTTAGCTGGGGCTTCCGGAGGCTCTCTGGGGTCAACCAGTGCAGCATGGATCTAAGGAACAGTGGGTGGGAAAGGAGAGAGGGCAAAGAGAAGAAGAGAAAGGAAAAGAGAGAGAGGAGGCTAGTCTAGGGGCATATGGGAGGACCGAATTCTCAGTTCTTCCTACCTGCCCATATTGGTGTGAGGGGAGGAAAGGAAGGTTATAAAGCAGAAGGCTGTATTCAGGTCAGACCAAGACTGGGCCAAAACCCATCTGATCTTCATCCCAAGGATTTAGTCTTCCCATGCCCCAGCTCTGCAGCGCAGAACTCGACTCCTGTACCTCACTCATCCCAAGCAGTAATCCCAGTGCTGGGTCTGTGGTCTAATAGGAGGAAAAGGTGCAGTCACGTTCTGTAGAAATTGCAACTGCCCTGCCAACACTTGGTTCCTCTCTGTTTAAGAATCAGCTATTCCTGGATGCCCTGGACAATTATGTATCCTCTGTCCATTAATGAAAGGTAGGTGGTGGCCACCTTAGCAAATAGTCATGTAACAGGATATATACCAAACCTGAGCCGTGGGCTGGATTTTGAATTATGACAGCCTCCTAAAGTAATTCATATTAATGTCCTTTGAGAATATCCAGTGTCTGCCCTTTTGTTTTCATGAGTTCTAATTTCCACCTTAGAATTTTCTTTCTCTGAATGTGTGGCATTCAAGTTCTTTTTCTAGCATAAATGCACACAGACACAGCCTCCACAGAGACTTGTATGTGTGGAAACTCAACCATCATCCTGGGATCAGTCGGCAAATGTAGGAGCACACATAGTTAATATATAAAGTGACAAGGCCAGATTTCAAGTATGGTTTGCGAAGACCTCTATGGTTATACTTTGTTATAACCTAACACTATTACATAAAAATATGGATTATTCATTAACTTACAGAAGGGCAAAAAAATTAATGTCATCATTGAAAGTTGTGATTGTTGTGTTAAGTTATGAAAGTTGTGAATATTGGCCATTAGTTTGTTGTGGCTAGCTGGGCTTGAATGAACATTTAAAAATAAAAGTATTTGGAGAGCAGATGTAGCTCAAATGGTTGAGCACCTTCTTGCCACATATGAGGTCCCAGGTTCAATCCCTGGTACCTCCTCAAAACAAATAAACAAAGGAAAAAACCAACTCTCATTGGGGAGTGGATGTAGCTCAGTGGTTGAGTGCCTGCTTCCTATGTATGAGGTCCTGGGTCCAATCCCTGATACTTCCTAAAATTACACAAATATTAGAAAATCACAACCAAATTTATTTAGGTCAGAAAGCAGTTCCACATACAAATACTGCCGAGATGCAAATTTAACAAATCTTTTAATAGTGTGACCTCTATAGTTAAAATAGTAAAATTCAGTCTTATGTGTGTTAAAAATCTATTATTCTTTTGATTATGCTGTTTTGACAAATCAAGCAAAAGTCATAAGAACAAAGCTAGGAAACAACTCAATTGCTATAATTTCCTAACCAAATACAAAAAATATACACCACATGTTGTTTTGAGTGTTGACTTTTCCAAGCCTGATCCCATCAAAATTAACGAAAATTCAATGGTTATAAACAGTAGATGAAACCTCAAGGGTTTAATTTCTGTATTCAACTGCAACAGGTCTGTGTTCTGGAACACCGAGAAGAGATCCTGGCCTCTTTTTCTATGTGCTGCCTCTTTTCCCTAAGTCCTTTTCAGTGGCATGAGCAGGACCCACACATGGAATTGTACCCTTCAGGCTGTCACTTCCCAAACTTCTATCTTAAATTCCTTTGCTTTCCTTTCCAGGAAAGAGAGAGTGGAAGTTAAATTTCATCAAAACTTTCTACATAACAAAAATGTTTTGACATCCAAATTGCCCATTTGGGAAGAAAAGGATAGTGATACAGCAGAATTACAGTTCCAAATAAAATTAGATTTAGCTTTCAGTTTTTAAAAAATGTGAATTCCCAGCTCCTTTAGGTTTGTGTCATGAATAAAACTTAAAAGGGAAATATCAGAAAATCAGGGATAAGAGGGTACTTGGAGAGAACCTTCATTCCTCCTTCTATTCCTCTTCTTCAGTGAAGACCATATCTAAATCACCCCAGATGGTGTTCTATTTTTAAATATCTCCAGAAAAGGAGATTCTACCACCTCCTCAGTAACCCATTCCAACATCTCCTGTTCCTCATTGCCAGACTATTTTTTTTCTGAGAGCCCTTCAGAGAAAAAGATACACTCTCCTAGATTTACAGACCTGTCCTATTCATCTTTAGGATTTTACCTCCCTGAACATATAAGGACACTCAGAGGTGTGGGCTGTGTTTTCCTCTCATTTGTGAAAAAGAACGTTCTATCTCATCCCTGGCTTTTAAATTAGGTGTGTGAGCTTCTTGGGGGTTGATCTAAAATTCTGTTCATGGTTCTCCTGTGTGTACAGAACTCTCCTAGGTAAGATGATGAGATATTAAGTAAGCATGTTTGTGCCCACAGTCCAAGAGAATAAGTTCATATACAGCCCCAAAACTGAACAGACTTGTTCATGAAATCACACATTCATTCATCCCCAAAATACACATTGACCATCCACCATGTGCCAGGCCCTACACTAGAGACAGAGAAAACACCATAGTGAACAACTCAGATGAGATTCTTATCTCCATAGAGTCTATACTTGAAGATGGGAAGAAGACAATACCAAATGAAAAATAAGCAAGATGATTATACATTGTGCTAAGTGGTATGAAGAAAACAAAACAGGTTGATATGATAGAGTACAACTGGAGAGGTGCAGCTAACCAAGTCAGGGTGGTCAGGGACAGCATTTCTTAGGGGATGTGAGAGCTGAAACCTGAAGGATGAAAATGACGCATCCCGCAAGAAGGTAGGAGAAGCACAGTCCACACAGAGGGAACAGCATTTGCAGGCACAGAGGAAGTAAAGAGCAGGAGAAGAAGCCAGTGTGACTCAGAGCAGAGGGGAGAGTGGTAAGAAACTGAGCTTGGAGACATCAGCAGGAAACATGTCATCCAGTGCCTCATAGACCGCAGTTGACTTTAAGAGAAATGGCGATCTAGAGAAAGGCTCTGGACAGAAAATGACATGACCTTGTTAATGGTTTTAAGCAATTATTCTATATGGTCATGGAAATAGATTGGAGAAGGATAAGATGGGAAACAGTTTTAATAGGAAGATAACACAAGTTCCAGGAGAGAGGTGAGAGCACCAGGAACTCTGGTGAGGATCAATGAAGATGCAGAAAAGGCAGGAGATGGCAGGAGATGGCAGGAGTTTGTGCTGGAAGTGCGACCACAGCTTTTCATATATAGATGCTCTCATCTTAAGGAAGAAATACATAAAAATCAAAATGTAGTAAACCTACAACTTCTCTAATAAAGAAAAAAAAAGAAAAATGTAAAAAAAAAAAGTGATTATTCCCTTTATAAAATGATTCACCACAAGTGTCTATGATATAAAGTAAGGGAGCACTTGTACAGGTCTTTGACTCTAAATTTTAATAAGAGATGTAAAACCCTTAATAGACAGATCATGGAATTAGAAGAAATCATAGAGGTCATTTTCTCCAGCCTTCCACCCAGTAAAGAATCCCCTTTACAAATCCCTGACAGATGAACATCCAGCCTTGTCAGGGAAGCTTCAAGCGACAGGAAGCTCATTAGCCTCACAAGGCAGCCTTTTCTATACTGAATCTCTCTAATCGGTTTTTAAAGGTTCCCCCTTATGTAGAGGCTGAATTCTTTCTCCCCATAACTTCCAACCCTTGATCTTAGTTCTGTACTCTGGAGCTACATAGATTAAATCTAATCCTTTTCCTATGAAGCAGTTGCCAAATATTTCAAGAGAGCTGTGGCATTCCTAACCACCAGCCGCCACCTCCCTGCCCCTGCCCCCAACGCTTCTCTTTTCCCAGCTACTTCCCCTGCTTCTCATGTGGCATGGAATTTGTTGGTTCACTCTGGTTGGGACCTAGATCCCAGAGTGATTCCAGAGGAATTTCTTGTCTCCATCCCCATCACTCATCACCGCCAATATTTTGTTTAAGATAAAAAGCAGGTCATGGTGTGTCTGTCGTGAGCCTTTCACCAGGCAGACGTGCCATGTCGTGGTGATGGCTCAGGGGACCTCTCTCACAATGTTTGCCCCCCACCTCTGTGAGAAGCTCTTACTATTATGATACACACACACATCTCTGAAGTGAAACCGGATGCAAATTTAGCAGTCAGCAGCCTTTGATGTAGATTACATGGACATGTCTGAATCTTTGGTTAAACAGTAGTAAAAGCAGATCTAAGTACCAGGTAGGCTAGTTCTGCCCATACAGGTTCAGTGAGACTCTCGTTCAAGTGTTAATTTTAAACATACAGATAGGGCATGCTAACCTTATCCATCTGTGAATCATTAGATGTAAACTAGGCTTGGTCATCTTCCTTTGCTCATAAGGAAACTGGCTTAATTAACTGAAGGAAATTAGCTTGGATAGTTTGCAGCATGAATCTGTGCCCAGAGAGGGGGTGAATTTTTCCCTTCCTGTGAGCTGACATGCATACAGCAGTTAATTCAAGAGGCTGTGTTAACAGGCTGATGTTGCCAGCTGACAAATGCAGTGTTTTCCCGATCAAACTCCAGCCTTTCTCCTTGCTCCTCCTGCAACTGAGAACCAGGGAATAAACTATCCAGAATGATTTAGCAACATGGGAGTCATTTGCATGTTTTTGTAATATGGGAGTCAAATGCCTATTCTTGGTAAATAAAAGCCTCCCAGGTGATTTAAGGTAATTGAATGATTTTGGATTTATCATGTATGTACTTTTCTTCTCAGCCACTGGTTTTAAGCAGGTATAAAAATCACATCAGAAAACCTAAATTTTGAATTAGAGTTGGCTCCTTTGAGTTAAAACCAAAATGTGTGGAAATTGGGTTATCAATTGCAGACCTGGATCTCTTTGTCTGTGAAACCTCAAAGGCTCCAGTGGAGCTGAAGGTTATATCTTTCTTCCGGTAATACTCTGGGGCAGTTCTGAGGAAAAGGAGGAGAGAATGGTGCTTTTGACTGTTTTGATTTGTTTCGTTTTCCTTAAAATTTTTAAAATCTATATGGATTTCTCTCCCAATTAAATTTGGATTTCTGTGATTTAGTTCCAGATGTTTGTTGTGATTAGAGTTGGTACAGTTTGGGTGGACATTTTGCTGTGGTTTTTTCTTTCCTTGCCCTTAGTTTAGAGGAGGTCTTAAGTCTTGCAGTGTAGCCATATTTCTGGAGAGACCTGCCACCTTTACAGGATTTACTGTGGTCATTTTCTTTTTTTATTCCCTACAATATGGTTCTTTGTGAATTAAAACCAAGGTTCCTGGGGCTGGAGGTAGGAAGAGGGCATGGGAAGCCTAGCTACATTATAATGAATAATAATAATAACTGTCTTCCTCTTTTGTGAGCTCTTCCAGGCAGACTGTGTCTTATTCATCTTTGGATGCCCAGCTTCTCGCACAGGACCTGGTGCATAAATGATGCTCAGTAAGCGTGTGTTGAATGAATTAACTAATTTTTGCAAAGGCCTTTATAATTTATAAAGCTAGCCCACATAGCAACGTGGGGTGATTGTTTCCAGGACCTTAACAAAGCCATTTCCTCCTTCATTATTGTGAAATTGCTCTGGAATTTTGGAGCAGTGATACTTTTACTATAAGCCTTTTATGAAAAGCCAAAGTCTAAATGCTTTTATTTTTTTTAAGTGTGAGGAATTAAGGAAGGAGGGACAAGGGGTAAAGAGATTATTAACTGGATACTTTCCTTGGAAAGAAATTTTTAAAATGGATCTCTGGATTTTTTGTCTTTACAAAATATCCACAGTCACAGCACTTTTCCTTCTCTTTTACCTAGGATACCTGTAGGTGAATTTTAACAAAATCAATAGGTATGTTTTAAAGGGAAAAGAAGAAAGAGGCAAGAAGGGAAAGGCTTTTTGTTGGTTTTTGTAACTTTTTTTTAACTTGGCAAATGCTCAAGATAGAAATCTGCTTAACAAAATAACTGACATTGCTTCCGTGCAACCAACAGTCGAGCTACCCTTCCAAGGTAGGCCAGCCAGATTCTTCTTTTGATACATTAGGAAGGATTTTGACCCTTGTCTTCCTCAACTGAAGTCAGTGACACTGCTGAGCCCACACAGCGGGCTTTTCAGCTTTC
The DNA here is from genome assembly GCF_030445035.2 of Dasypus novemcinctus. Classification (NCBI taxonomy): domain Eukaryota; kingdom Metazoa; phylum Chordata; class Mammalia; order Cingulata; family Dasypodidae; genus Dasypus; species Dasypus novemcinctus. The sequence goes on from NC_080673.1 coordinate 54,051,017, forward strand.
ATAGCCAGTGAGTGTCGCTCTGGAAGAGAGTCACCCAGGAGTACATCACCAGACAACTTTTCCTTAAATGGCTTAGCCTCTTGGCACTCATCACCTTAAAGCGACCTTTTCCCACAAAACCCAAGTGTAAAAGTAAGAAAATTATTTTTCAGAAGTTGGTGGTGCTTAGAATAAAGAATAAAGTAAACAAGAATGGACAAATTTAGAAATTTTTAAAAATTAGAAAAGTCTTGGCTTTTACAGTCAAAGCTAGAGCCATACATAGGGTTATAACCTAGGGAAAAAATTTAAAAGCCAAATATAGATAATATAAAATCCAGAAGAATTCCAGATAATGGACATACTGAGATTTTCCCCCTTCCCCTTGGTACTTAGAATCATACAATTTAATATGTTTATACGCATGTCCCATTTGTACCTTGGGAAGACAGAAAGAAAACCTTTTAGTAAGAATTATAATTCAAAAAATACATTACTTTGACTTCTCACTTATATTATTCACAGAGTGTCAGAAAACATATTGTTCACAGTGGGATGCATACTAACTTGGAAATATTCATTTTGGCCTTGGTACCAGATGATCATGATTGCAGATTCATGTACTGAGGCTTCACCTCTACTGGGAGACTTCAGAAAGTTTCCCTAGCCTTTGCTTATGACAAAACCTTCATTCACTTCCCGCCTCAAGCCTTTGTTTTTTGTCCTCAGCAGTGGTCTTCCTTGGAAATGATGACCTTGTATCATACATCCGTGAGAAAACGGCAACTATAAGGGTCAAGCTGCTTTGTTGCTACCCTATTCCGTCTCAACATCCCTCTCCCCAACATTTGTCTTTTAATCATTCTTTTGATGGCTCTGTTGTGCCATCCTTGTCTCATAAACAAATACCTCTACTACTCATATAACTCATGTTATATGTCTTAAATTTTTCTAACTCAGATTTTCATTTGCCCTCCCCCTCCCCTTGCTTAGTGTCAACCTCTCCAGCTCCCTGAGCTTCATATCTCCTTCTGTGGTAATCAGGGCTCCTTTTCCTGGGGGAAAAAACACGAAAACTTGACTTTACCTAATGACATACAAGCTTCGATGCCTTTTCCCTCCTTGCTTTCCCAAACAAGATTTCTTATGCAGAAGCATCACACCTAGCTTCTGCATTCTTCAAAATGCGCTTCCTTTCACCGACCAAAAACCTAGCTTTCATTTACAGCACTATTATTGAGCTGTACTGTCCAGTACAGTAGCCACTAGCTGCAAGTGGCCATTTCAACTGGAATTAATTAAAATTAATAGAATTTAAACATCAGTACCTCAGTAACAACAGTCACATTTTAAATCCTTAGTATTCCCATGCGGCTAGTGGCTGCTATATTGGGCAGTGCAGAGAGAGAACATCGCCATTGTCTCAGGAAGTGACTGTGGACAACACTGTCCTAGAGCAAGGATGGTCAAATGTTAGAGTTCATCACTGTCACCTGGAGGGCTTGTTAAAGCACCCTCAGAGTTTCAAATTCAAGAGGCCTGGGGAGGGACCCAAGAATTTGCATTTCTAACAAGTTCCCAGGTGATGTTGGTGCTGCTGGGTGTACTAGAGGAGCCCTCTCTTAGATTCCCTGGCAATTACTCTGATGCTGATCAAATGGTATCTTAGTTCTCATTTCACAGCTGCAACTGGCACTGCAAATCTGACCACAAATTATCCTTCTTTGTTTTGTACTCCTTTCTTGATGATGTTTTCTTTTGATCTCTCACTGATACTCTTTCTTTGTCTCTTTGTTGATTCCTGTCATCTGATTAACAGTGCCCATCTCCAACTATGTGTTCACTTTTGGGGGCACTTTTCACATTTGTATTGTTTAAACCACCTTGTATGGATGGATGGGTGACTCTCAAGTAGACACCACCTTCTTTCCCAAGGGCCTTTCTTTAGGTCTGTAGGATAACTACTTTAGGATATACCACAACTCTTGAGCTCCATTAAGTTAATAACTAAGCTGTTCTGTCTCTCTGGCCAATGAGGTGATGCTTCCCAGATCTCCAGTAATTGTTGCCATGGGTTTCTTTTAGTGAGGTGCTTGCCTGAAAAGCTCCATAGAAATGTCAAGTATTATGTGTTACCTGTTCATTAAATATTCATGCAGTTAGAGAAGTCACCAATGCAATATACTGAGTAATTTCCTGAATGTGATTGCTCACGGTGGCCAACTGTTTTATAGACTTGATCTGCCTAATCCTTTCCATGAAGTATAGTGAGGATCAAACATGGAAATGCCCATTTTCAAATTAGAAACTGAGGTAGAGGAAAATTTTAAAGAGCGACCAGAGTCACAAAGCTGATTCCAGTTCTGTCAGGGAAGTCTAGCTCAAATGCATGACTCCCACGCAAAGTTCTGACTCCCCTGCCGTAGCCCTAACTCCCATGCGATATGCGACTCCCGGGGAAAGCCCCTGCCTTCCATGCAATCCCTCACTCCTATGCAAAGTCTCCAACAACCATCCAAAGCCTCTGACTCAATGCAAAGATCCAACTATTAGGAAACACTAAGCTTCTGGGTTTTTAAACATAAAAATAAATTGCTAAATGTGATGCAACGAGTACTTCATATAATGCATTTCTGTGACACTTCATAGTAATGAGGAAATTACCAGGGTACGGTATTAGACTATACATATCTGATAAGTTACAGCTGTAAGAAATCAGTAATGGCCATTAATCATTTCATGTTAATTCTTTTACGAATCTCTGACCTGAAGTTAAGCTGCAGAGTTCCAACAAACTTAAGGCAAATCTTATAGTCATCATTTCTGCTGTTTAAATGAGGAGTTTATGAATACAATAGATTCTCCTTAATTTAAACTAATTTAAGCAAACAACTGCTGGACTCGAGAAAAATCTGAAATGAAGTAGCGTAGTAAATATATACTGCATTTGATGTATTTAAAAGTAGCAACTGCAATTCCAACTAGACTATCAAACTCTTAGTAAATAAACATCCTTAGGGAATTACTTTAATTAATATATGAGAAAAATTCATAATACGTATCAATTGCTTATTTAAATTTGAGTCTCTGTAGCCCTTGAGACCCATTTCTATCTTAAGTAGGTTAAACATTCCCCTTATAATCTTTATTAGCCACTACTATTTTAAACAGTAAACTCTATTGTTTTGTACCTAAGGATAAATATCAGTTTGGCCCTTAGCCAAGTTACAGCTAAAGGCAAAATTAGCAGAAATTGAGTTAATCAGGTTTACTGCATTAATGTACAAAAACAACAATAGATACAAAGTTCTCAAATTTAAGAATATTTAACAGAGAAGCAGGCTTGGCCCAGTGGTTAGGGCGTCCACCTTCCACATGGGAGGTCTGAGGTTCAGACCCCGGGGCCTCCTTGACCCGTGTGGAGCTGGCCCATGCGCAGTGCTGATGCGCGCAAGGAGTGCCCTGCCATGCAGGGGTGTCCCCGGCATAGGGGAGCCCCACGTGCAAGGAGTGCATCCCGTAAGGAGAGCCGCCCAGCGCGAAAGAAAGTGCAGCCTGCCCAGGAATGGTGCTGCACACACGGAGAGCTGACACAGCAAGATGACGTACCAAAAAGAAACACGGATTCCTGTGCCTCTGATAAGGATAGAGAAGGGGAGAGAAATTAAAAAAAAAAAAAGAATATGTAATATGTTTTTGAACATAATCTCAAAGTTAAGAGGAAACCAGAAATGTCAGTTGGTTCATCTTTCAACTATACACAAATTAACCTAGAGAGATCATAAAAGTCTAGACTATTAGATCAATAAGGGATTTTAGAGATTATTTTGTCCAGGGCAAAAATGGAGGCAGAAAATAGCTGCAGAACACACAGCTTGGTCATGAGAGAAATGACCTTAGACTCTAAACCTGTGGTTAGGCCCACATCTGCCTCCTCCAGATGATACATGCCATAGGCTACCCAGAGAAGGTAGACAGTATCTAATTACCCCAACTGACACCTGCAAATTCTTGATGCAATTTAATATCATTTACTTCCATTTACTCAAAACCATCCATGGTGGAGATGGAGAAGGGCCATGCACCCTTCTATAAGTAGGAGCTGTTAAACTTAAGGATTTCTACTTCAACCTCTCTACTTGTCTGTTAGACAAGTTGTAGTTGCCAGAATGGCATACACCATTGTTCTTTCTGTTTGACAAGTGTTATGCATAACAGGAGCATTTTCGGATAGACACTTAAGAGCAAATTGAAAATATGGAACAGGCTGTGAATTCTTTTGAAGCAGGGGTCTTGCGGATCTTTTGCATCTGCTGCACCTCACTCAGTGCTTGACACAGAAGAAATGAGCCAAAAATTAAAAATTCTTTTAGATGAGTCATGTAACTCATACACTTGGTTTCCTGTTTTTAAAGATAATTGTGATTAGGATTCAAGTATAATTTTTGTTTCAAATTTACCAAACCCAGAAACCTTTGCTGAAGAGTATAATGAATTCTTGCTCTTCAATTTAAAGTGAGGATCTTAGGTTACTGGTAACAGCCTGCCAAGTTCAGTTGCCCATCTTATTTAACAATGTCTTCCAAGGTATTTGCTTAGTGAATTTGAAGTAAGTCATTGCTTTGAATCCAGTCAGTCCAAATCAAGACTCTGTTAGAGCAAGATCATGTAGTCTAACTATCTCATTTTATAATTGAGGAAACAGAGGTCCAGAGAGGTTAAGTAACTACAGCCTCGATCACATAATTAAGTTTGTTTAGTTGCTGTGCTTTAGTGAAATCTGGAAAACACCACATGCATATTTTCCCTTTCAAGTTCCTGACATTTTCTGTTGTATACACTCAGGGTATTTTTAAATACTGATAAGCATGTGAATGCAAACCTCATTTAGTTTAAATCTAGCTGTGTGGGCAGTCTTCAGTGAAATCTATTTCACTGCCTTGCTTGACGCCTTTATGTTTAGCTCTTTTTGATTTGTGGTATTTTATTGGACAAAAGGTAACAAAATACTCATTGCAATAAAAATCCTTTCACATTCACATTCACAAAATTTCAAAAATATCTCTAAAGTCATTTGTTGTTACAAAAAAAAATTTTTTTTAACTTCTGAATTGAGACCATTGTGAAAAAAACTCTCTCCCAGGGGAGTTTTAGAAGCCATAACCATGCAAAAGTAGGTAGTTACAGAAAATATCATGCAAACTTAACTGTAGCCTGTGTAATGGAAACTGAATAAATAATATTTGGATGGCTAGGTAAGAAAGATAAAACCACTGAAATACATACTTTTGACAATACGGTTTAACCGTGCATTTACAGTACGCCATAATTTGACCAGAAAGTTGACAAACTCTGATCCTGTTAAGGGCAAAGTGATTCATTGCATGGGGCGTTGGGCTGGGACAGGGAATCCTGATGTTCATTCCTTGTTCTCCCTCTGACTTGCACTGTGGCCCTGGTTTCTCTGTGCTCCGTCTTCCCTTCCCTCTGTGCCTCTGTCTCTCTGAGGTCAGGCGGTTTACATCTATAAGGTAACATTTACTAAGGCCCACAGTGGGCCCAGAACAGCCCTGATTCAGAGCCTCTAAAAGTTATGGCAGGCGAACTTCTGCCTACACAGATGTTTTTCTGATTCATCTCTGACTACACTCATTTGCTAACAGTGAAGGAGCCAATGTGAAGTTTATTCTGAATTTGGGATTAGACTTGGGAGACAAATAATAAAAAACAGTTATTAAGCTCTGGACCAAGTAGCTGTTGTTGAGCTGCTTGCCGCAGGACCAAGCCTATGTGGTGTTGATTTATAAGTTAAGGGTGGCATTATCCATTTGCTTCATCAGCATGGCAGGAATGATATTAGATCGCTTAAACCATTTTACCTTTTGCAGCCAGTTATTACCAATTTTTCTCATCACGTCATCAGAAGTTGGCAGTGCGAGTGATGACTTTTCCTTTCCTGTCTCCCAAAACCTTCTGCATAAAGTCCAAACTTCTTAACATGGCAAACAAGCCCTTCAGGATCTACCCACCTCCAACTTCTCTAGGCTTTTTTCTTGGCACTTCCGCCATGCCCTCCGACAAGCCAGACTCAGCTGTTGTAGTGTCACTTAGAAGCTGTGCTTTCTTTCTCTTCTGGCCAACGTCCCCTCTCCCTGGAATGTCTTTCCCTCCAGTGGGAATCCTTAAAGTCTCAGCTTGGATGTCAGTCCCTCCAGGAAGCCTTCCCTCTTGTGGGAAGGGTGGTATGCCCCTCCTTTGTGCTTCCCTGCGCTTACTACAAACTCATAATCGTTGCTTATCTGCGTTTCTTTTCCCTCCGCTATGAAGTCTCTTGAAGTCAGAGACTGCATATCATTCACTAGTGTGTCCCTAGTTCCTGATACAGATCCTGGATACAGTAGGGGCTCAGTTGAATAAAGCATGAATAAATTTCTACAAGATGGTCCTTTAAAATACACCCATGGAATGCCTAACCTTTGGAAGGCATTGTGGTATCATTGTGATATCAGATACATTTAAACCAGGAGTCATGAGCACCAACTTCATCGATTTTTTACCACCATTGAGTATCTCTAGGGTGGATGTAAACTGTTAAACTGCTGTACCTCCTTGGAAAGTTATTTACCATAAAGGCTTAGATATACAGGTAGACATTTTATTCAAGAAAGGAGCCTGTTGGTTTTGATTGTAGTTTTCAAAGGTTGGAGAAGATTTCTTCTATTGGGAATTCCATATCCCCTAGAATAAAGTCCTGGAGAATTAAGTGGTGACAGTACTCCAGAATAGGAAGGGTGATTGCCAGCATTACTGTACTCACTGGAAATCCCTTTTCTGGAATGACCTGTCCTTGGTTAAGCTCCAGCAATTCAGTGGTAACATGCCCAGTTCCTACTCACAAAAGGAAAACATTGGACCCAAAGATTTTTCACCTGTCTTCCCTTCAAACGTGATCAACTCTTGTTGTCTTTTAGCTTCAAAGTGGAAGCAGAGGATTTAGGCTTCCACTCCTTAAAGGGCTAAGAAATGGCCTACCCAGGCTCAGCCTTTGCCACTCCCTATACAGGATTGAAATCGCTGCCCACAGAAGTCAGAGTGAGGTTGTGGGGAGGAGGCTGTGAAAGTGACTCTGACTGTTGCTATAACAACAGTGCCTTGGTCTAATTCCTTTTGAAAAAATGAATTTCAGCTGGTGGGATGAAGCCGAGCAGCTTCTCCCCACAGATGAAAGCTCTGCCGACAGCCTCCAGAGCTCTGCCATTTATGGATGTGAGGGCCTGGTGTTAGGCATGTCTCTGCCTGGCTGAAACCGTTCAGAGACAGTCAAATTACCTCCATGCTTTCCTGTACATGAGAATGCGCCTGTCTATATTTGGACATCTTCACCCACGTGCAATTTATCCTGGAAAGAAAAATCCCCGAGTTCTACCTTTGTGAACAAAGTTATTTTAAAGACATGTAAATAATGGCAATTCCCTTGTTGGTAAACAAACACAATCCTCATACTCTGGGTTTGGCGTAAAACCTGCTATGAAATGGAAGTCTGGGAGACAGATGCTGTGTAGAAATAAGAATAATGTCCTGTTTGCTCACTCACCGAAATGGTGTGTGTGTGTGTATGAGAGAGAGAGGCTGAAAATTAGCTCTTAGCTGCCTGGGAGTACTGCTTTATGCAAACTACAACTCAAAAGGAAGAGCAATGTCTGACCTCTTTGAGGGAAATGAGAGGCTTTTTATAGACTGGGAGATCTTATTTCAATACTTTTGTTTTTCAAAGGAAGATAAACACATGCTGGGATTTTATTCCAAAGCAGTGTGGGATCTGGGTGCTCTGGGCTATTTGCATCCCCAAAGCTGGTGCCTGACTTCAGTGCCGTTGAGAAAACCAGTCTCCTTGAAGGGGCTAAAAACAAAAATGAGGATTTCTCGTTGAAAAGAAGGGACATTTTGAGTAAACAGTGAAATAAAAATATTCCTGATTCCTACCCAAGGGAGAGAAAATTATTCAGCCTCCCTGAAGTATTTTCTCCTTCCCACCTCCCTCCTTCCAGCAAATAAACAAATCACAGCCTCACGTTTAGTTCTAACATGCCTAATCTTCGGTTTGTGTGTTGGAGTAAGTCTCCAGCTGTGAATGATGCAGATAAGATGGGTCCTTTTCATTCGCCCTCTTCCTCCCTTATGGTTTTCTCCTCTTCCCCACCAGCCTCCTTCATCATCATTTCTTTAAAGCTCTCAATGAGATCCCATTAGGAATTTCAGCTTCTAGTATAAGGTCATGTTTAACAGAGTGTTTGACTAGAAGATATACATAACTACTAGTAAGAGCTATCAGGAGATACTCCTGAGGGAATTACTTCTTGTCCTTAAAAATAAATGTAATGTAATACATGTGTGTTTATGTACAGGAAAAGTCAGAGCAGCTCAGGATTCAGATTGTGCAATTCAGGATTCAGATTGTGCCTTTTCCTACAGAGAGCTCCAAGTGAAGGAAGCTGCCACTGAGATGCACACATCTGCTCCCTCCTGAAGTCTTCAGGGCTGCAGCTATCATCACTTCTCAAACACATGCTAAATTTGCAGAGTAACATCTTTCCTTGTAGAGGAGCACTATGCTTTTCTGTGAATCAGGCAGATCTGACTCAAAGACAGGAACACATCCTCAGAATGTCATGACACAGGTGTTTAAAAACTTCCCCAGAATTTCTAAACAAGGTTTGCTGATGTTTGATCAGAACAGGAGACATCAGAGGCAGAATATAGCAGAGTGGGTGACAGCACAGCTTTGAGAGGCAGGCATAACTGAGTAGGGCTTTGCTGTGTGCCCTAGGACAACCTCTCTGAACCTCTCTGAAGCCATTCTTCATCCCTCATAGGGTTATTGTGAGGATTCATTGAGGTAATATATGTAAAGCATTTAGTTTGATGCCTGGCACATGGTAAACCCTCAGCCAAATAGAATATTATGTGACAATGATATCTCAAACATTTAGTTCATAATGAACCAAATTATCTGATAAAAACTTAGAAGCTTAGAGCTTTCTATTGAAAACTATGCTAGGAGATTTGAAAATCATAGTGCCTTGGCATTTGTAGAGATAGTGTCAATTTTAATGAGTAGTTAATGATTTTGTCGAAGCACCAGTTTGAATTGCATGTATGCAGCTTGTGAAAAATTTAACTTCAGAGGTAAAGAGTAAACAGGAGTCATGTGACCTGTGATGAAAATGTATTTATTGATTCAATTGGGAGAAAACCAAGAGTCTTTATGAACATTTTTGTATTTGAAAATTTGGGGATTTGAGGAGATCTTAGAACTTAGTCTTTCATAATGTCAGTGGTCTTGTCTGCCATGACCCCTGATTTTTATGATCCATTCCCAGTATGTTGTTATGCATTCAGTTGATGTTGAGCACGTGTTTAAAAATAGCTAATGGATAAAGTCATACCTAAAAGGGTAGCCCCCATGCACACATGAAAAAAAATTCAAAATGTTTTTAAAGAGTAACATTAAGGACCTTCCTCTTATACCTCGCAGCTGAAGTTGGGCGAGTGTCCATATTCCAAAACTGAAAAGAGGTAAGATCACCTTTGTGTTTATCTAAGACTCCTGGGGAATGGAGTTCTAAAATCTGACCCATAGCTGGAAGAAAAAACTCATGGTCATGTCTGAAAATAACCTGGGAGTACTCCCAGAATGTTTTGAGTAGTGCTGCTCTCCCGGAAGGGGGCTCAGCAGTGCTCCACCATTCCCTCCAGCCTCTTAAGCTCATGGTTCAGATGCCCTCCAGGAGGGTAAAGCCCTTTTAAGACAATCCTTTCCTTTCATGAACATTTCAAAATGGGTTTTTTTTTTTTAACTGCTTATGAGTGGCATTCCTTCCAGAGATTCAGCATTTCCCATGGAGAAGTTCCAGGGAAGCTGCATTCTGGGATGGTTATACACAGAGGTTTTAAAATCTTGGTTCTCATGGCAACCGCACATATGTATATGTGTGTTATTTAGAGATAGAATCTAACTACAAAGTCGGAGGGACTAGTCCTCCACAAGAGTGCCTCCACTGCACACATCAACCACAATTTGGGGTTCCACAGAACCACCTTCTCTTCTGACCAGCTGGCTAAAGATTTGAGAGTTCCATACCCTCAGGTTCCATATTGCTAGGACAGCTCACAGAACTCAGGAATGTGCATGGTAGCATAGAGCTCTGTACCTCAGAAAAACACGTTCTTAAGCTTAATCCATTTCGGTGAGTGTGAACCCTTGTATACAGAACCTTTTGGCAAGGTTACTGCAGTTAAGGCATGGCCCAGCTGAAACAGGATGTGTCTTAATCTTGTTCCTGGAGGCCTTACAGAGAAGACCACAGAGAGAGAAAGCCAGGGGAAGGAGCTGGAAGTCATCAGAACCCAGGGAAGCCAGGAGAGGTGGCCATGTGCATTGCCGTTTGACAGAAAAGCCAAGGACCACGGAGCACCTGGAAGCCAGCACCAGAATGCCACACTCTTCTGGAAGAAAGCTTAGCCTTAATGATGCCCTGATTTTGGACTTCTCCTAGCCTCAAAACCATGAGCCAATATATTCCCATTGTTTAAGCCAACCCATCACATGGTATTTATTTTAGCAGGCAGGATACTTAAACAATATATGCATGTATGTGTGTGTATTTTTAATTCACATAACATTTACTATATAATAAAGATTTTTTTTCTCTCTAAAGTAATGTGGATTGTGTATAAGGCTGACAATGAAGGTTTCAGGAGTTATAATAAGGTTTCTCTTTTTTTTCCTCATGTTGCTCTGTTCTTTATATGAATCTCCATAATGGACCCAACTTTTATCAACACATTTATGATATTTATTAACTTTTTGGTGCAGTCTTTGTTCTTGGGAATGCGTTTTTCCCCTCAGCACTTAGCATGGCACACAGCACTCCCTCAATTCATTGAGGGAAAAAAACTGATCTAGGTTACTGTGCTCAGAGAAATATAAAACATAAAAAAATATACTTTTTCATGAAAAGTCCTGTTTAAATCCAACAAGCACCTGCAAGCACCTGCAGATTTCAAGATCCTCTAAGGATTGAAAAATCCCTATCTAAAAAAAAACAAACAAAAAAACACTCAAAAAAAAAAAAAAGCATTGTTTCTGAATCCTATTTATAAGATGTCCCAGAGTATCGGTGCCAATTAACTCAAGAACCTTTTTGTGTATGTACGTATTAAGAAAAATAAAAATCAAACCAACAACCTCAAAATGACAGAACTCGAACAGAATTATTCATTTAGATCAGAGTTTCTAAAACCAAGATCCTGGACCAACTGCTGCAGCATCTGAAGTTTTCATTAAATGTATTTAGATACCTATAACCCACCCTTCTCCCTGATTCTGGGCCCTACCTTGGGCTACTTAATCAGAAATTGTAGAGGAGAGACCAAGAAATCTGCATTTTTAACAGCTCTTCATGTAATTAGTCACATTAAATTTGGAAAATCACTGGTCTAGAAAATTGAACCTCTAAATTAAAGCTCAAAAGATCCGTTTGAAGGGCCCTTAAATCTAGAAGACTGTTCTGGAAGTATTTTCCACATATTCATATTTTACTAATTAAACTATCCAATTTGGGGTCACTCATAATCTGGGTCACTCATCAAATACATTTAATAAGCAAGTCAAATTTTTAGCCATGTGTTCATTTGCTTATTATCAGTTGATAGAATAGGGAGAGAATAACCATGTGAAAATTGATTCTAGTGAATCATCTTCTGGGTTGACCAGAGCAGATCAAAATTATCAAAATGTTCTCTTTGAGCCTCTAAATTAGTTATAGCATCTGCAAGCTTAAAATTCCAACTCATCTTCAAGTCTCAGAAAATAATCATTACTACAACAGTTGGTGAAGGAGTTCATTTACACTTTTGGTTGAAGGAGTTCTTTAATTGGTAAAAGCCACTTGAAACCTTTGTATGAAAATTGAAAATTCAGCTATGAAAGTATCCAGCATTTAAGGTTCATATGGATGACAAAACAGGTGACCTTGGGCAGTCACTTAAAGCCTCTGGAGTTTATTTTCAGTTTTCAGTTATGTAAAATAAGGGTTTGGATTGGAAACTTTAGTTCTAAACTATATCCCAGCTCTACAGTTCTCTTCATCTGTTCTCTAGTTCTCAACATGGATTCTCTGGATCCTTTGAGTCCTCAAAAATATCAAAGAGGGGATGGTCTACAAACCACTGCCAGCAGTTTTTAAAAATCAAGAAAGTGTACATTTATTCATGAAAACACTAAATAGACCAAAATTCCAATGGCCTGACTTGGTGATAGAGCACATCAACTCACTGTGATTATTGGGTAGTTCTTTTTAGCATTCATTCATCCCTTACTGTCTCATGAAGGAAAATGAGAACAGTTATAGTGTGATATGTGTTGGGATGCACGTGGATTAGGAAGGACACGGAGAGTCTGCTAACCAACATCGGGTGTGGTGGGGAAGAACTCTCAGGAGAGACTTTGTGTAGAAGGTAATTTCTAAACTGAATTATGAAGGACAAGGAGAATTGGTCAGGTGAACAAGTTGGATATGTGTGTAACATTTGCAAAAAGTTCAGGGAGGGGATAAACATGGTATGTCCTGGGAACTGCAAATAAGTAAGTATGACCAAAAGTTTAGAGCTGATTGGTGTTGAGGGACAAGCAGAAGGGAAGAAGGTTGGAGGAGAGAGCTAAGACTAGAGTGGTAAGCAGGAGTCAGGGTCAAGTTGTGGAGAGTCTGTGTGCCAGGCTTAGATAATACTGAAGGCAGTGCCTTCAGAAGGACTGAAAGTGGAGGATAAACATAATCAGATTCATATTCTATGAAGAACATCACAGCTGCCCTGCAGAGAATGCATGAGAGGAGACAAGATTGAGGCAAAGAGAGTAATCAAGAGCAATTGCAGAAATCCAGAAGAGAGAAATGTTAGAATCTAAACCAAGGTAGTGGGATTGAGGCTAGAAGATGAGGATAAATTCAAAGATTTTAAGGAGTTAGAAGGAATGATTCTTGAGGTTTAATTAGGTGTAGATGGTGGGGAGAGGGCAGAATAAAAGATGATTTCTTAAAAACAGAGTCTGAGAAACAGATCATGATTAGCGTTAGAACCTATCACTGTTGAAGGCACAACTGTGTTTTGTTTTTTAATTTTTTTCACAACTGTGTTTTGACCTGCTGGGTCAGGGCGTGGTGTGAGCTATGGAGTCAAAGCTGAGTTTGAAAGCAGGCTTAGGCACCCCCCTCCCCCCCGCCCCCGCCTCAGGTCTGTAAACTTGGACAAACTACTTAATCTCATTCTATACACTTTAAGTTCTTCTTCTGTAAGATGGTTATATGAAAACCTAACTTCTAGAATCATTAAGTGTAGGGGACAATGAATACGTTGATTTATCCCACTGGCTTACAGCTTGAAGTCTTTACTACTAGCAGTAGTATCATCACCTTTACTGCCGAGCTCATAGGTCCTGCCCGATTTCATGCAAAATCAGGGATAAGACCATAGCATTTCTTTGAACTTGCCAGCACTGCTAAAAGTCTAAAAGGAGGAGAAACCTCTTGATGGTGGACTTTCTGGTCCAGGAGACAGCAGAGTCTCCTGGGAGTGGGGTCCCTCTTGGTCAGCAAGGGTGATCTTAGTCATGTCCCTTCCCATTCTGCCTCCTCTGTAACACTGTTCCCCTCCCTATGGAGCCATCAGATGGGCTCGTGACCCATCCCAAAGGTTTGCTATGAGGATACTATGATCCTAAATGTGAATGTCTTTTTAACCCCAAAAGGCACAAGCAATTCTTTTTTTTTTTTTTAAAGATTTATTTATTTATTTAATTTTCCCCCCTCCCCTGGTTGTCTGTTCTTGGTGTCTATTTGCTGCGTCTTGTTTCTTTGTCCGCTTCTGTTGTCGTCAGCAGCACGGGAAGTGTGGGCGGCGCCATTCCTGGGCAGGCTGCTCTTTCTTTTCACGCTGGGCGGCTTTCCTCACGGGCGCACTCCTTGCGCGTGGGGCTTCCCCACGCGGGGGACACCCTCGCGTGGCACGGCACTCCTTTGCGTGCATCAGCGCTGCGCATGGCCAGCTCCACACGGGTCAAGGAGGCCCGGGGTTTGAACCGCGGACCTCCCATATGGTAGACGGACGCCCTAACCACTGGGACAAAGTCCGTTTCCCCAAGCAATTCTTATGACTATTAATCTGTGTGTCCCCACCCCCATGTCCTGCCGCTCCCAGTATATTTTTCTGCTTCTGCCCGTCTCTCTCTCTTTTGTCTCTCAATTTATCTGTCTCATTCTCTCTCACACACACACACAGAGCACACAGTTTCACAGAAACACAAGCCATACTGTAGATGAGACACCTATGCTGGAGCCACTATGGAGGAGGAATAGTTTCCTTCAGAGTAACTGACACGTGATATCAGCAAATCCTGGCATAGGCAAGTGGGTAAACAGCAGACTTCAGCTCCTGCCACCATAGCTTCCTTATTGGGAGAAAACATTTATATGTAATAATAGTAATACCGGAGCAAGGAGTTGATGCTTAATAGTTTCTGCAGTTTTTTCATGAGGATGCAAATCATACTAACAGGCTCCCAACTCTGTAAGACAAAAGGGCCAGGGACTTCCTTAAAATAAAACTATCTGGGGTAGGACTCCAACCTAAGTCCTTTTGGGCTGGTGGGGAAGCTGACAAGGATATTTCCCAGTATGCAATCAGCTGCCTTGTGCTCACAGAGCAGGGTGCTTGTGAGGTATTTAGACTTCTCAAACACACGGATTCTCAAATTTGCTGGTTATGCCTTCCTCCGTGCTCACCTTCTATCACCTAGGAGGGACATAAGAAAAGAATTAGACTTAGAACACCTTTCCATATAGCAAAGGATGATGAGACAAACAGAAGAGATGTGAAGACTGCTCTATTTTGGAAATGAACAAAACATAAAACCATAATATCTTCAGTGGTGTATTTCTTAAACTTTAAAATGCTGATACATGAAATGTATGTCAAGATTTGTGCTAAAGAGACCAGTAGTAGAGGGCTTTAAGCCCTCAAGGGAAAGAAAATACTCGGCAGTTCCATTCAGGTGGCATGTTGAACATGGATTTGATTTGAACCTTAACAATCTAGCTTCTGCTGTTCTACAATCTAGGACATGAATGCATTAGCACTTGGACTTGGACTTGAATTGCAAATTTGATTTTTGTTGTTCATATTAAAAATCTACACCAGATGCTTGGAAAACATTAGGATTTTGCCAGCTAGTAAAAGGAAATAGTATCATTCTATTTGTATTTGGAAGATTCAGGAAGCATTCTATCTCTGTTGCAGTTCTGTTTGTATCACTGATTTTTTAAAAATAATAATAGCTAAGGTTTAGCAGGTGCTTACCAGAACCAGATTTGAAGCTAAATGTTTTCTATATTATTTTAGTGAAGTTCATCCTCACAGTGACTCTTATGAACCAGTTATTATTAACCTATTTTCCAGATAAAAAAGCCAAGTCTTAGGAGAGGTTGAATATGTTTTCCAGGATTCATTCATTCACTCATTCATTCATTCAGCAAGTATTTATTGAGTGTCTGCTGTGAGCTATTGGGGACCCAGTAGTGGAAAACAACAACAACAACAAAAACAGAGAAAAACTCCTGCCTTCTTGTAACTTATTTTCTACTGGAGGATATCATAGCTAACATTTTTTACATGTAAGGCAACATTTATATGTATTAATATTAACTCTTAGGTGGGAGATCATGGGCTTGAACCCGGACATTCTCAGTCCAGAGCCTGTGTTGCTGTTTCTCTATTACTGTAGTATACTGCCTCACACAGCTAGTCCTGCTCAGCTGGCAAGACGTGGAACTTGGAGTTCCCAGCCAGACCTGTCTCTTCCCAGCATCTTGACCACCACCATGCTGCCTCCCATTTTGCAGAGGAGCAAACTGAATTTTTCCTTATTCTTTCATCCCGCCCACCCATTTCAGGCCCTGGAACAGAATCATGGGCGGACCTATAAGACAAGTGCTTTTTTTTCCTGAAGGTTGAAACTGCTTCTGTAAGTGCTGGGGGCTGCAGGGCATGTTTTCTTTAGGCCCTGAAACTGTGACAGTTAATTCACCACTTGTTCGGAGCTTTGCTCATATGTCTGCCATACTTTCTATCAGAACCATGGTTTCTGGGTTTGTTCATTAAATAACATAATTTTCCCTCAGTTTTGACCTAATATGATAGTTTGAATCAGTGTTGTTTTTTTTTTGTTTTTGTTTTTTTAGGTACTGGGGTCCAGGGAATGAACCCCAGTCCTGGTATGTGGGTAGCTGATGCTTAAACACTGAGCCATGTCAGCTCTTCTGAGTTAGGTTTTTCATTTATTTTGTTTGTTGTTTGTTTTTGTTTTTTTTAGGAGGTACTGGGAACTGAGCCCGGGATCTCCCATGTGGGAATTGGGAGCTCAACCACTTGAGCCACATCTGCTCCAGTATTTTCTTTTAAGTAAAAAAAAAAAAAAATCCAGTGTTTTCCAGTAAGGGCCTCATCTTGTCTTCAGCAGCTCAAGAGCTGCTAGAAAATGACTGCAGAGAGAGTTTGGTATTGTGATAAAAAATCATAAAATTTAAGAACAAAGGTTAGACTGCATTTTTACACAAGGATTCTTTCCACTCTGTTTACTTTTTAAAAGAAATGATCTACTTATGAGAAAGCACCAAGCAATAAACTGGTATTTCTTTGAATTCACCATATCATCCCCACATTTGCTTTATTATAGAGGGGGCATCTCTTGAACCTTGGCGGTTCCATGCATGAGGGCTGAAATATTGGGTCAGAGGGAATCGTACTCATCTCTTCCACTGGTTCTGTGATGTGCATCACCTTTGTCAAGAATAGGAGAGTACCCAGGGTCAAGGGCTTTAGGGTCAGGCCCGCGCTCTGCTCTTCCTCCCTCTCTGCTCCGCTCTGCCTTCTGCCTTCAACATTGTAGTTACTGAAACCCCTCCTAACCTAGCCTAGTCTTCCCTTTGTCAGTCAGCAAGCATTTCCCCGGTATATGCTCTATGACAAACTCCTTCACCAGAGCCAGGGCATTCGCTCTTTCTAACAGAAGGGAAGGGAACAGAAAGATGAATTATATTTGTTGTTAATAGGTCCATAGAATTAGTAAACTGTTCCTTAACTGGACTTTCTTGGAAGAGTTCAGTTCAATATACATAGCATTCCAAGGTAAGAGATACTGTCGCTTCCATTACTGAGAATGCAGAATCTTTAAGTTAAGCATTCCTTATGGTCAGTAGGGCTCTCCTGCTCCAATTAAATTTCACATCTCTCAGCTCCAGTGAATTAGATAACGGATTTGCAAATATTTATTTACCACTGCTATGAACCAGGATGCTATGTGCAGCCATGTAGATACATAGTAAGCAAATTAACAATAGTCCATACCTGCTTTTTTTTTCCTACATTTTTTTTAAAAAAGGAGTTTTAGATTATATAAATGTTACATCAAAAATGTGGGGATTCCCATATACCCCACTTCCTCTTCCTCTCACACTTTCCGTCATCAACAACATCTTTCATTAGTGTGGTACGTTTGTTACAATTGATGAACACATATTGAAGCATTGCTGCTAAGCATGGTCTATAGTTTAATTTTTATCCTTTGCACTGCACAATTTTATAGGTTTTTGACAAAATATATATTGGGATGTGTCCATCATTGCAATATCATGGAGAACAATTCCAATGTCCTCAGAACCTCTGGTGACCACTGCTTTTATATCAATGTTACAGGTTTTTCCATTACTAGAATAATAAGTCTACTTTATTCCATAGTTGCAGTCCCCCCTTATGTTTGTTTGTTCCTCTCTCTTAAGGATTTGGGGATTGTGATGCCCACTCTGCTTCCAATTGAGAGGGGACTTAGATCCCATCAGGCAGATGGATGGACCTATCTTGCTTGTAGTTGTGGATACTCTCTGCTTCTTGTGATGGGCATTGTCCATCATCATCCATTTGTTAGTTGTCTTGGGTGAGTCCAGTGAACTGGAGAGTAGGTGTTAGCTGCAACTCTGCTGAGATTCAGGGCTCAACTGGCATATGAACAGTTGGAAGATTTAAGACTCTGAGACATTTAACTATTGGGTATAGTGCTAATTGTAGGTTCCAATAAATGGGGGAGAAGAAACATGTAGGAGAATTATAAATGAGTCTGTTGTACGTTGGGTGAGATGCATTATCACATATTCCAAGGTTAGGCCCACCAACATGGTGCCGATTTCCTGGGATAGTCTGCCCTGCCTATGGTGTCTAGATGTCTCTAGATTCCCCAGTAGCACCCCTACTTGAAGTAATGTTTACTGTCATAGACAGTGAGATCCTCCTGAGACGTGCATAAGTGTAACCTCTGGAATGACGTTCCAACTCACTTTTGAAATCTCTTGGCCATAAAAACTCATTTGTATTTAATATTTCCCCTTTTGATATAGGTCTTTCTCCAAATGTGTCATTACTTGGTACTTAGTATTAATCCTCAGTGCCAGGGAGGCTTATCCCCAGGAGTCATGTCCTACATTGGGGGCAGAGGGGAAGGCAGTAAATTTACATTCTGAGATTGGCTTAGAGAAAGGCCACATTTGATCAACAAGGAGGTCCTCAGGAGGTAACTTTTAGGCAATATATATTACTAAGCCAAGTTTTTATTTTACAAGAATAAGGTTCATGAGTATAAGCATCAATATCAAGGGCCTGGCACATTGGTCCACCCTCCTTTGCTAGGCACTGCCCATGTACTCCAAAGATTGTCACCACTCTATGAGAGAATGTAGGAGGACTCCCAAGGATGATAATTCAATATTCCATTGGTTATTCTGTGGGTCTCTTCCCACTGAGACAACATCCTATAACCACATGAACACATACTGCATAGAGGCATGCTCCAGATGCACTTCCCCATGTACATCCCCCCACCACCAACACCCCAGACCAGTGCACTAAGCAGACACTTAAGCAATTGCCCCTGAAGTATGACAGAAACTATGATGGAGAAGTAAAGGTTGCTTGGGAACACTTATTCTGGGATATCTAGTCAGGGTCAAGGAAGGCACATAATGTTGTCAGGGTGGATAAGGAATGTGAGGGAAGATTTCCTAGAAGAAATAAAATCTAAGATCCAATCTGAGAAATAAGTAGCTATAAGCAAGGAGTAGCTATTAACAAGGGGATGCATACATTCAAGAAAATAAAACAATGTGTACACAACCCTGGAATCAGAAGGAATCTTGGCACATTTAAGGAACTTAAGAGTTGATAGAACACATATGGAGGGATAGGCATGGGAGGGTGATGTTGAATATAGAGGCAAAAAGATGAGCCTGGAAAGATGAGCAGGGGCCAAGTGAAGGAGACTCAGTTTGAAAACAATGGAAATAATTGCAGGATTATAACCAGGAAAGGGAACATATTTTTAAAAAGAGGTGGCAGTATAGAATAAATTGATTGGATAGCAAAATAATGAATACAAGAAAAGATGAAGGAGTGAATGGATGGATGAATGGAGGCAAGACAAGGATAGTGGCAATGAGGATGAGATGAATAGGCAGGCCTAAAGTAGAATCCATAGGACTTACTGATTGGTCCTGTGGGAAGGTTAAAGAAAAACACTCAGGTTTTTGACTTGGAAAAACAGGTAGATACTGAGATAGGGAACATTGACTGGGATCATGTTTGAGTAATGAAAGGCAATAAGCTCAGTGTTAGACATGTTGAGTTCTAGATGTCTGTGAAATATCCAAGAGGAAAACCTTGGATTTAGTGGAGTCACATCAGAGAAGATTGGGCACAATATGTTGTTTTGGAGTCATCAGTCTAATGTAGATAGTTGAAGTTGTTGTGGTAATGGGGGAAATCTTTGAGGTTAGCATGTAGAATGAGAAGAAAAAGAAAAATGCCTAAGACAGAACATTGAGGAATTCCATTATTTAGGAGAAAGAAAGGGGAATACATCAGAGGCTGAAAAAGAGCAGATGGAGAGAAAGCAGGAAATTTAGGAGAGTGTGATCTCATGGAAGGTGATGGAAGAGTGCTTTTAGAATAGATTGGGTTACTGTATCAAATGGTGCTGAGAGGTCAAGTAAACTAAGCACTGAAAGGAAGTTGTGGGTTTTTTTAAAAGATTTATTTATTTATTTATATCCCCCTCTTCCCTCCTTCCGCCCTGCTGTTTTTGCAGTCTGTATTGTCTTCTCTTCTCATTTTCTCTCCTCTAGGATTCACCGGGATTCGGTCCTGGAGACCTTTGGTGGGGAAAGAGGGTTCCTGTCAATTACTCCACCTCAGTTCCTGGTTTCTGCTGCACTCCACCTTGACTCTCCCCTTGTCTCTCTTTTTGATGCCTTATCATCTTGCACGGGACACTGGCTCACCACGTGGGCACTCGTGCAGGCACTGGCTTGCTGTGCAGGCATGCTTTCCCTTCTTCTTTTTCACCAGGAGGCCCCAGGGATTGAAGCCAGATCTTCCCATATTTTAGGCGGAAGCTCTATCACTTGAGCCACATCCACTTCCCTGAAAGGAAGTTTTGTGTGACATTAAACATTAATCATTTTTATACTATTCAATAAATGTATTAAATACCATATTCTTAGAGGGTTTTTTATTGTGTTCTTTAAAATTTTGTTGACTTAATTCCTTGTTATTCTTAATTATAATGTGGCAAGAATCTAAGATAAGTATTAATCTCTTTCACCAGCATGAGTCATTTTAGTCCATCCAGATCTCATGCTTAGCATTCACTTGGAAAATAATGACAGATGATTCTTCCCTATGAGAGGAGTATTGTCTTTAACTTTTTCTTTTGCTTCCCACCCTTCAAACTTTAGTTTGTTTTCTCTCTTTTAGCCATGTGAGTTTTGCTTTTAGATAAAAGAAACCTTCTCCCATAGAATTTTAATGGAATTCATGGCTACTTTTGAAATTAGAAGTAGAATTTATTTCCTGTGTGTTATTAGCCAATTAAAAGGCAAGTTCGTAGCAATACACTTCTTAAGCAGTAAATATGCTTGGAGATTTAGTCATCCTCTTTCCTTTTTCTTTTCCAGCTACAAGAGACTGTGAAAAGGAAGTTGGAAGGAGCTAGATCACCACTTAATGGAGACCAGCAGAATGGTGCTTGTGATGGGAGCTTCTCTCCACCTAGTAAGCGAATTCGAAAGGACATTCCTGCAGGGATGGACACCATCAACAATTTACCCAACAATATGCCACTGCCTTCAGCTTCTCCTCTTCACCAACTTGACTTGAAGCCTTCTTTGCCCTTGCAGAATAGTGGAACTCACACTCCTGGGCTTCTAGAAGATCTAGGTAAGAATGGGAGACTCCCAGAGATTAAACTTCCAATAAATGGTTGTGGTGACCTGGAGGATAGCTTCACCATCTTGCAGAGCAAGGAGCTCAAACAAGAACCTCTAGATGACCCCACTTGCATAGACACATCGGAAACATCCCTTTCAAATCAGAACAAGCTGTTCTCAGACATTAACCTGAATGATCAGGAATGGCAAGAATTAATAGATGAATTGGCCAACACAGTTCCTGAAGATGACATACAGGACCTGTTCAACGAAGACTTTGAAGAGAAGAAGGAGCCAGAATTCTCCCGGCCAGCGACTGAGACCCCTCTGTCCCAGGAGAGTGCAAGTGTGAAGAGTGATCCCTCTCACTCTCCTTTTGCACACATCTCCATGGGATCTCCCCAGACAAGGCCTTCTTCTTCTGGTCCTCCCTTTTCTACTGTCTCCACGGCCACTAGTTTACCTTCTGTTGCCAGCACTCCAGCAGCTCCAAATCCTGCCAGCTCACCAGCAAACTGTGCTGTCCAGTCCCCTCAAACTCCAAACCAAGCTCACACTCCAGGCCAAGCTCCACCACGGCCCGGAAATGGCTATCTTCTTAATCCAGCAGCAGTGACATTGGCGGGTTCAGGGTCAGGCCCTGTGACTGTGCCCAGCTCCGACATGTCTCCAGCTGAGCAGCTCAAGCAGATGGCTGCACAGCAGCAGCAAAGGGCCAAACTCATGCAACAGAAACAGCAGCAGCAGCAGCAACAGCAACAGCAGCAGCAGCAGCAGCAACAGCAGCAGCAGCAGCAGCAGCAGCAGCACTCAAATCAGACTTCAAGTTGGTCTCCCTTGGGGCCTCCATCCAGTCCATATGGAGCAGCTTTTGCTGCAGAAAAACCAAATAGCCCAATGATGTACCCTCAAGCCTTTAACAACCAAAACCCTGTAGTGCCTCCAATGGCAAACAACCTGCAGAAGACGACAATGAATAACTACCTCCCTCAGAATCACATGAATATGATCAATCAGCAGCCAAATAACTTGGGTACAAACTCTTTAAACAAACAGCACAATATTCTTACGTATGGCAACACTAAACCTCTGACCCATTTTAATGCAGACTTGAGTCAGAGAATGACACCACCAATGGCCAACCCCAACAAAAACCCCTTGATGCCATATATCCAGCAGCAGCAGCAGCAGCCACCGCCACCCCAGCTCCAGGCTCCCAGGGCACACCTGAACGAGGACCAGAAACGCATGCTTCTCATGAAGCAGAAAGGAGTGATGAATCAGCCCATGGCCTACACTGCACTTCCACCCCACAGTCAGGTAAGGGTGAAAGTGAGACACACTTTGAGCAGTTCTGGGGGCACATTTCAGCCTGTCACTGCTCACCAAGCTTCCGCCGTAGAGGTGTTTAATTACCTGCAGCCTCCTTCCTACATCCTCACCTAGTTGCCGGGTTGGTTTTCTTCCTGTCTTATATGCGATTGCAAAGGGCGGCACTTATGGTTAACTCCCCTGGATTTGAATGCCTAAGGATCAAACTTTCTTTATTCCTGACTGCATATAAGAAACCAAAAATTTCATAAAATTCTCACTGAGGGAGGCAGGCTGCAGGGGTCCCCAGAATACATGGTACTCCCTCCATAGGTTCTCTCTCAGATAGTACAGTCTAGAGTGAGAGTGGTGGGGAAATGGGAGCATTTAGGAACATGAGCAACCATCTTCAAAGGCCCTGAAAAACCTTTACCCACTTTACTGCATTATGAATAAAGGGAAATTTGGATACTTAATGTTCAAATGTGGGAGCACTTCCAGTGTTTCAAAGTGAAGGGGAGGGTCGATCTTTGTAGGACCATTCAGTGTTTAAACATTTGCTGCTGGACTAGAGCAGCTAGAAGCTACTGTACTTTGGAGTACAGTAACACCTCTCCAATTCATTCAATCAGATGATTTGACTCTAAGTCAGGAAAATTTGATGGTGGATATATGTGAGTGCTGTACTAAAATAAAATCTGCTCTTTCCCACTGTCTTCCTACCTGACATCTTGATTTAGGGGTGTAGTTGTCAGTGAAACATGGTAAAAATGAGTGGCAACCAGTTGGGGAGTAGACTCTTGTTGACAATCATTTCGTTCACCTTATCCTGACTGGGGGCAAGCAGCCAGTGCTCCTTTAATTTAACACTTTATCTACCCTGAAGGAAAGGGGAGTGTAATGTTAAGACTGACCTTCCCTTAACACAGATGGATTCATGAGGGATCACTTTGCTGCCAATTGCTACTCTGTACCTCAATTCTTTTTGGATGCCTTCTGATTGAAGATTTTGTGGAAAAGTCTTTGCTTTAGAGGCCCTCATGTACAAAGAGGTTCTAGCTAGTGTTGGATATGTATCCACAAACGGATGAATTAGAAGCACTGAGCCGTGATGCAGGTACTTCTTGCATCACTAGGTGGTGGTTTGCATCTCGTGTCTCCTTTCATGCCCCGCCTCTCCCTCCCCACCAGCTTGATGAAGACTGCGTGCTGGACGTGATGTTGGCATGCAGAAACAGGCCTGGCTCTGTGGCTTGATTCTTGTCCTCCCCAGCCTTCCAAACCCAAAACCTCACAGTGGTTTCTTGTTTGCACATGCCAGCCAGCTCTAAAGAAATTCTCTCTGGATAAAAAAGATATATATATATAACTTGGTTTACATCAGCTGCAATCAGTAGCTGGTATAAAAACATCATTGAAATGTGAACTTTTATGTTTTATCATGGGTTTGATTAAAAATATATACCCCTGGAAAATGCAATGTTTTGTATGCTTCATTATTAAGTTTTTGAGCAGGCAAAAATACAGGCAATATGCAGGAATGCTTGTTGTAGCCCAGATGCATCAGAAGGTTTATGAGATCGCAAGCTGTCAGAATGGTCTGTTGTTAATCTTAATACAAAGTGTGCTTCTACATTCACTGTTTTTTTTTTTTTTTTTTTGCCAGATACAGTAAAAGATTTCCACTGAGCCA
This sequence comes from Dasypus novemcinctus, assembly GCF_030445035.2. Taxonomy (NCBI): domain Eukaryota; kingdom Metazoa; phylum Chordata; class Mammalia; order Cingulata; family Dasypodidae; genus Dasypus; species Dasypus novemcinctus. Next base: position 54,075,365 of record NC_080673.1, read on the forward strand.
GACTAAAGCTGATTAATTCCAACCCTCAGGCTCTGTGGACATGTGGGAGCAATGATGCACCCATTCTCACTCTCCACTCTCACTGAATGTCTTTGGAGTGAAGTTCCTATCTTTCCTAGAACATGAGTTTTAAAGGTACTTATTTCAGGTCCTTGTGTCTACCTCATTATGAGTAAGTGAAGCCTTTACCTCCAGAACTCACGTTTCTAAAAGACTCAACCAGGTGAAACAGCAAAGGTGATGGTTTTCTGTATTAAATCTCTATACGCATCCTCTCTTCTTCCATCTCACAAGGTACTTTCAGGGTAGACAGAATCTTCCTTTGTGAGGCTTCCTTAGAATAAACAATCCTTAACCTCATAAAGAACCATCAGGCAAGAAGCACATTTCTAATGAAATATTAACTCACTAATGTTTGAAACAAGCTTCAAAATACATATACAAACATGTGGATATCTTTCTGCAAATATACCATTTATTTCATGCTTTTATCTGATTATAGAGCAGTATTTACATAATTCTCAGAATAGTTAATTACACTACTGCGGGTGCATTGCACAAAAACGAGCGCAAATTACAGATAAGATATAAAATATAATTACACATAGTTATAGTTCAAATTTGTTTTCTGCTGCTGCTAGTGAAAATTCACTTTTTTTTAGTTGGCAACAAGGACCATGATCAACACTTAGTTTTAATGAATGATACAAGCACCAAAGCTTATAGTTGGAGATCACTGGACAAATTCAAGATAATCTTACATAGATGTGTCCTTATTCTGGATATTTGTAGAAATAAATAGAAATGCAGTCGGTTCTTGGATAGTTCAAAATAGATGGAACCAAAAGTAGAAACAAAAAAAAATTGTATTTCAGAATTTTTAAATATGTTTTATCTAGTAATTTCACTTCTCAGAATTAACTTATTATTCCTTATAATCATTTGAATAAAATTATATTTATAAAGATTATGTACTTAGTATTCCAAGAGTGAGAAATTGGAGGCAAAATAATTTTTTTGGTAAAATAAATAATATACATGAAAATCATGATATTATTGAATAATTAGTCAAGGAAATTGATGAGTGAAATAAGCAGATCATAAAAAAGTTTGAATGACATAATCCAAATTGTATGTAATTATACACTGTACATGCGTGCATCCATATATTTATATATAGATATATATATGTATGTATGTATGTATAACCAAAATGTTGATAATGGTATTTTCAGTTGGTAAAATTATAAGTGATTATTGTTTTCCTCTATACTTTATTGAATTTTTAAAATTTCCTATCATTTGTGTATACTAATTATAAATCAGAAAAAATACTTTTTTTAAGGAAGGGAAACTTCCTATTGGAAAATGTTTACACTTTGCTAATTGTTAAATAAGCATCTTTATTTGGTCCTGTTTGCCCCCTGGATTGAGGGCATACCATTCTTTTCTATTCATTTATATGTATTAGTTATGAATCCCCGGTTTAGGAGAGAGTTCCAAAACCTTCTCTTCATATTCACACTCTTTTCCTCTTATTCTCTACATCTCCTTTTCACGCCTTACCATCTTCTCTAAATTTCCATAAAACTTCAGCTAAAATAGTGACAATACAAACATCAATAAAATCTCTACCATTATAAGAATTTTCATTTATTTTTTAAAATATGCAATTCTGTGATAGAGTAACAAGAACTTCCTTTGGTCTTGTCTCCCAGTTATCTTCCTAAGCTTGTGTTTCTCAAGGTCGGGAACTCTCTTTCACACACTCACACAACACACACTCTTGTCCACTCTGTCTCTCTTGCTCTCTCTTTTTTTTTTTTACCTAATTTTTGCTTAGCGCCTAACATAAGGGTGTTTAACACATCACTTGATGATGATTACAAAAGTTTGGGCCAAAAATATGTTTATAGTTGATTATCAGCTCCAATGAAGATAGCATTAGCACAAATAACACAGAGCTGCTTTTGAGATCAAATAGAAGAACTGGAAAGGCAAGTCTAAAAAGAATCCTTTAATATGAGGTGGTTATCTTGAACCAGTGGAACAACAATGAGATTACTAGTATAGCAAACAACCCGTGTCTGACAGACAAAAGACAACGAAGCAACTGTGAAAGAAGTAAACCAAAGGCAAATAACTGCCTACTGGTCAGTGAAGGTCATGAGGGCACACAGAGCCTAAGAATAATTCCTATGTGGTATAATGAAAAGTGAATAATTTCTAACATTGGACTAGACAAATAATAGACTACCTTGCTGCTTTATTCTTTACATGTTTGTTTTCTGTGTATGGTTGTGCATATCGTGATAAGTACATGTATGCTCCTATTACACAGATTGTTTTCCCTTTCAATTTTATTTTACCAAAATTTGTTGAGTACCATTTAAATTTTTTAGCCATAAAATCGCCACAGAGAGAACAGTGCTCCAGTATTCACAGCCTTCATGGCAATCTCTTTGAAAATACACATTCCTTAACTTCAAAAACCTGGAGCCCCTTTATTCAGTTCCCTTAAAATATATACTGTGTATTTTATCCAGTTAATACATACACATGATTCAAATAGTAAAATAGTACTACAAGGCAAATAGCTACCCCGTTTTACCCCTTCATTCTTAATTTCTGCTTCCTAAAGGCAACCACTTCAATTCATTAATTCTTTTCTCTTATTTATCTTCCATAAACTGTTTTTTCTCAATGTTTCAATTGTTTGATTTTATAAAAGATAACAGATTCAAGTCACTTATACCACTTCCTCACAAACATATGCAATTTCCCCACCCATACCTCTCTTTTCTCTTCCCTATTCTCTCAATATGACTATGTGAATCACAAATTATGACTTTGAAGTATTCCATGTTTACATGTCAAGTAAATATTTTTCGGTTTAATCTTGTAGTATATTATGATTATGTTTCCTTTCTTTTACAAATTTTTTTCCTGGAATAATTGCCCCCCCCCCTTTTTTACTGTTACCTCTGCACCTACCTTCAAGCCATTCTCAAACTTTTCTGACCCTGTAAAACTCTCAATATGATCAAACACATCACATAATGTATTTTCTTATCTTTTCTTGCCTTTTCTCTTTCTATATCACCTCTTCCTCTCTTCCTCTCTGTGTTCTTCCATCCTTCCTTTCTTGCTCTCCTAAAGTCTCTCCTGAAGGACTCTATCTCTTGCTCCAATCTGCTTCCATCCTCCAGTTTTCTTGGCTCCCACTTTAATGTAATTCTGAGGCTGCCCTTCACCATCATCCTTAGAATTTGCTTCGCCTCTTTCTATGTCGCATCATCTGTTTTGTTTTGGTTTGATCTCTCCTCCTATTTTGTGGTCTGTTTCCTCAAGTTGATCTCATAGCTTCTTAATAAAGGGTACATGAGAGATTTTTTTATTTGGAAATTACTTTTTAGATTGTCTCCTCATATATGGTTGATAGCCAGATGTAGAATTATAGTTTGGAAAACGTGTTCAATCACAATTTTACAAGGATCTCTTCATGGTCCTCTGACTTTCATACTGTCAAGAAGTCCAGGGCCACACAGATCCCCCAAACTATGTGTGAGGCATATGTTTTTTCATGTTTGGGAGCTTTTTGAATCTTCTCTTTATCTCTGAAATTTCATTATGATATGCCTTAGTGTGGCTTTTTCATTCACTGTTAGGTATTATGGGCTTTAAAAAATTCTGGAAACTTGTGTTTTTAAGATCTGGGATATATTCTTATGATATTTCTTTGACCATTTCTCCCTTACTTTTTCTCTTGTTTTTTTATCTTCTGGAATGTTTATTCTCATGTATTAGATCTCCTGGATTTTTCTCTAATTTTCCTATCTTTTATATATTCTATGTCTTTCTATGTCTTTGTCTTTTTTGTTTTATGTTCTGTGTGATTTCCTTAGCTTTATCCTTCAACCCTAATTTTTTTAAGTGAACTTTATTTCAACTTCAAAAAAAAAAAAGACAAAGGTCAGCTTAACAAATTATGAAAGCTTTACTCTAAAAATTTCTGTCCAGGCACATTTATCTCATTTAATCCTAAAAATAAACTCATTTGTTTCTCCAGTGTTCAGAAAGATACATACATGAGTATATATTGGTCAAATGACATGACCAAGGTCTCCTTGTTAATGAAGAAAAGACAATGCTTAATCATATTCATAAATACTAAAAAATTTTAATTTCCATCAGCTCTCTCTTATTCTGATTAGTCCATTTCCATCTAAGAATATTATCATTTTAAAAATTGTTTTCTTGTGCTTCTGCTTTATCACTATTTTTCCCAAGTGCTCCTTTTCCATATGCTTATTTTGTTTCTGCTTCTTGCTTGCTTGAAGCTTTTCTCAAATGTCTATTTCAGAGTGAGGCAAAATAACGCTAATTATTTGCTCTGTGTGCTTAGTCAGGGCTTGTCAAATAGGGAGCTTTGCTGTTCTGTTAGAACCTGCTCATTTCACTGGGTTAGGATCTGTAGATATTTTTCTCTTGGGTCAGTTAGAAAAGATTTTCTACAAACCATTACTGAGGTTTATAAATCTGGATGCAAGACTTTCTGGCGCTAAGCAGGAGAAGGGAGTTGGTATGTGGTAGTGATAGAGAAGGAGGACTTACTAGACTTCCACTTCATCTGCCTGTTTTCATATGGCTCTTCAACCTACCCTCAGCTTGCCCTGGGATCTGGTCCAGAGTCTTGTCATTTAATCTCTCCAGAGAGCAAGGAAGGCATTGTCCTCTTTCAGTTGGGAGGAGGGTATCTGGTCCAATTTTCTTTTGGCACCCTTCCCCTCCTCTACCCTGGCACTCTGATTCTCAAGTCTTTACAGCATTCTTTAGCTTGAACCACCTTGCTTACTTTTTGGCTTCCTCTACTCTAGGATTAGATTTTATTTTTTCTAAGCTGCTAAATCATTTCGCATTCAACCATCTGATTTTTGTCTTCCAAAATTTTGTTGACATTCCTCTAATACTGTTTCCATCTCCCCTCCTCTTTGTTCTTGAATATTTATATCATTGTACTCCTTTATTATTATACTGGGGTGTTGGAGGAAGCCAAGATAAATGTGGATGTTCAACCTACCAGAGGCTACCTTAGTGACAGTTAACACCTTTCTACTTGAATATTGAATATTGCCCCATATAGAAATTTATATTTTACAACAAATTTCGCATTATTGTAGCTTTCTTTTTAACTTTTATAGGACAGTTTCATAAAACTTAAAGTGCTCTCTTAACATAAAGTTTATATATGTTAAGCACATGTTTTCCAGAGAACAACAGGGTCAACATTATCATCTTGCTGCTTTAGAATAAGATCTTGTGGTTGTAGCATTGACTAGTGTTTGTTTGTTTGTTTTTTTCAATCTTGAAAATATTGACTTACCTCAAGGACTATGAAAACAATTTAGGTTCCATGACCCTGACTAAGCCAATACTGTCTGGCAACTCAGATACAAGGTAATATATTGACAGAACATTCATCACTGAGTGAATCCAGTGCCACCCAGCTGAGAGAAACCAGTGGGCAGAGTTGCTACAGAAATCCTGGTAATAATAAAAATGTCCCTGTTGATAGGTAGAAAACATCATCCCCATACACATACTGGCATATTTTGAAAATTCTGATTGATATTCTGTCAGAGGCTTAGAAATATGAGACTAAGAGTAAATAGCAGAAAAAGAAAAGTTTTATGGAAGGAATTAGTTTACAATAGGATTGTGGAAGAAAGAGGTTTTAAATGGCTCCCTATGAGAATAGACTTTTAAGAGTTTTATGGGGCAAGAATATTCTTTTTACTGAAAGAGCTTACCACCATCAAACAGTGATTCTGAGAATGTTCTGTGCTAAAAATCACCTGGGGAAATTGCTCAATATGCAGATAATCAGATTCTACTGCCAAAGACTTATTAATCAGTAAGTATAGGCTGAGGCCTAGGAATGTGCATTCTAATAAACACACACCCCCATACACACAGACCTGCTTCTAATGGAAAAATAGTACATAAGATAAAATTGGAACTGTGGTTGAAGCAGCCTATGCTTATTTCATTGCACCATATTTGCATATGCTTAAATATGGCCATATTGTCTGTGGAACTGTAATTCTTGAAGGTCTAAGACTTGTATCATTTCAAGTAAGATGGGAAAATTAGGGAAGCGGACTTGGCCCAATGGACAGAGTGTCCGCCTACCACGAGAGGTCCCCGGTTCAAACCCCAGGCCTCCTTGACCCGTGTGGAGCTGGCCCATGCACAGTGCTGATGCACGCAGGGAGTGCCCTGCTATGCAGGGGTGTCCCCACATAGGGGAGCCCCTCTCGCAAGGAGTGCACCCCGTAAGGAGAGCCGCCCAGCATGAAAGAAAGTGCAGCGTGCCCAAGAATGGCGCCGCACACACGGAGAGCTGACGCAGCAAGATGACGCAACAAAAAGAAACAGATTCCCGGTGCCACTGATAAGGATAGAAGCGGTCACAGAAGATGACACAGTGAATAGACACAGAGAGCAGACAACTGGGAGAGGGGAGTAAGGGGAGAGAAATAAATCTTTTTTAAAAAAAGATGGGAAAATTAGGTTATTCTGCACTTGATGGATTTCTTTTTCTTCTCCTTTTTTAGTATAGAGTGAATTTTTACCAGATCAAATCTTATGGATCCTATCTATATTTTGTGAATCATAATTATTCCCATTGATTTTGTTAATAGGACAAAGCAGCCCCTCCCCTCCAACTCTCATGATGTGGTGAAGGAGTAGAATTTCCCTTCACTTCTCCAGGAGAAGGTTGGTCACTTATTTCTTCTTTAAAGGACCTATTGAGGAGTTGACCTTGTGTGTGCTAAACTGCTATCCTCAAGATCTCTCAGAAGAGAGATTGCCGTGAATAGAGAGTGCACACCTTAAGGAAGCACATGGCTTACTTAAGACTTCCTTTTAGATATCCTCCTCAGGGCAAGGCTGCTTTCAGGCATATCAGCATGGCCCTAGCCTTGTGTTCTGTGTTCTGACACTCTGTTACTTCAGGGATGGCATCCTGGCCCCTTTCCAGGTGTCCTTGGGCTTTGAGGAGGTAAATCGCACCCCACTTCCTTCTTCTTAGATACCTTCCTGTTTAAGGAATGTTCTACTGCCTGGGCCTCAGCCCATTGCCCCTCAATGGGTATTTAGTGCATTCATAGGTGATAAGAGTAAGTCAGATGTTTTCCCCCTGACAGGAACATACTAATGTAAGGGTCCAACACAAGAATAGAAAATTGTGAAACTTAAGCAGTCATACTTCCCTCTTGCATATTCATTCCTAAAATTCTACATACCATGAACCAAGAAGGGATACCAAAATAAAATAATCTATAGTGCCCAGTGCCCAGGAATGCACGGTGTAGGCAGGGAGAGAAGGAAGCACTTGTGTTGGGGCAGTATAAGGCAGCAAGTGGTTGAGTGACACATTACTGAACTCTACGTTCAGGATCATGGACAGAGAAGGTAGGCAAGAACGGCCTCCAAGAGGAAGATTCATTTGAGGAAAACCAAGAGCCAGTAGGAGATGGATGGGAGGTGGACGGAAAGGCATTCTGGTAAAGTCAAAGCGTTGCTCCTTGGGTGGACAAGGCAGATTATCCAGGCTGGAGCAGACAGTTCATACTGAGGAAGAATGAGGTGAAATTTGAGTGGAAAAGGGGTTAGGAGACTTTTTAATATTTGAAGTTGAGACAGTAAGAATCTCTATCTGGATGTAGCGATTAAAATTTAAGGAAAAATGCGCACAAGTGGTATTCGGAGGAAAGAAACAACTGAACTTGGTGATTTTGAATATACAATGAGATGAAAGGGAAACAAATCAAATGTCTATAATCTTAATGTTGAAATTAGGATAGGGTAATAGCTTCTGAAAGATGACGCCATGATCATGTCTTATACAAATCTAAATAACAAATTTTGTTTATATTTAAAAGCAACTCAAAAACTTGTTTACCTTATTATTTGCCTTTATCTTCTGATTTGTAGTCCTCATTTGCTAATTTACTCATTCCACACTCAGCGAAAGGTGTGAAGCAACGTTATAGCATTCTTTTAAGTTTGTGCTAAATTGAACCACAAATAGCTAATCTCCTGTGCTTTTTGTTTTTACAAATGTTTTTTGATAAATTCGTATTATTATGAAAATTGTTGTTTTTATTATTTAGAGTCGTAACAGGCTATCATATGTTCCTTTTGCTTAATAATTCTATCAAGGTATTTACTTGGTCACATCTTATCTATTATTTGAAGAGAGCCCTCTATAAAGATAGTTATTATGCAGTTATATATGAGGAGCCAGTTCCAAGCTTTAAAACATATCAGCACAACTTTCATTAACTATTCATAGCAACTTTGGGCTCTTCTATAGGCTACAAAACTCTTTGAAAAAATGCTGTTTTCTAAAATAAAGACATCTATTATATCTTGGTTCATGGGCCAGTTTCTGTACAATCAATCATTTTTATGATACCAAATGGTTTGCATCTGACCCAGTGCATAAGGAATCAAAATACATTTTTTTTTTTTTTTTTTTTTTTTAATTTAATTTCCCCCCCTCCCCTGGTTGTCTGTTCTTGGTGTCTGTTTGCTGCGTCTTGTTTCTTTGTCCGCTTCTGTTGTCGTCAGCGGCACCCGCTTCTGTTGTCGTCAGCGGCACGGGAAGTGTGGGCGGCGCCATTCCTGGGCAGGCTGCTCTTTCTTTTCACGCTGGGCGGCTTTCCTCACGGGCGCACTCCTTGCGCGTGGGGCTCCCCCACGCGGGGGACACCCTTGCGTGGCACGGCTGCACTCCTTGCGCGCATCAGCACTGCGCATGGCCAGCTCCACACGGGTCAAGGAGGCCCGGGGTTTGAACCGCGGACCTCCCATGTGGTAGACGGACGCCCTAACCACTGGGCCAAAGTCCGTTTTCCACAAAATACATTTTATGTTAAGTATATTTCCAATGGGTTGTCATGATTAGTTAATATGAGAATGCAGGGTTTACCTATACATTTTTATTTACTAAGCAGTAAATATTGACTCCAAATATTATCCAAACCCATAACTCCTATTTATTAATATTACAATTTCCTAGAATAGGTTTCATAAACACAACTGTATTTTCTAATTGCTTTTACACCTGAGATGTTTGGGAATCTATTTGGGCTTCTTTTCTGTACTGGACTCTAGACAGTTCATTCAAAGGACACTTTAACAATCTTGTTATGACAGGAATACGTTCAGTGCTAAGCTGAAGTTAGTAGTACAAGAAGAAACATCATCTCTTTTTAAATATAAGAAAGTTAGGAAAAAGTTAAATAAGTACACACTCAGATACGAATTTGGGTGTGCTTCAGGTAGAGAGACACCCACCCTCTCGAGGGATTTCTGGTTTTATTGCCTGTCCTTAGGGGTTAGGGTTTCCGCTGATTGGAGTATTTAGGACAAAGCAGGGAAGATCGTTGGGTGGTTTGGTTTCTAGGGGTTGCGTCCGGTGGCATCTGGCTTCTGGTTGTGGTGCACGAGCCCTGAGCTGGTGTGAGGGGTTTAGGAAAGTAGCAGGTGGTGATGGTGGGGCCCGTTTTGGGCTTTTTTCCGCTTTCTTCCCTGTGAGAAGGAACATCATTTCTCTGTTTTTTTTTTTATTCTTCCAGGGTAATCAAGTTCTTCTTTGTTAATTCTTCACATTTAATTGTCATGAATTACCACAGAAAGCAGGGTCACTAGGAGGACCACAGTATTTTAAATAGGGCCCCTGAGAGGTCAGCAAGCCAAGGTTTGAGGAAGAAATGACCAAAATATGTGAAAATACTCACAAAGCCACGGGAGCCATCCTTAACAAAGGCATCCCGATACCACATGCTTCCGAGCTTAGTGCAATGGATCACCTGTTCAAGGAACAGGAAATTGGCCTTCGGATCCTGGGTTCCAAAATTGCTCCCTGCAGTGGAGCCATGCACGACAGGATGACCCTCACCCTCGACTCTGCTGGCCCATGGATCGTCATCTCTTGACGCAGAAAGTGGTCCACCTCTGGGCCCTTCTGGCCTTACTGGTGCCTTTGTGAGAAGTCTTATGAAAAGCATCACCACCACTCCAGACCCCCCAGAGAAGATGAACCAAAGCCCCAGCCCCACGAGACGGCAGCCCTGGTGTGATCGTAGCCCCCTTGAGCCTTAAACCAGACACCACTGTGCTGTGCACAAACCACACAACCACAGGTAGTGGCCCTGGGTCCACGTGCTCAGTCGCTGAAAATCACTAACTGCAGAGCAGAGTCAGCCTCTCAGGTCAGTGCAGCAAGGAATTGAGGTAAGTGTGATGCACAGTGCCCTCAGGAGCTCTTGCTACGGCAAGTCAAAACTTGTAGCTTGAACAGCGATGGAAGATGGAGGACTGTGGAATGCAAGGCCATTGGCATCTGATTGTCTAGCAGCCTTCGTGGGGTAATGGTAATTTAAATATCTCCTGTTAGTAAGATTTTCATTCGTGTGGCAGAAAAGGCTAGAAAAAATAGTTGAAAAATATTTTGGCCTTAGCGTCCTTCTCTGGGGCAGTGATAGGTTTAGATGCTTCAAACTCCAGAGCAGCGCTTGCTGTTTGAGATACAATACAAGCCACAGATGCAGACCATATAAGTTAAAATTTTCAAGAGACCACATTAAAAAAAGGAAAAAGAAACAAGTGAAATTTTAATATTATATTTTTATTTAACTCAATATATCAAAAATATTTCAACATGTAATCAATGTAAAAATTATTAGTGAGATATTCTTTTTTTTAACTCCCCCCCCAATGGCTTGCTTGCTGTCTGCTCTCTGTCCATTTGCTGTGTGTTCTTCTGTGTGTCTGTATTTATTTATTTTTATTTATTTCCTTCCCCTCTTGCAGCTTGTTTGTTGTCTGCTCTCTGTGTCCATTCACTGCATGCTCTTCTGTGTTTTCACTTGTCTTCCCTTTTTTTTTGTTGTGTCACCTTGCTGAGTTGGCTCTCTGCGGCGCTTGTGGACCGGGCAGCACTCCGTGGCATTTGTGGGCCCGGAGGCACTCCGCAGCATGGAGCACTCCTTCACAAGGAGGCCCCGGGACGCGAACCCAGGGCCTCCCATGTGGTAGACGGGAGCCCAACTGATTGAGCCACAGCCACTTCCCTTTACATTCTCTTTTTTATACCAAGTCTTTGAAATCAGATGTGTCTTTTGCACTTACAGCACATCTCATTTTGGAGCAGCCACGTTTCAAGGGCTCAATAGCCACGTGTGGAGAGTGGTGTGATATTGGACAGGACAGGTCTGGAATTATAACCACAAAATCTGCTCTGTGATCGAAAAGGCAAGAGGCTAGACCAGAAGTGATACAAAATGAAAACAGCAGAATTTTCTTTTGCTCTTTTGGAGCTCCTGACTATTTACATGGCCTTTTAAAAACTATGTACTCCTAAATTGGACAGAAGGTATTAGTGCAGATTTGTATAAAAAAACATAAGATAAAAAACTTACTAGTTTAATACTATACACTTTTCCTGTGAGTTCTCTTCAGAGGATTAATCCGAGCCTGTGAAGATACGTAGTTTGAAACACGACAAGCCCCGTGCCGCTCAGTGGGGGCCCTCTACGGATGGCACTGAGCCTGCCCTTCACCACAACCCACAAACAGCAGATTTAGCACTCCTGTCATTAGACTTCACCTGATCTGTGTAGCCCATGGCCTTCACATACTTCCACAGTCATTTGTGTGTAAGGTGGCTGCTTATCGAGAGAAGTGCGGGCTTTATTCATTCATGACAGAACATTTGTGAGCAGCCTTGGGGCCATATAAACATCCCGTGGAGAGGTCAGACGTACCTGACTACCTATTAACATGTCAATGAGGGTGGCTGGTGCTCTGGGCGTGTTTTCTACGGTTTTGATGAACTTCATTAATTATGTTGAGAAAGAAAGGTATGCAGCTGGAAAAGAACCCATTTAGCTCTACGTGAACCTGAGTAATTGGACAGTTGGCAGAGTGTTAAATTGTTGGTCTAGTGAGAGAAGCTCCCATATAAACACAATTCCTCCAAACACCACAAAGCAGACACAGTTCACTCAGCCTTTGCAAGATTCCCACTGCCTCCACATTTTCTTGGCTTGAGAACCTGTCTGGATGGATATAAGATAGTATGAGATGAATTAAGGACCTGCAGTGGTAGGGAGGTGGCAGAGTGTAGACGTAAGGAGTCGGTTCTGTAGTTACAACAGGAGTACAGATCCTGGCTTCACCACTTCATTACCTGCAGGACCTGAGAAGCTTGCAAAACCTCTCTGAGCTTTGGGTTTTTCATCCAGAAAAGGATGATAACAATGATAATAGGATTATTTATGACAATACTGCATACTGACTGGTGTAAAGCATGCCAGATAGTATTGAGTCCATGGTATATATATATATACACTAGGTGTATTTGCTAAATTTTTAAAATTAATGGTATCATTCTGAATCCTTTTAGAAGATTATAACTATGCTTCAGTTTCCCTCTAAGCCACCTTTATTCATTCATTAACTCATCGTTCATTTATTCATTTGATGGGCATCTATTATGTACCTGCAGTGTCCAGTTATTGGGCATACAAAGAAGGACAGATTCTTATAAAAACATATTATCATATATATGTGAAAATTATATAGACAGGACTGCAAACAAAATGGTAAAATGGTGTTAATGTTCTATGTTTAAAGCCAATTGTTAGCAGGTTTTCCCTGCTGATAAAAAATGCTTTCTTTCATCCTGGCTAATGAAAGATGATTATTCTTGCATTCACCTCTGTTTAAAATAAAAATTACTTGTTTGTCATGTTGCCACCTTTCTGTTTGTTTTAAATGATCTTAAGTGAGAAAAACATCTCGGAGATAATCCACTGACCCCCTCCAATCTTTAAGGCCTTTTAGACTTTTAGAGATTTTACCATACCCTGGATTAGGAGCAGGTAAATAAATGCTCCCAAAATAATTTTTTAAAACTCTTATTTTAAAGTGCTTTTTATTCTTTTATGTTGGAGGGGTGTTTATTTAGATTAAAAGAGGTGTTTTTTAAAACTTTAAAATTTTAACTCCAAAACAAAGAGCTTGATGGGAGAAATTACTTTCTTAGTTAGCTATTGCTGTATAACAAATACCCCCAAAAAAACTTAGTTTAAACAACAAATATGTATTATCTCACACAGTCTCTGAGGGAATCTGGGAGCAGCTCAGCTAGGTGGTCCTGCCTCAGTGTCTCTCGGGAAGTTATAGTCATGCAGTCTGCTGGGGCTGCAGTCACTCATCTGGAGACTTGACTGGGGCTGGGAATCCACTGACAGCTCACTGACATGGCTTTTGACTGGAGGCCTCAGTTCCTTGCCACCTGGATCTCTCCACAGGACTGCTTGAGTGTTTTCATGACATAGAAGAGGGCTTTCCCAGAGTGAGTAATTCAAGAGAGAGCAAGGAAGAATCTACAGTGCCTTTTATAACCTGGTCTCGGAGTCACACAGCTTTGCCTCTGCCTTATGCTATTAATTGGAACCAGATCACCAACTGCAGTCATCCTCATGGGGAGGGAAATTAGGTTCTACCTTCTGAAGGGAGTGTCAAAGGATCCACGGACACATTTTAAACCACCACTATTACCAAGGATGGCTTTCTGACATTTCATAACATGCGTATGTGGTATGGGCACAGGAAGCTTAGGATGGGAAGAGCTGAGCTGGCACAATGAACAGACCTGTCTGCAGGGGTGAGTGGCATGAGCACTGGAAGGTATGGTTGAGGGTGGGAGTAGGGGATGATAAGTCACAGGCTCCACATACATTAGGATGTTTTCTTTTTACTTACAGCCTAGACTTGATATCAAAGTAATACCTCAAGGCTGAGAATCAGTGTGAAATTCTGGGGTCAAATGTGCTTATATTTAAAGTAGGATATAAAATTTTTAGAGGATCTTAGCATCTGACCTATTATTCACTCTAAACTCAACGTGGTTATTTATATGATTTTTCATTTCTGCTTTAAGAATTCTTTCCTTTGCCTTTTCATTTTAAGCATTTCTAACCCTCCTGTTTCTATCCCTTCCCTGCTCATCTGTCCTGTCTTTCCTACTGAACTATTTCCACCTGAAAGGTACTACAGATTTGAGGCTGCAATTCACCTCTGTGTGCACACAGAGTTCTTCCAGAACAATCTCCAGTACCTCAGTTTTCCATTACACAACCTCCTGAGTGCTGCCATTAGTTACGTTATAACTTCCTATTATTGAATATTTCAGGGGCCAAAGCCCTCAGTGCTCTATGTTGTCCACTTAGTCATCTCTCTCCACCTTTGTATTATTCACAGCAAGATGCATACACGCAAATCCTTTAAGACCTTCGGGCTTTTTTTTTCCATTTCCCCTTCAAACACGAATCACCTAGCAACATTTATTGAGGACCAATTTCACAGAAAGCCATATTCCTGTTATTGTGAGCATCACAAAGGAAGTAAAAGGCATGGTTCCCCCTTTTAGAAGTTTATCCTTTGGTAAAAGCTGGATTAAAAAAAATTTTTTTTAATGACAGCACCCAGATTCCTGCCTATAATCAATAGAGTGACATTTTGTCCTAGTTACAGTGGTCCAATTCAAGTCTTACTCTTTTTATAGCTTTTAATTGAGATAGCTAGCTGTCTTTTAGATTAAGAAAATCGTTTGCCTGAGTTTGACTTCCTAGTATTATAAACATGTTTTACCTAGCCTGGTGAAAATCCAAGTATATATTCGACACTGAAAATAAACAAATATTTATTATTAATCTTTTAAAAAGATATACCTACAAATATAGTAAATAATTAGTTATACTGATAATGGAAAGATAGTTTATTAATGTTCTGGTTTTTCTTCTTTTTGAAAGACATTTGTCCTATGCTTTGATCTTCTTTAGTTTGAATTGACTGTTGTTTAGTAAGAGGAGTGGGGAATTGTGAGCTGTGAAGGGTTGATAAGAAATAAAATATGCAAGCTGAGGAGCAGTAAAAGACAGGCCTTGAGGGAAGTATATGTGACTCAAGCAATTGGGCTCCCATCTGCCATATAAGAAGCCCAGGGTTCAAGTCCCGCACCTTGAACTGGCCCAAGCAGAGAACTGGCCCACACAGAGTGTTGGCACACACAGAAGTGCTGGTCCACACAGTGTGCTAGCCCACAAGGAGAGCCGGCACAGCAAGATAATGCAACAGAAAGAGACACAGAGGAGAAACAATAAGAGATGCAGCAGACCAGGGAGCTGAGGTGGTACAAGAGATTGAGCACCTCTCTCTCACTCCAGAAAGTCCCAGGATTGGTTCCTGGTTCTGCCTAAAGAGAACACAAGCAGACAGAGAAGAACACACAGTAAATGGACACAGGAAGCATACAATGAGTGAAAAATGAGGGGAGAGGGGAAATAAATAAATATTTTTTTAAAAAAAAGACCAGCCTTGGAAAAGGACTGAAGGGAGTGAGGGAGCCCCTTGGAATTCATTAGGATCTAACTTTTGATACAAGAAGCAATGGGTAGTCATTGTAGGTTTCTGAAAAGAGGAGAGTGCTTTCGTGATCAAAGTGAATAGCAGGAGAGATGCTAGACAAGAGCACACAGAACAAAATAATTGGGACTCAACTTGAGTGTGAAGGTGGATACAGATCCAACTAAGAGATGGGTGGAATTTACCATGGGCAGGAGGTGGGACGTGAAAGGAAGAGATGAGCCAAATTTGACTTTCAAACCTCTAACTTAGAAAACTGAAGATATCCAGCAGTTACTGGTAAAGGGAGAGTTGACTAAAGGGGATGCTTTTAATACTATTGGGTTTCATTGCCAGTTGGGCATTCAACTAAAGATGTCTTTTGTTGAGAAATAAAGGATTAGAAGTGTGGGTTTTAGGTTCATCCACATCAAGGTGGTAGCTTAAAACATAAGCTGATGAACCACTTCTTGAAGGATTTTGTACATGTGGAAAAAATTAGAGAAAGACCCTACCACTAGGTCTGAGGATGGCCAAAGTTAGTGACTAGGAAAAAAATAGGCATACACACAAGAAATAATTGTGTGTGTTTTGAATTGTATATGTGCATGTGTATTTGTATATAGACACATCTGTGCATCCAAAAATATCTGAAACCCTATTCATAATAATGTTAATCCTAGGTAGTTCTAATTGGTGGAATTATACATATTTTATTTCTTTTCTGTTTATCTGAATTTCCTAATTTTTCCAGTTTAATTTTTATGACTTATGTAAGTTTCTTAATAGGGACAAATCATTTTCTTTCCTTGGTGGAATGAATGAAATATTAATAGAGTTTTCAGGGTGAAAATTTAGAACAAAAGGGAACCTTGAAATAATAGTTTTAAAATAAGGAAACTGAGACCCCTATAGTTATGTGATTTGTACAGACTTCCTAAAGCTGGGCCTTAAAAGTTTTAACATCAAGGAGGAGTGGAGTTAATCTTCATCTTCTAGAACTTGGATTATTCCAAAGTAATGATTCCCAAACAGGGGTGATTTGGGGCCACCACACTGCCAGGGGACATTTGGCAATGTCCAGAGATATTTTTGGTTGTCACATGCAGGGTCGATACAGCAACTAGTGGGCAGAGATTCAGAATACTTCTAAACATCCTATAATGCACAGGACAAGCTCCCGCAACAAAGAACTATCCAGCCCAAAATGTCAATTGTGCCAAAGTTAAGAACCCCTGATCCAAAGGGAGGTACAAGTTAATAGGCTCCATGCCTGGAATGTTCTGTGTGCTGTCCGTGCTAAGCTCTTGCCATGAATCATTTCATTTCATCTTCAAATGATCTTGAAACTAAAGTGCCTAAAGTTAAGTAATCTGTTCAAGGCCACACAGCTCTGGAACTAGGACCCAAAGAAAAATCTATTGGAATCCAAACCTCAGCTGTTAAAGGTTATTTTGCCTCCATTGTGACACTCACAGAATTAAGCGGGAACAAGAACAAAATATGAAGATCACATCTGACATTCTGATCTCATTTTTTCTACTCTTAATAGGGCAATTGGTCTCTTAGCTTCAGAACCACTTTTATTTTCCTGCAATGTAACAGCTCATAAGACAAATTTCCACACTTTTCTATGTCTCTTTCTCTTCATCCCCTTATTCCCATTCCAGATAGATGTTTATTTTTTAAGAGTATGATGTGTTTTTTGTTGAGATAGGGCAGAATGGTATTTGGTTGATTGTGTAGACAGATGCTAACTATATTTCTGATGTGCAGGCCTTTTAGTCATAGAGAAGCAATCTGAAAATGTCTGAAAATTAGTACCTTTATAGCATCATTTCAGTACACTGGCAAGAATGTTGGCATTTATTTTATTTTGTTCTTAGCCAACTTCCTGGGTCTTCTCATATTTATCTCTGCAATAATTTTTGTCTCCATAATTCTAAAGTTACCTCAACTTCCTTTTTCATTTTTACTAAAGAACAAAGACACTGAAGAAAACAAAAACTTTACTGATTTTAGAAAGCTGCTTCCTTGGGTCCTTGAAAACATAGACAAACAACTAGGTGTATCTAATTGGCCTACTTGTCATCTGGGAGGGAAGAGTTGAGGTCTCTACTATAGTGTACACTCATTATTATGTCTCCACTCTGCTGCCAGCCCACACCCCTTCTTTACTAATTAAGATTTTATTTTATTAGAGAAGTTGTACATTTACAGAAAAATCATGCAGGAACACAGGATTCCCATATACCCTCACCCCCGTTATTAACACTTTACACTGGTGTGGTGCACTAATTAAGTTCACCATGTTGTGCTACCATCCCCATCATACACTACGAAAACGTTTCCATAACCTCAAACAGAAAGTCCATACAATTTAATCACTAACTCCCCATTGTCTTCCTCCACCTCAGATGCTGGTAACCTTTATTCTTTTCTGACTATGAATTTGTTTATTCTAGTTATTTTATATCAATGAAATTACACAATATCTGTCCTCTTATGCCTGGCTTATTTCACTCAACAAGGTTCACCCATGTTGACACATTTATCAGAATTTCATTTTCATGGCTGAATAATATTCCACTGTATGTGTATATCACAATTTGTTTATCCATTTATCAATTGATTGACACTTAGATTGCTTCCATCTTTTGGTAATTGCGAATAATGCCACCATGAACATAGGTATACATTAACTGTTCCAGGCCCTGTTTTTAATTCTTTGAAGCATATACCTAGAAGAGGGATTACCAGTGAATATGGTAATTCTGTACTTAACTTTCTGAAGAACTGGCAAATGATCTTCCACAGCAGCTGCACCATTTTACATTCCTGTCAACAATGAATGAGTGTTCTTATTTCCCCTTTTTTCTCAATATCCTCTCTAACACTTGTAAGTTTCCATTTTTTAAAATAGTACCCATTCTGGTGGGTATGAAATGGTATCGCATTGTGGTTTTGACTTGCATTTTCCTGGTGACTAATGATGTTAAGCATCTTTTCATGTACTTTTTAGCCATTTGTATATCCTCTTTGGAGGAATGTTTTTTAAAGTCTTTGTCCATTTTTTAAATTACATTGTCTTTTTATTGTTGAGTTGTAGGATTTCTTTATATATTTTGGGTATTAAACCCTTATTGGATATGTGGCTTCCAAATATTTTCTCCCATTGAGTAGGTTGTCTTTTCACTTTCATGATAAAGTCCTTTGATGCACAAAAGTTTTTAATTTTGATGAGGTCCCATTTATCCCTTTTTAGTTCTGTTGCTTATGCTTTGGGTGTAAAGTCTAAGAACCATTGCCTAACACAAGGTCCTTTTTTTTTGCTCTTATATTTAGGTCTCTGATCCATTTTGAGTTTATTTTTAATAAGGTGAGAGGTAGGAGTCTGCCTTCATTCTTTTGCATATGGACATCCAGTTTTCCCAGCACCAGCTGTTGAATAGAGTATTCTTTCCCAATTGAGTGGATTTGGCATCCTTGTCAAAAAATCAGTTGGCCATAGATGTGAAGGTTGATCTCTGACCTCTACATTTGATTCCAATGATATATATGTCTGAACTGGTGTGAGTACCATGCTGTTTTGATTACTGTGGCTATGTAATAAGTTTTGAAATAGGGAAGTGTGGGTCCTCCGTCATTCTTTTTTTTTTTTTTTTTTTAAGATTTATTTTTATTTATTTATTTAATTCCCCTCCCCCGGTTGTCTGTTTTCTGTGTCTTTTTGCTGCGTCTTGTTTCTTTGTCCGCTTCTGTTGTCGTCAGCAGCACGGGAAGTGTGGGCGGTGCCATTCCTCGGCAGGCTGCTCCCTCCTTCGCGCTGGGCAGCTCTCCTTATGGGTGCACTCCTTGCGCGTGGGGCTCCCCTACGCGGGGGACACCCCTGTGTGGCACGGCACTCCTTGCGCGCATCAGCACTGCGCACGGGCCAGCTCCACACAGGTCAAGGAGGCCCGGGGCTTGAACCGCGGGCCTCCCATGTGGTAGACGGACGCCCTAACCACTGGGCCAAAGTCCGTTTCCTCTTTTTTTTTTCTTTTAAGATGTCTTTGGCTATTTGGGGTCCCCACCTTTCCATATGAATTTGAGGATTGGCTTTTCCATTTCTGCAAAGAAGATTGTTGGAATTTTGATTGGGATTGCATTGAATCTGTAAATCACTTTGGATAGAATTGACATCTTAACATTTAGTCTTCCAATTCTTGAACACGGAAAGTCTTCCATTTTTTTTTTTTTTTTAGGTCTTCTTTCATTCTTTTAGCAATGTTTTGCCGTTTTTTTGTGTGCACAAGTCCTTTACATCTTGGTGAGACTTTTTCGTAGATGTTTGAGTCTTTCAGTTGCTATTGTGAATGGAATTTTTTAATTGATTTCTTCTACAGATTGTTCATCATTGTTGTACAGAAGCACTACTGATAATTACATGTTAATCTTGTACCCTGCCACTTTGCTGAATTTATCTCTAGGAGCTTTGCTGTGGATTTTTCAAAATTTTATGTATTTAGGATCATGTTATCTGCAAACAGGGAATTTTTTACTTCCTTTCCACTTTGCATGTCTTTTATTTCTTTTCCTTGCCTAATTGCTCTGGCTAGAACTTCCAGTTCAGTGTTGAATAGCAGAGGTGACAGTGGTCATTCTTACCTTGTTTCTGATTTTAGAGGGAAAGCTTTCAGTCTTTCACCATCGAGTATGATGTTAGCAGTGGGTTTTTCCTGTATGTCCTTTATCATGTTGAGGAAGTTTCCTTCTTTCCCAGTTTCTAAGTGTTTTATCAAGAAGGCATTTTGAATTTTGTCAAATGCTTTTTCTGTACCAATTGGGGTAATCATGTGGCTTTTTCTTTCATCCTATTAATGTAGTGTATTACATTAATTGATTTTCTTATGTTGAGCCTTGTTTGCATTCCTGGGATAAATCCCACTTGATCATGGTTTCTATTTGTTTTAATGTGCTATTGGATTCAGTTTGCTAGTATTTTGTTGAGAATTTTTGCATTTATCTTCCTGAAAGATAACTGGTCTCTAATTTTTCACTTGTGGTGTCGTTATCTGGCTCTGGTACTAGGATGATGTTAGTCTTGTAAAATGAGTTAGGGAGTGATCCCGCTTCAATTTTTTGGAAGCGTTTGCGCAAGTTGGTATTAATTCTTCTTAGAATATTTGGTTAAAAGTTACCTGTGAAAGCTGCTTGGTCCTGGATTTTTCTTTGTTTATTGACTCAATCCCATTACTGGTTATTGGTCTGTTGAGGTCTTCTATTTCTTTCTGAGTCATTGTAGGTAGTTTGTATGTCTCTAGGAATTTGTTCATTTCATCTTGGTTACCTAATTTGTTGACATACAGTTGGTCATAGTATTGTCTTAAAATCCTTTTTATTTCTCTGGGGTCAGTAGTAATGTCCTCCCTTTCATTTCTGGTTTTAGTTATCTGTGTACTCTTTGTTTTTTTCCTCTTCAGTGTAGCTAAAGGTCTGTTGACTTTATTGATCTTTTCAAAGACCCAACTTTGGGGTTTGTTGATTCTCTCAATTGTTGTTTTATTCTCTATTTTATTTATCTCTCTTCTAATAGTTATTTCCTTCTTTCTGCTCTCTTTGGGGTTAGTATTTTCTTCTTTTTTAAGATCCTCCAGTTGTAAACTTAGTCCTTTGATTTGAAATCTTTCTTCTTTTTAAAATATAAGCCTTTAGAGCTATACATTTCCTTCTCAGGAGAATTAGGATTTTTAAAAATTTGTCTTACATATACTAAATGACTGTAAAGGCAAGAATTGGTAAGACCAATCAGGCCCTTCAGTATCTCTCTTTTCTATGCTTTCCACACAAAATAAGGGATTGAAATAATTCCTTCCATTGTTAACTAGTATAGAAACACCATAGCACATCTCAGAGTGCCCCATCCATTTCTGTGGCAATCTCTGGATCATATAAGATTATTTTTAGCAATAAAATGACAATAGTATTAAAATGGGAAGGAAATTTGGATAAACCTATGCACAGGAAAAGACTTATTTTAGAATTCTTTTCCTGTGACCTTTTATTGTCGAGACTGAGTATTTCTTTCATTACTAGCACTGTCACTCATGGAGAAGAATTTGTTTGTATCCTTTATCCTGTTTTGATTTTTAGAGAGAAATATTACCAATTCATATTTGTGCACGTTCTTTTCTTTAGACATAAGGTTGTAAAAACAAAATACTACCATTTTTTGAGTGAACACAATGTTTCAAGCAGTGTTCTACACACTCTACATACATTTCATTTAATTTACACAAAGTTTGTCATAAATGTATTATCTCCATTTTATATGTGAGAAAACTGACGCTTAGAAAGTTCAAATGATTTTTCTAAAGGCACATGACTAGTAAATGACAAAGCAGAAATTTGAGCTCAAATCTGTCTAAATTTGGGGCCCAGATTCTGGTTCAAATCTCATGTTAAATGATTCTGGTTCATATCTCAAAGTTGATGTTTAATAGGTATGTGCCTGGGACAAAACTTAACCATCTAAGCTTCAGTTTCTTCATCTAATGCCTACCTTGCAGGAAAGAATAAATAGAATGAAGATAAAGTACTTGGTATATAGCAGATGCTCGACAAATGTTAGCTCCAATTATTAGTTTCTACTTACCAAAGCCGTGACCTATTTTCCTAGAACCTTAGAAACATGTTGATGGCACCAGTTAGCTCCATGGCTTCTAACATTTTTTTTTTTTTATGGCACATCCTCTTCGAGAATACAATGAAACCTATAGCAATATCACCAGGAAAAAAAAACAAACACACATTCCCCAAACTGATATGGATATAATTGCAGGGCCTCTTAAACCCCTTCCCCCACCCCTACCCCCAGGATAAGATTCCCAGGTTTAGACCCAAGAGTGTAACAAATGTATGACAATTCAAATGAAATGATTATCCACTTTGTAAAACGGCTTATAGTATTCCCATCACAACTTATTAAAATAGGATTCCGGTTACAAAAAAATCACTTCATTCAGAGATTTCGGGAACACATTTATTTCATTAACAGAGGCAAGCCTCTTTTAACAACACATGTTTATCAAATGCCTATTATGTGCCTAATAAGGTAGTGGGTGTTATGGCGAACAAAAGAAGCTTAACATGTGGTCCCTGTCCTCAGGGTTTTCTTTCTAATTGGAGAGGCAAGTGAACAAGGCAGCATTAGATATATTAGCTCTATATGCTGATATAATCAAGTACTAAATTGTGTATGCTTGTGTGGGTGGGCGCGCAAGCCTCACATATCATTCTCTGACCTTGAATTGTACACAAATCATTAGCGTCAAAGTGGAAATGCCGACGGCTCCTCCACCCCTCGTCTTTGCTTGGCAGACTTCCATCAGAGCCTCTCCCTCTATGTCTGAAACACACTTCAGAAAGGAGGGAGTTAAATAATACAGTTAAAGAAGAAAGAAAAATCAATAAGGAAATAAGAGGTCACCCATCTGTCTGTGGCTGCTGCCCAAATGGATTCCATATTGGACAGGGTATAGCACCCAGGCTTCATGAAACCTTTCTGTTGGGGCACACAGCAGTTTCTCGTTCCTGTTTATGTAGTCACAGGTGTAAGTCTTCTGTCAATGACTGAAACTGAAGAGGGAGAGGAATTGTGCAAGAACGCAGGTCTGGCGAATAGCAAAAGGACATCAACCATGCTGAAGGTCTAAACTTTGTGAAATATTGACTGCCGAAATGGCACATGAATTTAGGAAGGAAGTCTGTAGGAAAGTCATTGGGTGAAGAGGGGCAGGAAGGTCTCTCTAACATTTTTAGGGACCCAGGCAAGAGTGTAAATGTGGGTCCCCATACTCTGTGCCTCCTATTTAAAAGTTCTACATGAAGCTAACATAATCTGTTAGGTAACACGTTCTCATTTCTGACCTTGACAAGTATACTTTCACAGCAGTTGAGAAGAGCAGATGGCATTGTGGAATATTTGGCCTAATGGGGCTTCTGCACAGATTATGTTGCAGCCTGGGTCTCTTTCCATCTCCAGCACTGTGCTGTACCACAGAGTTTCACACCTGCTGTGGGAAACTCCAACCCATACTCCCAAGGTCCAGTGGCACCTCCCTTGGCCACTCTCTGGGCCTAGATATATGCATTACTGTGCAGCCACCTTTAGGACAGACCTAGGAAGATGCCCACTCAGATTGAGGACGCAGACTTGAGGCCACTGGGCAGGGAATTTGGTGTTCCAGGAATCCAGAGCATGATCTTGAAGAGGGGATGCCAGGCTGTGAGTAAGCCCATTGCTTTGGCTCTGCAGGCTTCATGACCTTGTGGGGGGGAGATGGCCAGAGGAGGACCAGATCCAGTCTCTAGAGTGGGGACCAGAGCAGGGGTTCCTCATTGCCTTTGTCTAAGAGCTTAACTGAAGAAAAGAAGGAAGACTTGTGGCGGAGATGACGACAAAGTCATTAAGACTGCTCGATTCCTTTTAGGTGGTGGGATGCTGGGAAGGGGTGACTGGGAGAGGGTAAGTTGGGAAGAGCCAAACAAGATGGAAGAGGGGGACTGAAAGGAAAGGTGAAGGTCAGAACCTGGGCCACCTCTTCAAGGATAGTGATTCTTAATTTATTGTTGTGTTAGTTAGAGAAGGAAAAAATCTGCTTTTACAGAAGTCAGAGGGCTCTATAATTCAATGGTAAGGAATATGAAAGGCAAAAGAATGATGGTCTTGCAGCTAAAAGCAGTGATGGGGAATGATTTCATCCTCAAGGTCACTTGGCTTCATCTTGTTTCTGTACCTTTCCCCTCTTCCTATTGAATTCTGGCCCCTTGACCCTTTCGAGAGAAAACACGCTACCTTATTTTATCCCCCAGAAGAGGACAAAATTATTCATTTTTATTCTCTAGGGAGGAAAAAAAAAATCACTTTTTAGAAAAGCGAAACTGAAGAATTTCATTGAATGTTTAGCTAAAAAGAGAGGGATATTTGCTATACTTGAAATTATACAATGTGAAGGATTAAAGAGCAAAAGATGTTTTAAATTTTGCACAAATATACGTTGTTGAACAGAGGAACATGCTAATGATATTTCCACAAATATAATTTGTCTCTATTTCACAAATTTTTTTTCATTTTATATGTAAAACAGTGTTTTAAGAGGGAAGAAAATAGATGATAAGTAAAGTTTTATAGCAAAAATACAAGATACAACTCTGTCCTAGAAGTATTTTTATCCTTATTTAGTTTTATTCCTAATCAGATTAGTGGGGGGGGGATTTGAGAGTGCCTTAACCTCATCTAACATTGCCTCTTTTGCTCTCAAACATGTTGGTGGCAGTAGTAGAAAGAGAATACGTGAACTTAGTTGACTTTTGGTTGTCAGGAATTTATCATTCAAAATTTTTATCATCACAAATAAAGCCAAAGAGTCATGGATGAACAATTTATAATTTTACTGGAATTTGAGACCAGTATGAGGATCAAATCAATTTATCAGTGCTCTGTCCAGTGGCTCAGGGTCTGTATCTTCTTCCAGCCTCTGCTTCCCTACCTGCTTCCCCACCTCAAATTAGTATTCATGAAATGATCGTGGTCATTATTCATCACTATTGTTTAGATTTTGCACATTTTTAAGTTCACGTCTAGCATTACTACAGTAGTGATAGCATTGACATTTATGGTGGGAAATTATTTTTTGTGACAGATTTTATTTTAGAAGCTTTATAAATTCCTTTGTCTTATATTTGTCGAATCACTATGGATCTAAATTTGTAACCTAAATGAAATGTTAAGTTATAATTCATTGTATTTTATGGGGGGAAAGTACCTTCTCTTATAGTATTTGCAAATTTGCATTCAAGTATGTGTCTAGATACATTCTCCTCAAATGTCAAGGGTTTGTGGTACAAGAAAAAAGGCATGCTCTGATATTATCACAGGAGGTGAAAGAAAGTATGGAGATTAGGGAGTAAACACAAGCACCTGGTAAACCAATTGCAATTTGTTGCATTTGTAGAGCATGTTATATTTTTTCAAAGTGTGTGTACAATCACCACTTTGATCTTCCTTTTGAAGAGGCAGAAGCAATATTATTGTACACATTTCATAGATGAGAAAAAGGCACAGAAAGAGTGGGTAACTGGCCAAATATCTTTCAACAAGTGACCAAACCAGGGCTAGTGATAGTATTAATATGTGCTGGACATTGTGCTAAGCATTTCAAAAACATCAACTCGTACCTACACAACAACCTTGTATTATTATTATTATTTCCATTTTGCAGAAGAGTAAAACAAAGTTCTGAGTTTAGAGAGACTGAGGATCCACAGCAAATAACAGGAGCCAGTGTTCAAATTCAAGTCTGTACTGCTCCAGATCCCATGCTTTTCCATTTGACATTGCTACTAGCTTTAGGTCTCCAAGTCCTAGTCCAGTGTTCTTTCCCCTTCTTATGTAGTATCCATTGACTTATGTATTCACTCAGTCACCTCACACATTCATTCATTGAACTGCCATTCCAGAGCACCTCCTCTTTGCCAGGCATTGTGCTCTGCACTGCAGATAGAGTGAAGAGGTGCATCCACTCTCACCGAGAACATGTCTGGGGAAACCCACAGATAAAATAATAAATTGTAGTGTAGTGTGAGTGGCCAGTGGCAAGGGCAAAGGACAACAGAGAAAGTGGCATTTGAACTGAACACTAAAAGATGTAGTAGTTTGGCAAAGAAAGGAGAGAGAAGGAATTCCAGGACAGGGAACCAGTTGGTCAATGGTCCAGGAATATTATGAGTAGGAGAAGCAGTTTCTGGAGAGTTAGTAACAAGTCAGAATGTGAGGAGAATTTTTGCCTAACCCAGTGGTTTCCAAACTAGTCTGTCCATTAGAATAACCTGGGGGTCTTTAAAAATTTTTGCAACCCAGACCACATCCAAGATCACTTAATTCACAGTCTTTGGCATTAGTATTTTTTCCACAGCTCACCAGGTGAATCCGATGTGCAGTAGAGTTTGGTCACCACCAGCCTAAGCAGCTAGTAAGGACTTAATCCTGGAGTATATAGAGGCTTCAAGAAAATGAGAGACATGATCATGTTTGTTCTGGGAAAAAGTGACTGGCCCCACTGAGGATGCACTCAAGCATAGTTTGGAGACACCAGCTGGCCAGAGGAGCAGCTGTGCAGGGGGTTTTACAGATGTCTGCAGAGGAAGCCTGCCCTTGGAGTTCAACACACCTCGATTCATATTCAGGATCCACCTTTAAATTTCAGGCTGTTAAACCTCTATGGGTTTGATTTCCCTATTAGGTTACTATTATCTCTTTTGCTTGATTACTGTAAGGCTTATGAGATATTTTACGTAAAACACCTGGCAGAATGCTTGGCATTAAATAAACATTCATACATGTTGGTATCCTTAAAACAGTGGAACTGTGATAACAAGGACATTTTATGATCAGTTGATTGGCATCATGGGTAGTGGGACAGGGTGCAGGTTCAGAGAGGAAAATAAGAGAGAAGCATCAAGTATTACTGAAGTTTTTAGACTGGGAAATTGGATGGTTGGTGCCACAATGATCCAATATCAAAAGTATAGGAGAGGGGGCAGATTTGGGGAAGAAGATGGCGTGTTTGGTTTCTCAGGCATCCAGTTTGAGGTACTAGCTGGGCACAGGGGGGAGATGTGCAGCAGACGTTGGGTGTGGGTCTGGAGCTCAAGAGAGTGTAGCTTTAGGAGGCATTTTCGTTGGTAGTTGCAACCGTGGGACTGAATAAAATAATTCAGTGAGAATGTACACAGGGAGAAGAAAGTGAGGCAAGGACAGAGCCTTTGAGAGCAGCAATGTTAAAAAGATAAGGAGGAAACAAAAGGAGGAGGGAGATAAGAAAAAAACTATTTGGAAGTTATAAAGAGAGCTAAGTAGTAGGGAGGTCCTGAGGTCAGAGTGGACACATTCAAAACAGGAGAGCAAGACTTCAAGGGCTGAAAGAAATGGTAGATGAAATGCATTGTGGCCCTAGGTCTGCCAGGAAGAAGGAGGGTTTCATCTTTTAGTTCAAGCAGTTTGGTACATGTATATTTTATATGTATGTATATGTATATATGTATCAATAGGTATATATTTAATGTATTCCAAAGTATTGAGTGCCCTTGTGTGTATAATCTGTGCATGTAGACAAAGTTGGAGCCAGAGTTTAGAAGACTGATGAAGTTAAAAGTGACCCAATCCCTAAAGAGGCAGGTGCAGGACTGTGGTCAAGGTAAACAGATAAATCTGGCTCTTCTCAGGTTTCAGGAAAGAGGTTTCTGTCACACTTCTCCTTATTTTAGGAAGAGTAAAGGCTGGCTTGATTGGAGCAAAAGGGAAAATAGGGAAATAAAAGGATAATGAAAGGATAATGTTTTCATCAGCAGCATGCGCAACCGGGACACATTCCTGCAACTTCCCTTCTTGCTTCTGCACAATCCATGGCGTAAGAAATTCCTCTTTGGGAACTTTCTGGA
Source organism: Dasypus novemcinctus (assembly GCF_030445035.2). NCBI lineage: Eukaryota > Metazoa > Chordata > Mammalia > Cingulata > Dasypodidae > Dasypus > Dasypus novemcinctus. Next base: position 54,103,334 of record NC_080673.1, read on the forward strand.
GTATGGCCAAGAGATACCCCCTCCCAAAAGTCCTTCAGAGGATCCACGACACTCTCTGCAGAAGGCCGTTCTTTGGAAGGTAGTGATAAACCGGAAGTTAGTTCATCGCAGCTGCTGGGGGCGCTGCATACAGCCTTCCTTTCCCAAGCGCCGGGATTGGTGGAAACTGGACCTTGACTCCCATGCGACCACGTCCTTTGCTTCTGAAATCCTGAGAATTAGTGGTTCCGGCAGTTCAAGCTGAGGCTTTGGAAGTTGTCTTTGCTGGTAATGAAAATCTGACTAAGATTTACATTTTGCACTTTAAATAATAACAAATTAAACTCCTCTCTCCTGGGGCTTGGGGGCGCCTCTCCCCGCAGCCTCTGCTGCCCCCGGGACCCATCGCTGCTTTTCTGCCCAGGTCGCTCCGGTCAATGACTGACAGCAGCAGGCTCGCTGCTGGGGGGCACGGGTCTCCCGTGACCCCGACCTGGGCCAGGACTGCCCGACAGCCCTGCGGGAGCTTCCCGAGGCTGCCCCGCCTTCCATCTCCCGCACTCGTGGTCAAACTTGCATTGGGTCTGCAGCTCCCCGCAGGCTCTCGGTTCTCTGTCACGCTAGACCTGGGCTAGCTCACAGTGTGTTTAAGAAGGTGAGAGTGAGGTCTGTGGTGTTTTTACTATGCTGTGTTCAAGCGCTAGCTCTCAGCTAATTACGGGCAAGATAATTCACCTCTCTTCTGTCTCAGTCATCTGTAAATTGGGAATAATTCTAATATATTTCTTAGAAAATTGTTGTCTTTATTAAATGAAATAATGCATATAAATCATTAACACAGTTCCAGTCACTTAGTAAGTACTCACTGTTGGTTGTAATTTTTTAAGTCAACACTATTTTCAGGATACTTCATTACAATATACCTCAAGCACTTATATAAAATATAATAGAGACTTTTTAGGGTAAAATCAGAGATGTTTTTCTCAGTTCTGTATACCTGGTGACATGATCTGACCTACTGTATTAGCAAATTCCTGGCATCCTGAGATGCTTTTTTAAGTGGTTTTTAAGGACTCCTTTGATATTGTGCTACTAAAATGTTTTGAGAGATAGCATAGCAATAATCCATATTGGTGAGGGATATGCCTCAAACCTGTCTTTATTTTCACTCTGCTTTCTAGACATCAGTCTCACTCATGGTAGACAGTTCTCATGATTTCTGACCCAGATGGCATGACTTACCAATGACTTGACTTCTAATCTACTAATGAGTAATATCAGTCTTAAATGTGGTTCATTTTCTAAAATTCTCAGTGTCTGATGAGATCCCCACTCCCAAGGGCATTTTAGCCTGGGTATGCTATCCGATGTTACTTGACATGTGGGAAGTATGGAATAGCACATGCCAACAGAGAAAAGCTGGGATTATGACAGACCAGTCAGCAGCAGAAAAACTGCTTGAATACTGTCCTAAAGCTACAGGCAGTGCCTATACGAGACCTTCCCTAGAGCTTCATATTTCAGAACACAGCTTTCCTTTCAGTGATTTGTATTGAGTACTCACTAGCTGTGTGGGATGCACAGAAGTATGTGGCATGGTCTTAGCATTCAAGGAACTTATAATGAATTCGTTTTTTAAATGAAGTCTCGTAATTTGACTGAATAGAATCATTTCCACTGGCCCTGCAAAAAGTAGAGCCAAGAGTCATCAGACAACCCAGTCATAGTTCTGTCCTGTTCAACATTTTTATGAATGACTTGGATAAGGTTATAAAGGACATATTTATCAAGTGGGACAAGACATGAAGCTGGGAGGAATAATTAGTACAGTACAGTGAAGGAAGGAATGGAGGTTTAAAAAGATCCTTAGAGTTTAGAATGCTGGGCTAGTAAAATATATCAGGAATAAGTATAAGGCTCAGTTGGTTTCTGTGTGACTTCAGACAAGTTACTTAACCTTTCTGTCTTTGTTCCCTCAGGTGTAAAATGGGAATAATGATAGCACCTACACATAAGGTTGTCCTAAATATTAATAAATCAGTGAATGTAATGAGCTTGCCGTGCCTGCCACATTGTAGGTGCTGAATAAATGTAACTAGTACTCCTTTCAGGCTGAGGCTGCCCGGATGGAAGAATATATTAATCCCAACAAAAGTAGGGATGCTCCACTGTGACGGCTGCCTGTCAGACCACGTTATATGGCATATGTCCAGTAAATGCCACACTTTGAGAGAGAAACTGGATTGCACGCCAAGGAAAGTAGCCACAATGGTGAAAAAGCTTAAAATCATATTATATGATGAAAGGTGAAAAGAACTGAGGATATTTAGCCTGAAGAAGAGAAGACTAAGGTAGTACATAATAGCATTTTCTAATATTTGAAAGGTGGTCATATTGTAGAAAGTTTAGATTTATTCTCTACCTAGGGGCCAAATGTGGACTTTTCAGAAAGACAAAGTTTGGCTCAACAGAAAGGAGAATTCTCAAACAGTCAGAGCTGCTCAGAGATAGTAACAGCTGCTTCCAGAGGAAACGAGGTCCTTGTCACTAGAGGTGTCACAGGCCAGATGGCCACCTGATGAATTGAGGGGTAGGCCAGGCAGCTTTTAATGCTCCATCAATATCTGAAATCCTGTGACTCTGAGAATAAACAGGGATATTTTAGTCAAGACAATAGGCAAGAAAACCTACTATCAATATATTGGTTTACTGTACACCAAAGAAGAAAATCCACGACCAGCAGATCAGACTTTCAGGTTCACTGGGCGTGGTAGTGACAGTAAGGAAGTCGAGTCAAGGGCTAGCACTCCCTTGTTGCCTGCCTCCTGGCTTTGTTGGGTATATGTAGGCCCTCTGGCTCAAAAACAGACCTCCGCTTGGCTGGATGCACACAGCCAAATAAAGAGTGGCTCAACAGACTGCTTATTGTTTATCTTTCTTAATCTCTTTTAAACCTCTTCCTGCTTCAGCCAGCAGTAACCCAGTTGCAGAGGTTAAGCTGACTCCCAACTCCTCTTTCTTTTGGTGTTTAATGTCACTGATATTTGTATTTCCCATTTGCTTTGGGTTCTATTTGTTGTTTAAAATTATAAAAACGCCATTATGTCTAGGCCAATTAATTATGTTATGCTGTGTTTTCATGATTTTTTTCTTGGATTTGCCGTCATACTTTCACTATTAGAATTTAAAATTTGAAACGACTTCGATACTCCTATACAGTTTTGCCTCCCCCTTGTGTATTTATATTTATGGTTGCCTTAAGCATTTGCTTATATTGCAGAATGAAAGCATATAGATATGGGTTATTAGTTACATTTTCCTAAAAGCTGAAAGTTATTTTGTTCAAAATTAGACAAGATCATCACTGTTGATTTACATTCTTCTGGTTGGTGGGATGGAACACCAGACTCTCTAGTATTCTTCCCAGAATCACAGAGTCTAGAGGTAAAAGATGGTAGCTTTCCTCAGAGATACACATTTTTCATGGCTTATAGAGAGATTTTGCTCCAACATCAGTACTTCACAGCTTCACAGAACTTGGACAAGAGCCTTTACTTCAACCTTTAGCTGCCTGCGTACAACATAGCAGAAAGAGGCCATTCATTTGCTTTCTGATCACTGGCATTGACTCTGAGCACTACCTGCTCATTCTGTTTTCCTATCTTTGTAAGAACTGCCTTGTTTGTGGTATTTTAAGCTGGAAGAGAGAGTTTACGGTCAGTCACTGCTTGTGCCCATTCAAGTTCTCCATACTGCAGGTCCTTATAAATGTTCTTTTTTTTTTTTTACCAGGAGGATCCTTCTCCTGACTCCTCTCCTCTGCCCTATTTTAATTTCAAATCCACAAATGATGAAAAGTTATACTGCATCATGTTGCTTAGGAATATTCTTTGACTGCCCTAGCAGGCTTCCGGTCCGCTCTACACATTTTCCACAAGCTACCTAGTCCCTATGGGTTTTCCTGTCCATTCATTCCATATGTCCTGAACACCTCCCCAATGCCTTGCACTGTGCTAGGTAAGAACTGAGAAAATAAAGACAAGACATGGACATTACCCTGAAGGGGCTTGTAGTCTAATAGGAGAAATGGACAGTTGCAATGCAGTGTGAGAATGAGCTGGGATCCTGGTAAACACAAGTGTATCTGGAGGCCCAAGATGGGTCACTGATCCAGGGGATAGAGCAGGATTCAATGAGTGAGTGTGCACAGACCTTCTGGAAGTAGGAGATCTAACCAGTCTTGAGGGGGTGTATAGGCATCTTCCAGAGTCTACATTTGAAATATAATATTTATAATATGAAATTTTTGTAAGGCAACATATAAAGAATTCTTCATAGTGAGTTTCTTTTGTTTTCCTGTGGACTCATAAAATTTTTGTGCCACCATATGAAAATTAAAACTTAGAAAGAAGGGGTTGTAGTATAATCTCACAGGCCTGAACTAATCCAATGCTCTCCAAATAATATCAGACCTTTGAAGCTCATGGTAAAGATGAGATAACATATACAAGAGCACTTGAAAGATAAAAGGGGCCATACAAATGTAAGGGTTTCTTAAACTATCAGACTCTTTTGGAATATTTTTTCATTTCTTATAAATTCTCTGGTAATTTTCTATGAAGCAAAGGGCTATGTATGTGGATAGGTCAGTCAGATGATAAATGTAGTATGTGTGTTGAAAAACAGGGAGAAAAAGAGAGAGGAACCTTTCTAAAATTGTTCTAAGTAAAACTACCTTAAAGCCATTTTATCTGAACAAATTTCTTTTCTCTAATATATACACTGATAAACTTTTCATTCTCACTTTTTTAAAAAGATTTATTTATTTATTTACCTCCCCTTCCCCCACCCAGTTGTCTGTTCTCTGTGTCTATTTGCTGCGTCTTCTTTGTCCACTTCCGTTGTCAGCGGCATGGGAATCTGTGTTTCTTTTTTTGTTGTGTCATCTTGTTGTGTCAGCTCTCCGTGTGCGCGGCACCATTGCTGGGCAGGCTGCACTTTCTTTTGCTCTGGGCAGCTCTCCTTACGGGGCGCACTCCTTGCGCATGGGCTCCCCTACGCCGAGGCCACCCCTGCGTGGCAGGGCACTCTTGCCCGCATCCGCACTGTGCATGGGCCAGCTGCACACAGGTCAAAGAGGCCCACAGTTTGAACCACGGACCTCCCATGTGGCAGACAGACACCCTAACCACTGGGCCAAGTCCACCGCCTTCATTCTCGTTTTTTTTCATCTCTTTATTTGAGATGATTTTTACCTTGCAGCAGCTTCATTTTCTCAAACCTCCAAAGTATCAGGCCCCTGGATTTGTTTTCCACTGTGATGTAGCATGGGATGAAGTTCATATTCAAACAGAGTGAGGACGGGATTGCTTAACTTAAGACACATGCTCTAGCTACACCCCATTCATCCTCTGGTGAATCTTCTAGAAACCTCAGACATCTGAAACACTTCCAACTCTAGCTGAAAGAGAAAGAACCCCAGACACAGAGCCACTGCCCAGATCCCAATCCATTGATTTAGAATTCAAGTAGATCAAGGTTAATGATTAAACAAGTTTGATTTCTCTATTTCCTATAGGCAAGAGTACAGACATGGTTTAGGAAATAGAGGGACACTGTGAAGAAGAATTAAAGGTTACAGTGATATTCCTGAGGCTCAGATTCTACAACCAGGCTGGAGCCATGGACAGAGCAGGACATTCTTCCAGTGGAATTTGTCCAGTGGCTACCATACTGCTTGCTGGAAAGCCACCTAGATGACAGAGGTACCAAGCACCATATTCTGCAACAAAAGAGCAGATCTTATTCTTTTAACAGCAACCAGCTCTGTTTAGTAACCTTGAGCATGGAATAGAGCTATCCTCAGGACAAAGATCTCTTGGACTGGAGATAGTGGTTTTGCTCTGTGCTATTGCCACCAGGCCTAAACCAGTATTGACTGGATCATATGTGGCTTGTGGCTCTCCATGAAAATATGCCTCACCATTAACATAGAACATTGGAAAAATGCTTTTATGTTCTACCATGTCAAAGAATTAGGTAGATCTAGATGGAATCTCAGAGCTCATCTGGTCCATTCAACAGATGACTGCTCCTAGGACAGACAGGGCTTCAGCATCAGGATAGGATGTGGAGGAAAGATATGTTGTAATTGTGGCAAAAAAAAAAAAAAATTAGGATTTCAATCCATATTTTGTCATTAATATGGACTTTGTAAGATTTAAGCAAACCATTCTACCTTTCTGGCCCTCAGTTTCATACTGAGAAGTTGGATTGATAGCAATAACACCTAACATTTATTGAACACTTACTGAATGCCAGGCACTAAGCTGAAAGCTTTATAGATATCACACTTAGTCTTCAAACCATACATGAGCTTATTTTCCTCAGTTTTCAGCTGAAGGAACTGAGGCACAGAAAGTATAAGGAACTTGCCCAAGGAATCATAGCAGATAAAAGGCAGAGCTGATATTTGAACCCAGTCCTGCTCCCTTTAGGGATACTGAAAAAAATTCCCCCATTAACGTTCTCTGGTTTTCTGACTAGGGTATCTAAAAAAGACAGCAAGTGAATAAACACTTATTTGTTATCATCAGCTTCACTGCCGTCATCAGCGTCTCTGAGATAAAACATGGAGGTAATCCTACATCTTTTGCCTCCTGAAGAAGCCTCTAACACCCGGCCCCAGGAATCTCCTGGCCATCTACTCAATCCTCAAAGAATTCCCCAGCTCCTCTCCCCCAATACCCCAGCAAATATACCTCCAGATCCCCAACCTTCTCCTCTTTCACTTTGCTATTGTATGTGAAAATATAAAGACTACATAATTCTGGACCTGGAATATATGCGCTTCCTAAGCAACGTTTGTTGGTTGGTTTGTTCTTTGCCATTTTCAAAGGAGGAATATACTATTAATATCATTGTGAGAAACAGAGCAACTTTTTATAGTACCATTTGAAATTGAGAAACTTTAAAGACTAGAGGTCTGTCTTGGTCTGTATGTGTGATTAGGGACAGAGATGAGAAGCTGCACGTCCCTGAAATATATAGGTACTTTATCCCATCACTTTGCGATTCTGATCACTTAATTGTCTTCTGTGCCCTTGGCTCCTCCTCTGTAACACAAGAGGACAGTAATAACATGTGCAGTGTGCTTTCCCACTTAAAGGTCATTTCCACGTACATTCTTCTTTTAATCCTCACCTGTCAGGATACGTATTCTATAAATAAGAAAACCCAAGGCCCGTAGAGGATACCAGACTTGCCCAAGATCACCCAACTAATAAAGGGCAGAGCCAAGGGACAAGCCTAATGTGTTCTTTCTATTTCACAATAGCTGTTCCCATGAGGGAAGGTAGAGATAATTAGCCAGAATACTTTTTATGAACTAGGGCAAATGTGAAGTTCCTAGAATTGATTACTAACTGTCCAGATATTTGAAAAGTACAGTACCACTAAAAACATACTGTCCTCTGAATCTTCGTGAACACTGGGAATAAAATTAAACTATAGACAATATGTTTCTAACTTCTTTGCAGCTATGGTGCTTTCCATATCTTTAAGTTTTACCCTGTGGTCATGCCTGGGTATAAGTTAACTTGCAGAGAGGTTATAAGGAACTATGAAACCTTACCTGCAAAATTGTTATGGCTTTCAAAGTTTTTGTCAAGTTTTTTCCAATACTGTGGTGATAATATAGTTGATTAAATTACCTTTAGCAATATCGAACAAGTGTTCTGAAATTTGTGCTTCCTTTGAGCCTGATTCCTGTAGGTAGTCCATCTATAAATCTCTGTTGGTTAATATAGCCTGTGACTTAGCTGGTAGAACCAGCTTATGTTGCCAGTCCAACTCCAGTTCCAGTTAACAGCAAGGTCGGAGGTAATCAGGCTCTTCGAATGGTTTAGAGAGAAACTGTGTACAAACTTAGAATGGCAGCCGTCTCTTCTCCATTTCCTGTCAGTAACCCTTCAGCTCTGCACTCAAGAGGTCTCACCCTCCTTGAATGAATAGCTTTTCACAAGTGCCCATTGTTTTAATGTTAGAACATCACCTATAGCTGCAATGATCTGTCTTCACGCATAACCATACTTTCCTGGAAGTTTCCTTTGCGATCTAAAGAGGAGTCCTAAAGCCATGTACAAAACCTACTTTCTGCTCAAGGATCTGAGCCAGTGTTTGCACAAGAGCTGTCTCACCTAACTCTTTATATTAGCCCCACATTGCCAAGTTAGAATGTGCCCTCTCTTTGGAAAACGGAAGTAATGAACTAAACTATTTATATGTTAGTCATCAGTGTTTGAAAAGAGAAAAAGCCTGAATACGTTCTAAGGTAATTTGATTTCTCTGTTTCTTCCTTTTCTTCCCTATTTCTCTGTAAGCTCTGGGGTTTACAGCTTTGGGCATTGCAAAATAAAGATTTTCAAATCCAAAGAAAGCTGACCTTCCTTTGAAGAGTCTCCAAAAGCTCAAAAGAGAAAGTAGTCCAGGTAGCATGTTAAGTCTGTGTTGTCAAACACGCAAACCTAGACCATAAAGTAACAGTCACCCAAAGAAAGCCAGAGTGTGGTGAGTGTGACACTCTGGATCCGAGAAGGCTGACCTCCATTTCCTGGTTCTGGTCAGTTCTAGGAGCCTCAATAGTAGTTTGCAAAAGTACAAAGCTTTTGGTGCCTTCAGAAGGGCAGACACCTGGAAGGACAGTTAAAAGGAAAACTGAATTAGAAAAAGTCCTAAAACCCAATTTGTAAAAGTAGTGACTCATAAGAATCAAAAATATTTTTCATCTAAATCTACCTGAATTTTCCACTTTTCTGGAAGGAGCCTTTTAAAATATGGGTACTTTTCTATGGGCAACCATATTCTGCATTTTGGTAGAGTATTTTATTTCTTCTTTCTTTCTCTCTGTCTTGTAAATAGTCCTTTCTATCTTCTAAACATGGGTATATATGCATATCAAAAGCAGCCACCAAGTTTTATTCTCAACAGTCATTATGGAAGCAAAGAAAATATATATGGTTGAAGTTTGCACCAGTGCTAGTTGTTTACAACCCAACCTAACTTAACTCATAGGCCCATAGAAAACCTTGGGCAAGACCATTTATCATCCAAACTAGGACACTTTAGAGAGTGAAAAATGACACTAATAAAGGGTCGCCAGGACAAACCACTGTTGAGACGGAACAGTCCTGATAAATCAGTATGTACAGTCCACCTAAATATGTACAGTGAGGTTAACTAGATGAAGAGAGAATGCTAAGACAGTAATGGTGACTTGAAACTATCTTTTAGGATTTTGTTTTGCCATTGTTTAAACGCTTCCATTTTTGCAGAATCACATGGAAGATTAGATTTCATAAAATATTGCTAACTTTTTTCTTTCCTGAAAAACTAGCTACAATGAATAGAGCCTAGAGAGAAAACGAATATGCTGACTCTAAATAAAATTGGGTTTGGGGCAAGTCAGAATTTTAATCAAACTAAGAAGATGATCTGCCATACCTGTAGTTCTATTCCTCTGGAAATCTCATATAAAATATTAAAAATGCTAACAATTACAGAAAATAGTTCTTCAGAATTTTATGTAAAATTTCAGGGTAACTCACTGAACCACAAATGAGCAATAAAGAAATATTTTAATAGGAATTTTAGAGAACATGATAAATTAAAAGCTGAGGGGTCAAGTGACTCTGGATCTCAGTTGGGCTAACTTGTCTGACTTCAGGGTTTTATTACCATCAGGAACAGTATTGTTATGATGCATGTAATTTTTAGAACTCAAAATTTAAAACTATTCTTTCCTAATGAAGCTTCTTTTGCCTTCATTGTTGTCCATCCCTGCAATTTCTCCTTCCTCTGACCAAACCCTACTAAATAGGGAAAGCCACACCCAGAACTAAAGTCTAACGAGTTTATCAGCCATGAGGTCAGACCTTGCCTTCTCCTACCTGACCCCCCACCATGTTTCTTGTAATCTCAGAATCTGGACCCTCCTTTCTCAGTATTTGCTCTAATCCTTTTCTATAGGAAATTTCTAGGACCAATCATAACTAAGCAGTTAATACAGTTTTCCCTTTAACCACTTAGACACTGGTCTGGAGAACTAACAGAATCCTATTATAGAATAACAAATATAAGGTTTTGTTCCCACACACACAAAGAAATTCAAGTATATCTGGTTTTGCTTTCTATAATATGGTATATAAGATTCAATATGCGTCCATTTGGAAAAAAATGATATAAATGCACAATACAAGAAGCAGTAGGGTTTAATAGTGTTTAAATATAGGTGCCAAGAGCATTACCTGACAAGGAAAGCAGAAAAAAAGAGAGCGTAGATATTGCTGAGCAGGAAGGAAAAAAGAGAAACAAGAAAGAAATAAGTGCTAGTCCTAGCAGATAGAAACTGGGAGCATTTTTCAAGTCAGCTAATTTTTCTCAGCTCTTCATAATCTCAGTCACAAATTAAGGCCTAAGTATATAATTGGCGAAATTTCATAGCCTAAAGCATGTCCTTTTTCTGATCACAATATGCTCTCTATCGAATTTTCTCTAAAAATTGACTTGCCTTTTTCTTAGTCTTAGAGGAAAAACAGATCTTATTTTCCTACTGATTTCATTGCTAAAATTTGGACAAAACTTTATTCTCTTTTGTGTGTTTTTATTTATATAAGCTATATATACAAATTCTTCAAAGAATATTAACTGTCAAAATTTTATCATGAGATTGTTATTTTCCTTTAGCTTGGGATTTTTAAAATTAACTTTTGCCTTATTACAAAAATACCTTGTTTGTTGTAGAAAATGTTCTGGTTTTTTTTTTCAATCCAGACAGCAAAAATAAGAAAGTTAAAATCACTCAAAACCACACCACCTAAAAGTAACCACTGTCAAAACTGCTGGTGTGTGTTCAATGTGTGTGTGTATGTGTTTTAATGATTAAAAGCTTAAGTTTTCTTAAGGTTAGAGAATTCTGCCCATTTCAACACTGTTGTATTCGTGGATGCATCTATCTCATACATTAGCACTGCTGGATCTATAGGATAGGATAATATTTTTTAATGACTAGAATATTCAATCAGAAAACATCTAACATATGCAGCTTCTGCCTCAGCTTTAACGGTGCCCTGGTGAGAAGCAGCCGTCGATGCTGTCATTTCTGTGCACACACACAGACATCCATCCATCATGAATATTTAAAATTCAATCATTAGGTGCAGCAGCAGCAGTGGCAGCATATTTGTTGCAACTGATCAGCCACTAATGGTTTAAAAACTTAGAAATTGGGGGCTGCTTTTGTCAGTTGAGGGGGATTATTCCAAGCCACTGAAGCTCCTTATCAGAATGGAAAAGTGTATTAAAAGAGATGGGATTGCATACCCCAGGGTTGCTTACAATATATAATTTCCTAAGCACACATGCTTAAGAGAAAAACAGGTCACAGGGATGAGATAGGAGATCCCTGAAAGAATTTCCTGCCCAGGTTAAACTACCAAACAAACAAACAAATCAAATATACAAATTCTGTTTTTTCTGTGGGTCCCACATAGACAGAGATTTCTGGTGAAGAGGACCCAGTGCTTTGTGACATAGTCTTGGCCTCCCAGTTATTCCATCCTTCACAGGATTATCTTTGCTTTTCAAGCCAGTCTTTTACCACAGTAGGAGCAGCAGTGTATTCAGTTGTCAAAATAATCAGGTAAAATATGTTTTCGTTACTATAAGTTTGGTGATCATCAACAGACTGTGAGCAGAAAGTATTTTTGAAAATTATCTCCTGTGCTTAATTTGAACAGTTCACCAGTGCAATCAATTTCCTAGCACTAGCTTCAGTATTTTGTTTCTTAATCAGTTCCCAACTCTAAATCATATTTTAAAGGCTTTGTACAGAGCCACAGAAAAGATCTTCAAACTTTCCATTGCCTCCACACATGGCCTGAACTGTCAGAAGTATTTGAGAGAAATACAGTATCAGGTGATCATGGAAATATGTTTAGCACAAGCATTATCTAATTCCTTTTGACTGTTGCAGGACCCACTTAAAAATGTTTTATGATTTGCTCAGCACACTGAATCAGAAAGTGATCTTGTTCTTTCCATTATGCCTTTCACACAGCCATTTGCCCAGACCAGTAGTGAGCTATACTAACATAGACTATATATATAATAATATATATATGTTTATATTAGTGTTCTAATTTTGCACAATCTGAATAATGGGAGGAGAGGGAGGAAAAAAAGGCTGAGAAGGAAGGAGGGAGAGGGGGAAAAAGGAAAAAAGTAGATAGGAAGAATATGTTAAGTAGTGAAATCTGCACCATTTGCAAGTCATTTAGAACTCAGTTTCATGACCCTGTCTTTGGCCTGCCAAGTTTGAGAAAATTCTAAGTGTGAACTGTGAAAATCTTACTGAATGATGTGAGAGAAAGCAGATCCATCCAGTTTCATTATATTGTGTCCCCCGCCTTTGTGCTGTCAAAAAGCTGTGACATGGATCAGTAACTTCCCAGGGAAATCACATCGTTTTTCTCCAAAATATACGAATTAATAAATACCTGGATCTTCTAAATTACAGGATCTCCTGATAAAGCAACACAATAAGTATGTTTAAGTATAGAGGATAAGGCCAGAGGCAAAAATGCTTAAATGGGCTATTTTAAAGACTGTAACTGTAGCAAAGACTTCTATCCACCATCAAAAGTCATACACATTAATGGCCATTTTTAGTACCTCTTTCAATATAAAATAATATTAAAAATTATTAATAGATTTTTTTCTTAAACTCCTTCCCCTTATAGATAGAAAATGTTTAGTTTGGGGAGAGAGTCAGGCTAGTAAAATGAAAATAAGGTACCATGCTAGCTTGTTATATTCTCTAACTCAGTGAATAAGGTTTCCTCCATCAGTCTACAGTAAGAAAAATGACCTATCGAGGCTTGCATAGAAGGTCAGCTGCAAAGTTGGGGAGAAAGCATTCCAGCTCCTGACTTTTTGTCACTGTCAAGCTGTCACAAATAACTATAAGAAAATCTGCTTGGAGCATTTCAAACTCTGTGAATATTCTGTTTATACAGTGTTGGGATTTCCCCCCACTTGCAAAAATATATTCTGGACTGCAGGATTACAGATCAGCATTACCCTGACAAACCTTACTCTGACTCAAGATTTACTTAACTAACTGTAATTTCACTACTGCACAGATTCAATCTGTTGAGCAAATAAAAATCATTTTGAAAATGGTCCACCTATCTATTTATTCAGTTTGTATTTTAGAATTATCATAATATGGGGCGAAAGGAGTTGGTGATACCAACAAAACTAGTTTATACCACTCACCATAGGTTTATGAATGGAACCACAAAAAATAAGAAATTATATCGTACAAAATGCTTTTAGTTCAGATAAAGTAAGTATCTGTTTAAAATTTAAAGACACCACAAGGAGTAAGATTTATTCAAAGCAGGTTCTGGCTTTGTCTTGGTTTTAAGCCAGTACGGAGTCTAATTCTTAATATCACTTACTATGTGAGATCTTAGTACAGTCATGAAAAGAAATTTTGGCTTTAATAGAAACTTTCTGACATCTATATATGTCATATGGCAAAACATGATTTGCTTACACTTACTTGAATTTTATAACTTCAATTCCTACCTAAGTATGTATGCCAATTTGACCTGATTCAAGCACCCTGAACTTGAAAAAGATGCCCTCTTCTATTTTCATTTTTAATTAATTTCATTCCTTTCCTGCCATTATGTGGTTGCACCTTTCTATGTACTCTGTCTTGTACAACCGTATGTCCAATTCCTTTACCTTCTCCATCACCCATCCTACTTCTTCCATCTTCTTATTGCTTTGGGGTGTCCTCTCTGTAGAGCAGTTTCTCATTCCCTGTATACATATTCTGATATCTACTCTTTTTTTTTTTAAAGATTTATTTATTTATTTCTCTACCCTTCCCCCCACCCGTTTGTCTGTTCTCTGTGTCTATTTGCTACATCTTCTTTGTCCGCTTCTGTTGTTGCCAGCGGCACAGGAATCTGTGTTTCTTTTTGTTGCGTCATCTTGTTGTGTCAGCTCTCCGTGTGTGCGGCACCATTCCTGGGCAGACTGCACTTCCTTTCACGCTGGGTGGCTCTCCTTATGGGGCGCACTCCTTGCGCGTGGGGCTCCCCTACGCGGGGGACACCCCTGCGTGGCAGGGCACTCCTTGCGCGCATCAGCACTGCGCATGGGCCAGCTGCACACGGGTCAAGGAGGCCCGGTGTTTGAACCGCGGACCTCCCATGTGGTAGACAGACGCCCTAACCACTGGGCCAAGACAGACGCCCTAACCACTGGTCCAAGTCCGCCGCCCTGATATCTACTCTTAAGATTAGATTCTGTCTAAGTCATTTGGGGAGCCTTTAGGCTTGGGTGACTCTTCAACTGCAAATTTAACACCTATTATATCTTTTCAGAAATAATAATAAGCAGAAACCCTTCCAGGTGAAAAACGATACTGAAGGTAGTTAAAAAAGGAAAGGAGGGTGATTGGTGTGAGCAGTTATAGAGCTAAACTAGTGGCAGGCTTTGCTAACCGTGGCTGGCAGTGGCACTCTGCCTCTCTGCTCACCAAGTCACCAGTCTCTGCTGTCTGGTGTTGTCATCCAACTTCACATCATTCCACTATTGCTGGCCTGCACATTTGGGCCGTTTTCCCTCAGTTACTTTATCACATCCGCACTGTCAAAGCCTGCTCCTCAACAGCAGGTAAAGAAAAGCAATGTGGCTGCAAGGTGAGGGTACAGTCCAAGGAACAGAGATTTTACGAGACACTAAGTAGACGATTAAGAGCGGTACAAGCTGCTTTGACAGCCTAATTGTCATGACCGATTTCAGAATGTGTTGGCAGTGACTCTGAAGCCTGTAGAAAAAATACCAGGTCTTAAGGGATTGAGAAATTCACCAGTAGTCTACTCACAGCAAAGGAGTATGCCCAGCTTGGTATTGTAAACCCCACATCATATCTGTGCCTAATGAACAAGATAAAGACACCAGAATGCCACCAACATCTAAACAGTGGCATCTAATTGATTTTAATCTTAGTTCAACAGTGTGACCAGAAGGATGTTTCAATTACCATCACCATATGGGATACCGAGTGTCTGATTAGTGGGGATGGCCCCTGGCCTTCATTCTTTGAAGCATCTACTCATTATTCTGTAAGTTGTTATCTCCCTGGATAAAATCGTACCCCAACGGACGCAAGTAGTTCTGCGTAGGTACTTGACGGTGCTTACCTTGCAGCCAGAGCATGGCGAAGGTTTTGGAACAAGCTGGGTCTCCCATAAACAGGCCTCCTAGAGCCGGTGGTGTAGCAGCTGCGGGCCTCCTCTCTAACATCACCTCACATATTAGTTGTGAATTTGATAAATGCCATCATGAAGAGCAATTGATTTATTAATTAGCTGATTCAGAATGTTCTTAGGACTCATTTGGGATATGGAGTCATTATAATTTAAAAATGTCAGTGCAGTGCAATAGAAGAGGAAAATGGCACTTCCCAAGGGCCCTGTGGGCTAAGCCTTTTCCGTTGGTGGGTGGGGTTTTCCTCCATGACCGTAATGCTGCCCACGTGGTAGCCGCATCAGGCCTGAAGAGCGAGGCCTTCAGCAAATGAGGGGCAGCTCCTAGTACGAAGTGGGGCTGGGGTACAGGAACCAGGGCGGCCCTGGAAGAAGGAGGACCGTTCGGGCTATTGTTGCAGATTGAATCATGTCTCCCACAAAGATAAGGTCTAGTCCCAACCCCTACTCCCTCGTTCCTAACCAGGGTCTTCAGAGATGCTGTTAGTTAAGACAAGGCCAAGCTGAATCAGGGTAGGCCTCAATCCAGTATGTCCAGAGTTCTTCCACGCAGAGGAAACCTGGACCCAGGAAGAAGGGACAGTAGGAGACAGACTGGGAGAGAGACAGCTCTGCGGCAGAGGCGGAGACCGTGTTCTGGGTTGCTGGCAAGCCCCCACCAGAACGCTGCGGACCCCAGAGAAAGCTAGGCCTTGCTGACACCTTGATTTTGGACTTCTAGGCTCCAAAACTGTGAGACAATAAATTCCTGTTGTTTAAGCCAACCAGTTTGTGCTATGTTATAGCAGTCCTGGCAAACTAAAACTGCTATTCTAGTAAGCTGGGGATAGGCACAGTTGCATTAGAAGACTCCAAAGAATTAAGGTACTTTAGGAGTGGTTTCTAGAGACTGCAATTGTATATTATAACACCCATCTATGCAAAGCTAGTCCATAAAACTTTTTCTGACAAAAGAGTTGTTAAGCTGAGAAGGTAGAATATGGGCTAAATTAAATTACCACGACTGCTGTCTAATCAGGTTTTTGTTTTTTTTGTTGTCCCTAAACCTGGGTAATTAAGAGTTGACCCTAAATTGGAATTTTAGTTTCTAATTTGTGAAACATTCAGCTGCCCTGTACTGAGACTGGGTAATAAATCTAAAATTGTGATATATCAAGTTACTGCCCTGTGTGATTTGTAAATGAGACTACCTATACCCAGAGAGGAGCATCCTGACATTGGGCAAAAGAGAGACTGTGTGCTCTTTCTGTTGCATACTGACTTCTTCAGTAGATAGAGAGGTTGGATCTGGGAAATAAGGTAATTTGTTATCAAATGGCTATACACGGAGCTTTGGGGGAGGCACTGATTTCAGTAGTTACAGGTTTAGTCCTACCTTCTCTTTTTGAGAGAAGGTGTTGAAGAATGCATCTGCATCTAAGAAAAGAGTGGCACTTGTTCTATGATGGAGCAGGCCCACAGACAGCCTGAAAGTTTCCTAAAGGCCCCAGCAGCTTGGCAAAAGTAGATTTGTGGCTTCTTGCCCTGCCCATGGCACGGAGCATCTTGAGTAAGGAATTTAAAGTCGGATGGATCAAGGGATGAAGCCAGCCCTATAGGAATGACTTTGAGCAAGTCCATTTATCTCCACCTAAGCCTCAGTTTCCTCAGCCTATCCATGCGTGTGCCAATGTGTGTGTATGCGTGTGTGAATAAATGCCTCCCTCTTAGGAATTCTGGAAATGATTAAACTAGATAAGGTGTGTGCACATGACGGGCACATACGAGGAGCTCAGTAAAGCCACATTCCTCTCCTTTTCGTAGAAATGCCATGCGGTTCCTTGTCTGGTCCTGTACCTTAGTTTCCTTGTATGTAAAATGAGGAATAATAATAACAACAAATATTTATGTGCTTACAATTCTTCTATTAAAAAGAAAGTAGTATCAATAAAGCAACTTCCCCACCCTTTCTCATTCCCCTTTCTTGTTTGCCATACTTCACGACTCTCTCTTCAAATGAGAGCGTCTACCCAGTGTCCAGTCACAGTGCCTGGGTGGGGCTGTGCTCTGTGGAGGCTGCGAGGGCGTGGACACTGCCATGGCCAGAAGACTCCGGCCCCCAGAGGACACCTTGTCTGCAGGTATCGCCGCCGGCCTGCACTGAACTCTGGACCTTTTATCCATCTTCTGTACATCTGGCACCACTGAGATACCAGGAAGAATGGAGGTTGCTGGCCCTGGACTTGGCCCTCAACAAATAAATGTGTTTGTCAATGCCCTTTCCTGACATTGGTTGTCTCAAGCCTGGGTGGCACTGGGGAGGGTAATTAGTTCTCTTTATTGGAGGGAACATCCGAAAGCTCTGCGCTGCTCACCAGTGGACACACACAAAAAGATTTTGTTAATGCAGCTGTTATTTGCCTTTTCATCATGCTAATGGGCAGCCTACAAGAAATTTAACTTCCTACTTCTGGCACCAAGCAACACCTATCAAACAAAGCATTGTTTCTTCTCACTGTCGATAAGTGTGGAAGCCAGCGATAGGATGCTCAATTTTATCTGCTAAGTGCACAGCGCTTGTAAAAACCAGCAGTGGCCTTGTTACCACTTGACATGACACTAGGTTTAGCTGTTTACATTGACACGCTGCTGCACCCTTTTAGAACTGCAGCCGAGGGTCAGATTCATTAGAGAGCGGCAGCCACGATAGTGAGGCAGCATCTGGTGGGATTCTCTGTGCTCCCTTCTTGGAAGCAGCAAGGCAAGGAGCTTGCATCCTGAAACGGGTAGCCTTTTAATGTTTTCCTTGTTCTGATTATTTTAGAATGCCCTTTATTCTTTGAGCATATGTGGAGAAGATGAGAGAGAGAGAAAGGTCTAGACAAAGCTTTTACCCCCGTAATGAAGAATATGAATCTTGAGCCTTTTCTTTTGGTTTTTCTCTTTGCTGATGGGTGACTCTTTGTTGCCCAGGAGGGCCCGAGAGAGAGAGAGTTAAATGCACCTGTCTTTCTTGCCACAGCAAAAGATGCTGAAAAGCAGAAGTAAATTAAGTGGAACTTTATTCTTCCTCCTTTATTCTTCCTTTATTCTCTTAACATATTGCCTTGACAAATTTGGTGATGAGACTTTCTTTATGATGCTTGAAGTCACATAGCTTTTGGTCCCAGGTTTGTTATACCTTTGGACTTTTAGGAAATATGATGATAAGCAATTCTTGGTCAGGAGTACAGAAACTGAGTGGCATGGGAGTGACATTCCAGGACCCTCAACTTATTTTGCAATCGTTGTGACCAGAAGAATTGCTAATAACCTAGAACAGCTAAGGTACCCATTGCATCAAGAGCTGGAGCCTAGGCCTTCACTCTTGCTTTGAATGACTCCAGGTCCATGAACCCATGGGCATTGGAATGCACATGATGAACACGGAGCTGCTTCTGGAACCCTATTGCGATGTTGTGTGAGGGACCCTGCCTGGCAGCAGAGGGCAAGCAGAACAGCCGTCTGCAGTAAGTTCATCACCACTACTGACCGCTCACATGTCTCATGCCCTGTCCCAGCACCTTTGTTTAACACGCTGACGAAGCTCCTTTCCACCTTTCTTTAAGGGCGTTCAGCTAGTCAGTTCAAATCCCTGAATTAAGTAATAAGCCCATTTTAAAAAGCTACTACCACATATTTTGCCACTGGGTCATTTCATGCATCAAGAATGTCCCCTGCCAGGCCTTTTCTTCTAGCTGCTGATGTTAACACTGCACAGTGGTTTCTCCTGTCTGAATGACTCCTATTGGGTGAGTCCAGGAGGTATTTGAGCATTTCCTAAAGCACCTGATAGAACAGTGGTCTTCAAAGTTTCATCAAGATCCATGACTTTCCCAGTCCAATCATTATGATAACAAGTTTGCAAGTCCAGTATTATCAACCTGACCTGGAATGCACCAGCTACTGTGGGAAGAGTTCCCATCCCATGCACTTTTTACCCTATATGCCCCAGCCACAGCCATAATGGCCCCATTTCAAGCCCAGGAGCCATGGCTTCATTTACAAGTTTGGTGTTGATGTGTCACAGCCAAACATTCAGGTTTACATTCAGGTCTGTTCAGGTCCTGGAATGCTGCCAAGGGCTTCCGTGCGTAGGCGGAGAGAGACGTTCATGGTGGCATAAGGACTTTTAGGCAAGATGCTTCTCTGTGTTTAGGGGAGTTTGGGTACCTTTCCATTCTCCTGAATTCATCCAGAATAAGTCACTAGCTCTTTCAGGGGTTTACTACTGGGTGAGAGAAGTGGAGCAAGTTGATTTTGTGTAGTCATCTCCACTTCTTGCCACCACCACCTGCACCCACAACTCCTCATCCTCAGTGCATCTCCTGCCCTCTCCCCTGCATATCTACCATCTCCTTGTCTCTTTGCAGGTCGTTTATAATCAGCAGTCATGGTATACAGGCCTCATTAGTGATATAGCCATTCCTTCAGTGCTTCAGAAATAATCATTTAGAAAAAATGCACGGTTTCCTTCCCTTGAGAGCCCATGAGTGATGAATTTATTTCAGTTTGGCTGGCTTGGCTGTCTTGCTCAGCCTTATTTCCATATTTATTTCAACAAACAATGTAGGGTGGGAACGAGAAAACACATGCTGGGTGTACACACATGCTGCATATCTGCTCCCAAACTAGATTCCTCTTGAGGAAGGTATAAAAGGAATACCAACAAAAGAACCCTCCACTTAAAAAAAACAGATCCACTGGGCCAGGATGGGATACTGTGTAACAGGAGATGAGCTAGTTCCTGATAATTTATATTTGAAAAAGTGTGTGTAGCATTCAAAAGGGATTGCTTTTTAGCCACCCATGTTGGCCCAGAAGGGATCTCAAGAGCACGTTAGCCCCTTGACCTCCTTGCTCTTGTAGGATCTGACTTACGTGACAGTGGACAATGATGAACTCTCTGTACCCACTGCAAGTCAGAGTCTCTGTCTGATGCTCTTCAAGGAGGCGCTATTCCCCGTGACAAGTGGAGAGAGGCCTGTGTGGGGCTGCTCAGACAGGGAACGATGCCAGCAGGTTCTTGAAGGCAAAGAGAGTCCACCAGGCAGACCTGCAGATGCACTCGCTGCCTGGCTTCTAGGAATCTGTTCTTATAGAAGATTCTTCAGCTTACTGAGAACTTAGCTAAGGCTTGGCATTTAGGCCACATGAATTTTGGGGGTGGGGGTGGGGTGGGGTGAATGTTTACAAGTGACTTCAGCCAAGGGTCAGAGAGAAGGCCTAGGAAATCTATTTAGAGCTGGGTCACTGACACTGTGCAACCTGCAGGCAGCCGCTTCACTATGTTAACTTCACCAGGACAGGTGGAGGAGGAGAGGCGCACAGCACATTTGATCCTTTGGAGATGCTTTGAGAGTGGCAGTTACTGTTTAATAATAATGATAGTAATAATAATAATAATGAAGGTCTTTCTGTTGAAAAGTGACAGAAACTAGAGGGCCCAGAACAGCATCTTCTCCTCAGCATAACACTATTTTTCTGACAGAGAACTGAGGCAAGAGAACAGATGAGAGAGCAAATAGAAGAACCAAGTCTAAAAAATTTTAATTAAGGAACCTGAACAGCAACACTTCTAGAAATTACTATTCTCAGGAATGTATTTTCCTATGCATAGAATTCCTTTTTCTAAGAAAGACCTCTTGCTTGCCCCCAAATTAATTCAATGGACAAAAAAGCAGGAGTGCTCAGAGATGAGGAAAAATATAAATTATATCTAATGGGTAATATCCTTTCCAAAATTAGATTTCCAAATGATAAAAGACAGGAGGGAATATTCTATAGGATAGGGAAATATCTGTAAGATAGGGAAATCCTGCTGAATTACATTGTTTTCTTAGAAATAACCCAAAAAAGAAAGTAAAAAATCTAATGTCTGGTTGAAAATTAATAACAGATTCACATATATGCTAGTATCACACATCACTTTTAAGAGTAGCCTTGGGGGGAGTTGCCCAACCTCTGCACTTCAGAGGTTGAGCACCTGCTTCCCATGTACAAGGTCCTAGGTTCAATCCCCAGTACTCCTAAACTAAATAAATTTTTTAAAAATAGAGTAACCTTGGGACCAAATGAAGAGATCCTTTATTAAAAGAGACTTGTTAGTGGCCTTCTGCTACTACTAGTAGGGATGATCTAGGAAAATGTATCACAAATGCAGTCTGGGCCGATCCCAACCATGCTCTTATGGGGAGTATAATCTTTTGGGAGGGGGGAGGCGTATAATCTAATGTGGATAAATTCCTCAGCCAGGTTTTGTGCCATCATTTTCAACTAATGCAAAAAGTACAGAAAATCATCAGCCCAAAATGGTTTTTATTATCCTTAAAATTAATAGTATTATAAAATAATTTTAAGTATCATATAGGAAAAAGTGCCTTCTCTTGCCCTATCTGAGAATTATGAAACTATATTCTTCTGGAAAAGGGGATTGTGGTGGGGTTAGTAACTCGGTAGCAAATTAAAGGTCTGCAAACACCTTATGTCTTCTTGGAGAAATACGCAAATTGTAATAACAATTTGTTTTGTAAGTGAGAATAATGATGTATTCCACCAAGAATAAATTTAGTCCATTCTCTCCAGCATTCCTTGGCCTTTGGAGAAATCTGCAGGTGCCAGGAAGCTGGGAAGGGCCCCTTGTCATAATATCAAAGGAAGGCTCCAACACTTGCTAAGCTCTGGGGACTTGCTTGCTGGAACTGTAGTATTCCAGTTTTAATTGGTAATCTGACCACCCCTAAACATGGCATTAAGACAGCAGAAGTTGATAATTGAATAAAAATGATCATCATTGTTGTTTTGAATTAGAAATAGTTCCCATAACAGCCCTCTGAGGGCATTTCCTATCACTAGCCTAACTCCTGCTCATGTAATCCTATCCTGTAAAGGTCTCTGATTTTTATTGTATTATTTTATTTCTCCCAACTACGCTTTCTAGCTTTTTTTTATTGACTGACAAGTTGGCAGATGATAGAATGGTGAAGCAGACAAATTGAGTGGCAGAAATGTAGATTGTTTTGTTTTCTTTTGTTTTTTTTGGTCCCTACAATACCTTTGTGTTGCTATTTGCAGTTATCTATTTATTTACATATCTATCTATTATTTTGGTGCAATTTTATAATGTGGTTTTTTCTATAGATACTGCTATGGAAGTAAAGAGACAAAATGATGTGATATGGTATCTTCTTCGTGGTATTTCAGCCCTAGAGAGCTGAGAACCACAGTCATCCCCCACCATCACTGGCTTCCCTGACCAGCTTCTGTTTAATCTCCTCTCTCTGGAGAATCCCCATTGCAGTATCCTCTGGCTGAGATCCCCAGACCCCTTTCCCCCATCCCCTTGACCTTCAAGAGTAAGCACCAAAACCATGTTCCTGATTATCAGCTTCCTGAACTATAAGGTTATTTTCTTTTCCATTATATAGGGGGAATTTTTCTTATAATCTTTACATTGATATGTGCTTCTTTTGAGCTACAAGGTATCCCTTCACTGAAATAACATCTGACTTCAGTCAATGTATGAAGGAAATGAAGGGTCTAATCGGAAAACTTACATTAAACTTCGGTGAAAGGCAGCAGGATGTAATAGAAAAAACTCCCAAATGAGAGTTTGGAAAGTTGGGTTCAAGGCAAGGAGCCAGCACTCTGTCCCTCACTTTGCCTCAATGACCTCTGGTCCCTCATGGGTAAAATGGGGAGGCTCTTTTCGACCTTTAAATTCTGTTCCCCATCTGTGGATATGTGCTATCATCATGTCTATCTCTATATTACTATGCACTTCTGGATGGACTTTTTTTTTAATTATTTATTTATTTACTTTTTTTAATTACATTATGAAAAATATGAGGTCCCATTCAACCCCACCGCCCCCGCCCCCCACTCCCCCCACAGCAACACTCTCTCCCATCATCATGACACATCCATTGCACCTGGTAAGTTCATCTCTGAGCATCACTGCACCCCATAGTCAGTGGTCCACATCATAGCCCAGACTCTCTCACGTTCCATCCATTGGGCCCTGGGGGGCTCTATAATGTCCCGTAATTGTCCGTGAAGCACTATCCAGGACAACTCCACGTCCCGAAAACGTGGATGGACTTTTAAAACTCAGTCATGGCTACTCAGTTTTCTGGTTCCTAGAAACCCATAGGTTCAAAGTCTAGGAGGCACATGGCAAGGACCAAAAAAAAATCAGTCTTAGGATGCCTCAAATGATAAATGAAAGCCAAACACAGGCATTCAATGAATACTGAGAATTGGGGGCTTGATACCAAGTGCCCTGAGTTGTAAGCTAAAACTCATTCACTACCAAGACAAGGACAGAAATATAAACAAACACACAACCAAGTGTACTTGCATGTGCTGCTGGCCCATGGCTCCATCTCTGAGCTGGGGCGAAGGGGTCACCTCTCTCCATCCTCCTCTCTTTATGAAAAGGTTTACTTTATTTAAATCCAAATGAACTAAGTCTTAGCATGCAAGACCACTCACCAGAAGAGAGGAGATCCCTTTGTCTTATTCCCCTCTCTCTGTAACTGGGTTTTTGACAAAGCCATTTGCTTCCTCAACCAACCAGAAATGTATTGGCAGAACATAAGGGAAAGCCTAGAAGTCCTTGATTACTTTTCCCTTGCCAATCAAACAAAATTAGCTTCTTTTAATTAACAAAATCAGGGCCTCACACCCTTTCATGTTTTCACATCCTTTAACTATATACTTACCTTCTCCCAGTGGGTACCCTTTACTGATCAATTAAATTTTTGAAATCAATACAAAGTTGTTAAAATTCATTTGAGTCAGAATTAGTTGAATTCCTAGAATGAGTGCATGTAGTGCTTCACGTTCAACTAACCCTTCTTCCACATTAGCCCAGATGGTGTGTGAAGAAGGGTATGTTAGAACCTCACTGCTCTCAGGGGCCGACAGTATCAATTCATTTGGGAACTTGTAGGGAATGCAGAATCTCAGGCCCCACTCCAGGCCTACTGAATCAGAATCTACAGTTTAGCACAGTCCTGGGTGATTGCTTGAGAAGTGCTGTTTTAGAGCTGGCACTGGCTGGCCTAAGGTTGCACAGAGGAGTGGCAACTTGCGTTTCCAAGTGTGGGAATAGGCTCTGTCTAGCAGGTAGATGGTACAGGATAACCCTCTCCTCTAGAGAGCTGCCGGATCTTTTTCAGGCGAGCAGTTGTGACCCACAGAATATAGTATTGTTCCAAGACGAAGAAAGATCAATGTTTAACCACACTAGAAACTTGTAATATCATCAATTGTGTTTAATATAGATCCCAATAGAAGTGTGTAAATCCTCTGGCAGAAAGCTTTTGTGCAGGGATGAAGATAAGTTTTCTATTAAAACTAATAGATTTCAAAATGGCAGTGTTCTCTATTTTCCTTTTCTATTTCCCTTGTACCTGCCACAAAGTTACACACGTGATTTTGGATTTTTGTTGGGATAAAGTCTTAATGTCAATCCAAAGTGTCCTTCCCTCCATCATCCCCCAGCTGCTTTCACTAATTTTCCTCTTCTTAAAAAATCCTGGGTATAGATTTCTTCCCACTCTTCTCTCCTCACTCCCAATCTATCAAAGACCTTTTGCTCTAATACAGGCTCTCCATGTGAGAATAGATACAGCTATTTACTTTTCTAAAGAGTTTAAGGTAGAACACCCCCATCAGTCACTGCACCCTGGTTCTGACCAGCTGCCTGTTTTTACAAGCCCCTGGAGACTGAAGCAAATGGGCAAGTCTTGTGGGTTTGTCCCCCAGCCACAACCCAGGAGTAATGATGATGGAGAACTTGAAGCACCCAGCCCTTGGCACTGCAGTCTTTGAATAGGAAGGAAAAGCAACAGCTGTGAGAACAAATTCTTTCATCTTAAACTTAGGGCCTCTAAAGTCTAAACACTCTATTTCTCATCATACTCCTTCCACTAGGACCATGATTGTCTTGCCGGAAAAATGTTTTTTTCCTTTGGTTTTCTCCTGTCCTTTTTCTTTCTCCTTGGCTGCTCCCCTTTCCTCCCACTCCAGACTCCACTCCTCTGCTCTCCCACTCCCCAAATCGAACATGTACAGATTTTACGGTTCACTGGAGAATAAGTGGCTGTCATTTCACAGACGGGCCAGGATGTAATTAGCCACAATGCATTGGAGTAATGGAACAGATGTCTCTTTGTAAACTGAGTTTGCTGCCGAGCACCGCGTGTGTGTGACCTAGCGACTGCTCCAGGCTATTCCATGCTGCTCCCCTCCCCCCTCTTTCTGTCTTCCTCTTGCCCCTCTCTCAGTTCCTGAGCCAGAGGCTATGCTAACTTGAGTGTTTGTGTGTTGACTGTTGTCGCTTTTTCTGTGTGCTTCTCCGGATCATTTCTGCTGCTGAAAATCTGCTGGTGACTTGACGAAGAGAGAGCCAGCTGAACCTACCTTTACTGATGTAGTCATTCACAACAGAAAAGGTGACACCCCTCTTATGAGAAAATTGGCAGTTTGAAGCTACACTTATTACTGGATGATAATATACCAGCAAAATTAGAAATTACGGTTATGCTCTCTGGCCTATTTTTTTTTGTTGTTGTTGTTGTTTTAAACTAGAAATAAAAGAAATGCATCTCCCTTCTTCCAGGGATAGTATTGAATAATTTCCAAAGGAAGAACCCA
Source organism: Dasypus novemcinctus (assembly GCF_030445035.2). Taxonomy (NCBI): domain Eukaryota; kingdom Metazoa; phylum Chordata; class Mammalia; order Cingulata; family Dasypodidae; genus Dasypus; species Dasypus novemcinctus. Next base: position 54,129,340 of record NC_080673.1, read on the forward strand.
TGCTGGTCATAGAAGGATGATGCGCACCAAAATATGAGATACTTAAGTGTTCTGCCAAATCATTTTTAAGAGCATTTGTTTACACAGTTTACGTAATCATGTGGGCCTCTGCTTTTGTATGTTTCACTTTAATAAAATTTTCACTTTTTAAAGAAGTTTTAAGCAATAACTTTTGTGCGTTGTTACTTTTGAGGCTAAGGGTTTCCTAAGGAACCTGGGCAAAATTCCTGCCTGTAGGTGAATACCAGAGCAAAGAGTGGGAAGCTCAAGGTCCATCTGCTGGGGCCAAGTGAAGGGCCTTAGAAAGAGAGTGAATAAAGGTGGACTCTACTCCACTTGTTACTTTCACTTCCCACTCCTGGGGTGTGAGAGGTGCAGACATCGAAAGCATCCAACTCCTCCTCAAGCCCCCCCCTCATTTTGAGGAAAACAATCTTTATTGAAATAGGTGAGGAACACCCTGGGGTAGTGCTGGCCTTTGTTCCTCAGAATATCATGCTCGGTTTGATTGATTTTTTTTTTTTTTCCTCCTGGCCACAGGCTCAGAATCTTGGCTTTGGTCACATGCATGAGAAGGTGATCCCATGCTCAGGTCTAAAGTTAAGCTCCTGGGCATTTATTTGTTATCTTTGTCAGGTGAGCAATATTCTTCTGATTCTCCGGTAGGTCACTGGAATCAGAGCCACATCCTCTTGGTCAAGGATAGAAAATATTGCTACCTGACTTTTCTCTATCAGTAAATAGGGAGCAGTGTATTTAAAACGCAGGAAAACTGACCACAGTGATGCAGGAGCATCTCGTTCTAAAAGCTGTGATCAGGATCTTGGGTTTGGGTTTGGAACCTTGTGTCCATGACTTTTTAAATGTTTGGTTAATTCAGTTATTTTTTATTTTAAGCTTTTAGGTGTTGATTATTTTTCCCAAAACAGAACTAAAACCCTTCATTTTGGGCTTTTAAAATTTCGTTAAAAATTTAAAAACAGAAGTCTAAAGTTTATTTATACTCAGAGGATTTTATAATAAATAATAGGTGGAACCCTCTGGTGTATGAAATCGATACTTCTACTGGTTTAGCAACAAGTAATTGGAAACCTCCTCACCATGACCTCATTGATGTCCCTTGCTTATGAAAGTTGAAACCCCTCCTACTCTCTGAGGAATTTTTGTTATCATGATTGTGTCACTGGTACCAATTTGGAAAAGAAAGTGTCTCGTCTTGTTGTCAACCCCCTTATAGGCCTAGTAGCCTGAATGTGGAGTTTCCTAAGCACTCCGTCAATATTGCTTTTGTTGTTTGCTTTCATAACTAAAAGGAATCCTTTGTATCCTCAAAGTGCATTATAATGCTTCATTGTTTTACAACTATTTCTAAATGATTTCTGTTTCCTAATTAATGCCAAATAGTGATCAATCTCCAAATTCATAAGAGATCAGTGATCACCCATGAGATCATGTTGCATGCCTCATTTATTTTTAACACAATGCATAAAAATATGTGGCAATCATTTAACATGAACTAGATTTCTAGCGATGTAAATTATATGGCATCTTTGGTTATTTTGAAATTACAGATATCTGGTGTAGCCAGAATGTGTTGGCATTTTACCCAGTCTTCCAGTGGAAGGGGTTTTCAAAGTCATCTACTCAACCTCTTGCTGAAAGCAGGAATCTATCCAAAACCTCCTTGTCAGGAAGGCTGCTGAGTCCTTGCTTGTCACCCATTATCATTTTTTGGATATGGAATTATTTGCAACTCTTTCCTTGAATTCAGCTGAAATCTATTTCCATATATCCTCCAACTCGCTCTTATGTTATGACACTGAGTAAATATACCCCTTTTTCTGCAAGCAACCTCTGGAGAGCTAACAAAAGCATTCATATTTCTTCATCTTCTCTTTCCCAACTGAACATTCCGAGTTCCGTCCTCTGTTTCATTCCTTATATTAATAGGATTATCTGACCCTTTGCTACAAACGTTTTCCATTTTGTGACATGCTCATAATACTCAATATCCTTTTTAAAACGAGACTCCAGAATCTGTATACAATATTCTGAATGTGATTTGACCAATGCAGAGAAAAACAGAAATTATCACAACTTGTCTACAGCCTCAAGGTGCTCACATCGATTAAAAACCTCAAGTCTTTTTTTTTCTTCCCCTCCCTCTTCCTCTCCCCCACCCTGCTGTTTCAGCTGTCTGTGTCCATTTGCTGTGTGATCTCCTGTATCTGTTTCTCTCTTTTTTTGTCTTTTCTTCTCACCTTTCTCCTCTAGGATTCACTGGGATTTGATCCTGGGGACTTCTGATGTGGAGAGAGGTTCCCTGTCAGTTGCACTGCCCCAGTTCCTGGTCTCTGCTGCACTTCATCTTGATTCTCCCCTTCATCACTCTTGTCATGTCATCATCTTGCTGCGTGACTCACTTGAAAAGGCGCTGGCTCACCGCACAGGCACTCAGCTTGCTGCATAGGCATTCAGCTCGCCACACGAGCACTGGCTCGCCATGTGGGCACTCACACGGACACTTGGCTCACCACATGGGCACTCACATGGACACTTGGCTCACCATGCAGGCACTCGAATCACCACGTGGGCACTTGGCTCATGATGCAGGCACTCGAATCACCATGCGGGCACTTGGCTCACCACGTGGGCACTCGAATCACCACGCCGGCACTTGGCTCACCATGTGGGCACTCACATGGACACTTTGCTCACCAGGCAGGCATTTGTGCAAGTACTCGAATCACCATGCAGGCACTTGGCTTGCCACATGGACACTCATATGGGCCCTTGGCTCACCGCATGGGCACCCACGTGGGCACTTGGCTCACCGCATGGGCACTGGCCCACCATGCGGGCACTCAGCTCACTGCACAGGTACACTTTCTCTTCTTCTTTTTCACCAGGAGGCCCCATCGGTTGAACCCAGGTCCTCTCATATGGTAGGCAGAGGCCTTATCACTTGAGCTACATTCGCTTCCCAAGTCTTTTGACATAAAGCACATGTAGATGAGAGTTTCCCAGTTTAGTACATGAGCAGTTAATTTTTATGAACCTTTGCATTCAGGCTTTAATACTTACCTTTTCTGGCCTGATGACTTTTTTTCTTTCAATTGTCATTCTTCCTGCTTGCTGTGTCATCATACAAACCACTGATACAAATGGAGAACAAAATTCCTTCAGGGGTTTTCCAGCATTACCCAATAGGGTGCATACCCTACAGATTCATGGTGTACGAATTCATCATCTGCCCATTGTCAGCCTTACAGCCTCCTCTCCTTCCCCTCTGCCATACATCCTCTGGAATCCAGTCACAGAAGTTCCTCACACTCTTTCTCTTTCAAAGTTTTTGGCCATATTTTATCTGACTTATAAACTTATACTCATCTTTTAAAACTTAGGAACCACCACTTCTGCAAGCATTCTCTGGCCCACTTTCAATCTTCATGCCCCTGAAGCATCTACTCCATACTGTTATTGCAACATTTATCACTTTTTATACTGGTATTTATTTGTTTACTTGTTTGGTCTCCCTACTAGCTGATAACTCCTTGGTGGTCATGGTTCTGTTTATTCCATGCAGTTTCACTGTCTACGACAGTGCCTAATATTTAGAAAGAGTACATGCACCTATATCTCTAGGGATCTTCTGGTACACTTAACTCTCTGCTCAAAGGGATTGTGAAAGACGTTTTATCAAATGCTTTGCACAAGTCAAGGTACCCCGACCTGTTAGTGTAGTAATCCTCTCCCTGTTTCCTGGGACAGCTGTAACAAGGCACCATGAGCTAGATGGCTTAAAACAACAGAAATCGGGTGCTTCACAGTTTTGGAGGCTAGAAATCTGACCTCAAGGTATGGGAAAGGCTGTGCTTCCTCTTAAACCTGTAGGGGAGAATCTGTTCCTAGCTTCTTGTGATGGTGTGTTGGCAATCCATGGTGTTCTCTGCCTCACTCACGTTTGAAATCCCTACTATGTGCAAACCTGTCATAAGTAACTTGACAGCACTGTGATGACTATACATATAAACAGCAGCCAAGATGTTGCTGAATTCTTCAATTACATGCTCACTTTTCCAAGACTTGACATATCACCACTGTACTTATCAGTTGAATTTCCCTGTATTAATTACTTGTGTAATTTTGGGGGCATGCACCTCACTCAAATTGCCATAAGTGCACCATGTAATCTTACCAAAGAAAATTATTATCAGCAATCATCATCCTCATCAATTTTTTATTAAAGACTCATTTCCCAAACCATTTTAAAATGTAGCTTAAAGTAAGTCATTTATAACCACATTTTGGAAATATGCACAATATATTTCCATTTCATAAATATGTTTTATTAGGAATGAGTGGTATAGTATTAGATCACTATTAGTATTCTCACCATGGGTTGGAAAATGCTTAACTAACAGAGATATGGGGTGGGGAATAAAATGATTCTGAACATATTCTTGACCAAATTTTTTTTCTTTTTTCTTTTTTCTTTTCTTTTCTCTTTTCTCTTTTCTGTTTTCTCTCTCTATTCCTTCTTATGTTTAAATTACATTCACTAATCCCAGCAAGTCTGTTTCCCAAGATCTGTATAGAGAAGCCAAACCCAATAGAAGCAAATTTTCTGAGAAGCTTTCCCTGTTACTGGAACAGAATCTTTTAGTACCTTCAACTGAAGCTATTCATTCCCCAATTCCTTTCCAGAAACCATCAGCCATCTGTGTCTGTTGGTGAACCATGTCTATTGGTGAAGGACATTTCTGGGAATCTCTCTTTTTTTTTTTAAAACAAGCCATAGAGCATCCAGATGCCTGTTCTGGTTGTGGTAACCTAAAACTGGTATTTGAAATCCAGAGCCATTTTGCAGTCACCGTGAAGCCAGGGAAGTGTTGGATTCCTCTAGGTACTTGGATATGTCATATAAAAGAATTTAAGAACACACCAGTTTAGTTAGACCAGTAAAAAAGAATTTATTGAGAAATGGGGGGAAAGAACAGAGCTTGCTGAGACATGGGAGAGAAGGACGGTAATATGCACTGATATTTGGTGCAGGCCCCTCTAAGCAGAGAATGGGCTTTGGCTTGTGTGGTCACCTTTTAAGCTGGTAATTATTCTTCCCCTTGCTAATACTAAGGGGAAGGGCCCCAGCTGTTATTGGTTACCCCACCAATGGTGGGGGCCAATGGTGAAGCCTTTTGTTTGCAGTCCAATAGGAAGACCTGTTTGGAATTATCCAAGATCAATGGGGAGGCCCTGAGAGTACCAACTGGGACCTCATGGTCAAGGTCATGGTCTCTGCCGGGTCTCATAGCCATGTTGTCTTTTGGCCATGTCGTGGTTCACCTGCTCATTTCCCTGTACCAACTGTCTTAACTCTTCAGGATTCTTTAGTACTGAGAACATACACCTACCTACTTGCCAAACTCTAATCAAGCCTCCTTTTCTAGAAAAGCAGCGAGTACTAGTGGGTTTGCTGTGCTGGGAAGCTACTGAGGGGTTCATGCCCAGACTACCATGTGCAGAGATTATACTAACCTGGGGCACTTATAGCTCTACTTTAACCAAAACCTTTTGTTCACTGTTTTTTGTTTTGTTTCGTTTTTTGTTTATTTTAGAGTTTCAGGTTTACTCTCTTTCTGTCCTCAACTCCCATAGGGATTCTTCCATCGTTTTCCTTTTATTTCACTTGACTGGTGCCTTTACTTGTTTCCTAATATTATCTTCTGTGAGATAGGTGTTCTTCTGTTCTTTTCAATTCTGTTTTTTTGTCTTCTGGTAGGACTCTTTTCGTGATGGTGTAAAATGTTTCCGCAAGGGCCACTTATGTGTTCTCTGAAGAAACAAACTGATGGCTGCATTTGTGGTCGCTTTGCTAACACAAAAGAGCATGGATTTGTGTTCCAGCCTAAGTGACACAGTTCTGGACAGCTTAAGTCTGAAGTGGCTTGCTGGGAAGGCAGCAGGCAGTTATGTTAACACTTGGAGAGCCTCTAGCAGGCAGTTCTTATGCAGATAGTTGTCTGAGGGAGCAGGAAGAGCATTAGAAATATGTGTGACTTTCACTCTGCGATGGATTGTCCACAATGGTGTCCTAATTTCTGATGCACTGGTCTATCTGCACTAACGTTTTGTTAGGTGTCTTTCTCAAGCTCCCTAATTATGGGATTCATGTTTAAAAGCTTTTATATGGCCTTATCATTCATCCAGCAGGTGAGTACCTCCATGTGAATAAAAAAGTAGGCGCTCTGTGAATTGAGCATGAAAAAATTCATCCCAACTGAGTTCATCCCGTGATGGAAAAGTAATCTGTACAGGCACTCCTCGCTGCATAAACAAGTGAGGTAGTCGATGCCAGCTTTCCAGACTCCTTAGTAAGGTTTTGTCTAAAATGGTGCTGAGGACGGCATTGACCTGGGATGCTAACACTGAAGGCTAACTTTGGGGGTTGGCTAAGTGTGGCTGCCCGGGAAGGCTGTTCAATAAACAAAGGAGCCAATAGCATATTCTTCTCAGGTGGGAAGGAAACCGCTTCTCAATCAAGCAGCCCCTCTTAGAGACCTGTGCTACCCAGTGGAGAGAACAGCTTAGCCATGAAGATCTATGACGGATGCCATTTCCTCCCACACCTCCCCATGGAAAAGCTGGCAAGGGGCACAAAACCACTCCCAAAGCAAAAGACCGACCGGGGTTACAAATGAGGATTGATGTTAAGCCGAGAAACTGTAATGGTCTTATCATGGCAATCATTCTAGAACACCCATCTCTCCTCTCTTCTCGCTTCACATCTGACTGGTTATCTATTGTTCCTCATTGCCAGTCTTGTTTGAAGAGCTTGGCAGCATTTGCAGGTATGAAAGAAACGTGCAACTTTTTTTCCCTCTCCTCTTCCTTGAAGTCATTGTCTATATTTAGGTCAGTGACGTGATGAGAGATGTTGATGTGTTTTGAACCTCACGTTGAAAATTGCCTCGCCGGATGTGGGGCGGAATTGGGGAAGCTCTAATTGAACTGCCTTGTGCTCCTGAGCCTTGCAGCTGCCCTCGGCAGGAGGGTGGGGTCGGTCCCTGTCTCTGCCGCCAACATTCTACACACAGTGTCACAGAAGCTCATCCTGGCCTCCCTGATCCTCTCTGTGATGGCTGCAACTGTCTTATAAAAAGGCGAGAGCAGAGGTCTCAGGAAGTTGCTTTATCCTTTACCTGGAATCCTCGCCCTACAGTCTGCTCTGTCAAGTAGAAAATGTGGCCCTGATAAATCCTGCCCACAAAGGAACTGTGCCTTTTTAACATGCAAATGTTCAGTCAGAAAAGTAAATAGACATCTCCTCCTTCAGGGAACTAGGAGACAATCACAGCAACCCCTCGGTCCCCACCCCCTCACCATTTCCCTTTCCTCTTCCTATGTAAGAGAAAGAAATTCTGATTTTATTCCCATTCTGCTTCTTTTTTTTTCTTTTTTTTTGGGGGGGGGGAGGGACTTACATTGAATTACTCTTAAGCACTGTCTTCTATCCCAACTTCCTCCCGTCTAGATGGGCTTCATTAATTTGATAAGCAGACACCAAAAGAGAGGGGTGGGGGCCGGGGGAAGGAGGATTGCAGGAGGGGCTGCCTAGGGGCTGCCCTGAGGTTTTAGAAGATGAACTGCTAATGATGTTGAAGACATACCTTTTCAGACTGCCTGTTCCCTCTGGAAAATCAGGGCCCTTTTCCACTTATTCTGATTGTACAGTGAGAACTGAAAAATGGGGGTGTGGTAGGAATGGAGGGGGGTGTTTACGGGATGGGGGTGGGGTGGTAGACAGATGCCTCTCCCAGGAGGAATAAGAATGCAATCAGTTACAGAACTTGAAAGGGCCTTTCTTTTAACTGGGTGTCTAATATTGTCATGCTAAAGAGCCAGAGACTAATGGGGGAAAATAGATTAATTCTCTAGGTCATTTATTGAACAGTCTTGCCTGATACTTACAAACTAGTGAAATTAGTGCAAATTAGCAATATGAATATTTTGATCAACATCTGTGACCCACGAATTCAAGTAGGATGCAAACCACAGGGCTTTTGACATTTCAGATGCACTAATATTTGCTAGCCCTTGCTCTTCTTCTAATGTGATGGAAGCTGATTATACCGAAGGCAGTCCTACGTATAATTGCCCAAGACAGTCCCAGTTTATGCCAGTTGCCCTGGGTAGGGCAAAAAATTATATGTTCACCCTAATTATACCTCTCAGCAACTGGGAGAAACTGAAAGATCTCCAGCTTTAGGATGATTTTATTTTTATTCTTGTTCTCTTGCATACTTACTTTCAAGATCATCTTCAAATATTTACTGAAAAAAAAAAAAATCCAAGGCATTCTTAGGATAGAAAGGCACTTAAACTAAAATCGTTTCTGATTTTATCAGTGGCAGTATAAGCAATCTGCAGATTTTAAAAATGTACTCTTAAATATTCTCAGATCACTGATCAAAATCATACATGTCTTATTTTGCTTCTGAAAAAATATTGAGGTAGGGTCAATGGGCATCATTATTTTTTATGCTTCACGGTTTTTTAATTCAATTCTATTGATACGTATTAATAAAGCATACAGTCCATCCAAAGGTACAATCAATGGTATTTGGTATAATCACATAGTTGTGCATTCATCAATTAAATCATTATTAAAGCATTTTCATTATTATTTAAGTGAAAACAATCCGCCCTCCATTCTCACCCCACCCCTGGTGTTTCTGCTTTGATAAATATTTTACTTCCTCCTTAATTTTATCAAGTGACAGTGACAACTGTGGCAGCATCAAAGCCAATTGCTTTCTGGACACCAGGAGCTGCTTGGAGTTGAAGGGGTGGGGGATAAATATTTAAAATAAATGAAGAGATTTTGGTTTCTGGACTTATCAATTAATCTAGACTTAGAATGGCTAATAAATATTCATTCATTAAACAAATATTTATTGAGTGCCTGTTGTGTACTAGTCAGGATTCTAGGTACTTAAAGTATACCAGTGGACAAATCAAATAAAGAGCCTTGCTCTTGAGGAGGTTACATTCTAGAGGACAATAAACATCATAAATAAATGTAAATTATACAATATGTTCGATGGTTTCAAGTAAAATGGAAAAAATTAAAAGTAGAGTAGGATGAAGGAGCATGGACTAAAGATCCAGGACAATGGGCTTATGAGCTGCTTTACCTTAAATATCACCCCTACCCTGCCTGCTACCCAGGGGCAGACCTACACACAAACAGGACAGAGAGGGCACGGACACACAGAAGCTACGGACCCACAAGAGGAGTGGCACAGATGGCAGCCATAGAGCATTATTTTTTTTTCACCAGCCCATGCTGCCACAGCCAGTGACACTCTGTGTGTGTTGACTTGTAGAGCGTAGGGTTCGAGGATGGGAGAGGGATGGTTGACAACTGTCATTCATAGAATCACAGCATACAGGTAGTAAAATTTGACTGACCTGGACGACAGGGAATCATTTACTGATGTTCTGAGAAGGACTAAACCCAACATTATGATTCCATAACACCCAGTGAAATCCCAAAGACAAAGGTACAGAATTTCCAAGCTTCCTCTGTCTATGGTTTATTTTATTCATTTTTAAAACATATTTGTTTTTTCCCTCCTTGCATGTGTGCCATAACTGCAGCTAAAGAGGAAGGGTGAAGGTAACTGCCCTACTCCAGCCCCTGCTTGGTTTCAGAACGCTGCACGGAGAGATGCTAGACAACCTGTTTCTTCTGTTCTTGAGCCAGGGCTGTGCTTCAGTGCTGTAAAGACGAGGGCATCGATTCGGTTGCAGAGCAAAGCAAATCCTGTTCTCATTCTTCTTCCCCACTCCCTAACTGAGACTGAAAAGAGAATTCCTGGCTTACTGCGCCTTAGCGTTTGCTGTATGCAGCAGATAGTTGGCGTGGTCCTGTACTGCCCAGCCATCCTGCTGAAATCCTGATGTCTGTGCATTTCTGCAGCTGCTTTCTTTTTGTTTCTGGTCGGAGAAAAGCAGGAACAGATTCAGAGGAAGCCCCGTTTCTGACGGAGCAGATGCTGTGCTGAAGTGTGGGGAACATTTACCCCAGCAGAAACCCCCTGCCCATATGTCCAGGGCCAATAAGCAAACTCCCGAGACTCAAAAGCAGGAAGCGCAGTTCTTCCTGTAGCAAACCTGTCCAGAGAGAAAGAGTGAGGCTGGCAGGAGGCCTGCGGCCCAGAATGCCCATGAGAAACTGTGCTAGAGCACAGAGAGGGAGGCACAGCTTAAGCAGCAGCCCTCTTGGTCTCCTAACACCTTGTCTCTCCTTTTATAGCACATTTTATTATTGTTGTTGTTGTTATTCTTTCACTTGCCTTGCCAACCAAAAGGGCTAAGAAAGCTGTGTGAACTTCATAAACTTCTGGTTCCAAGTAGGTAGTTTATTTCTGGTTTCATCTACTCACCAAATATAGAAGTTCTATAGGCAGTGGTGAGCATGGAATTAACAATCTTCAAAAAGTAATACTTCCTGGATCCTTACAATTCTCCAGGTACTAAGCTAAGAATTTTATCCCATTCAGTCCTTACATATCTGCCAAATATAGGCACTCTTATCCACATGGCATAGATGAGAAAAATGAGCCTTGCTCAAGGTTACCCAGCTACCATGTTACAGAATCAGGCTTTGAATTCAGAAATGGTAGGTCCTAATGCCAGGCTCCTCTGCTTCTCCCAGCCTCTGCTCTTGTCCTGGGTGGTGTGAGGTAGAAAGGCATGCCTTACAGCATGGCCCTGCCTCCTTAGATTAGCTTGTTGCCCAATGCATGTGTTTTATAACCTTTGCCAATAGGCATTTCATCTAATTAATTTAAACTGAAACTCAGTGATGAGCTCCATTCAGGCAGAGAGAATATCCTATTCCTATGATTATAACAATAGATTTACTTTGATAGGGAAGTTGTTGCTTCCAAGCAAATCAACAATGGGTTTTCTCAGAGGAAGAGTCAAGCTGTGTCACCAAATATTTTAACATGGGTAATGAGCATAGAACAGTTTGGCAGTATGTAGAGGAGGCTTAAAAGTACCCCTATCCCTTGACTCAGTGATTCTACTTTAAAAAATTTATTCTAGGAACACAGAGATGTGATTAAATATATATATATATATATATATATTTCCGTCTCCAAACTCACAACAACTTTATTATATCTATCTATCTATACATAATATAGATACATATATAAGGATCCTTATATATGTGTGTATGTGTGTGTCTATATATTCAGTACAGCATTTATAATGGTGAAAAACTGGAAAAAACTAAATAAACCAAAGTAGGGGATTGGCTAAATAAATGATAGTACGCTAAACTGAATGAATATTTCACTGCCACTAAAATGTTTTAAAAGAGGGAAGCGGCTGTGGCTCAATCAGTTGGTCTCCCGTCTACCATATGGGAGGCCCTGGGTTCGAGTCTCAGGGCCTCCTTGTGAAGGCAGGCTTGCCCGCACGCTGTGGAGTGCCGCCTGGCCCACAAGCACCACAGAGTGCCGCCGGGGGCACCATGGAGAGCCGACTCAGCAAGATGCTGCAACAAAAAGGGAGACAAACAGCAATGTACAAGAGCACGCAGTGAATGGACACAGAGTGCAGAGAGCAAAACAAGCCGCAAGGGGGGAGAAATAAAGAAATACACAGAAGAATGCACAGCAAGTGGACACAGAGAGCAGAGAGCACACAAAAAGCCGCAAGTGGGAGGGGGGATATAATAAAAACGTTTTAAAAGAATGTTTAAGAATATGGGAAAATAAATATACATGACACAATAAGTGAAAAGAGGTATAGAATGCAAAACTACAAATGATCCCACTACTTTAAAAAGAGAGTGATAATGTAAACAGCTTGAGATAGGATTCTTGGTTTAGTGACATGGACAAGAGGTATTTTCTAAATACTAAATCTAGAGTATAGATTTTAAGAAATAACCTGGAATGCAATTCTGACAGACCTGGAGCAATTAATGCTGCTGCTAAGGTTTCCACTGCAGAATCAAGAAAAAGAAGGTCCTCATGCTTTCTGTCTGTCTGGTTGTGGAAGCCAAGATTGAATGGGTGAATATAGGAAATTCTAAAACTATGGGAGAGGAGAAATAGTCTTTGCAACTCAGAAATAAACTTAAAAAGAGAAAAAAAAAGAAATAACCTGGAAAAACCTGTGGCAATGGAGGAGGTATTTTCTCTAATCAGCCTACGTTCCCAGTGAATTGAGTGCTAGGATAGCACCACACCAGTTTTGAAACTAGTTCGTGTTTGTCTTTCATCATCTTCTTTACATTTAAAATAAAGTTATATGCTGACAGTAGCTGATATTTTTGTAATTCCCTTATTCCTCCAAAGCAGTATACTTTCAAAAAATTTAAAAAATGTTTTTTTTTTATTTTAAAAACCAGTGGTATCTATGTAGCTATTTCATTGCTAAGATCTTGAAACAAGTTGGTCAAGTGGCTGAGCCACCTTTTTCCTGGTCAGACAAATGGCATGTTGGAGATTCACACTGCTAATATGGAGGCATGCCTTCCCGCCACCCTTCTTTCTTGTGACAGTCACATGGATAAAGGAAGTAATTTCTTTATAAGGAGAGGGAGAGAGGAAGGGTATTGGCGTGCTATGCACAGCACCAATGACTGAATGAGAAAGCTCATAGTTATCAAGACATTGTCTTCCCAGGGAGTCAGAACAGAAGAAAATGAACTGGTTCTTCCAACATGTGGAAAAACACAATAAGCCAGGGCCACTTGTGTCCATAGAAGACTTTTAATATGTGATATAAAATGTAAACACTCACAGTGAGTTGAAGAAAATCTTCGAGCCTGAGTAAGATCAGATTACAGGGGGAAATGGGTCAGGAAATTATAAGAAAGCTACCTAACTATGCCTAGGTACTTGTGTTAATCTTGCTTTTATAAATAATCCTATCTCTGAGAAAACTTGGGTGTTTAGGAAAGAAAGCCCTAACTACCTGTGACCATTACCTAGTGGCAGTATAGCCCAATTAGAAGAAAATACTCCTCAGGGAAGTAAAAAGTAAACTGAGAGCTAGCTTTGCAAAACTAACCAGTCAAATGGTTGTGGTGATCTCACCTGACTTCCTTAAGCCGAGCCTGAGAAAAAATTGAGAGATATTGAGGCAGCCTCAGACCAAGGATACAATTGGAGCCATGTTACCTATAGAGCAAAAGACTAACTTCTTAGCATTACTTTCAAGATTTTACATAATCTGACTCCAAAAGACCTCGTTACATTGCTCGCTCTTACTACATTTCTCATCACTTACCAGCTCTTTTCTCATCCCGAATGAGCCATGCCCTCCAGAACATCAGAGCCTCGGCCCATTATATTCCCCTAACCTGGAATGCCATGCTTCCTTTCTTTTCCCATAAAAATCACTCCTACTTTTCAGGTCCAGTCAAATACCACTGTGGTCAGAAGTTACCTGTCTTTCCTTTCCATGACAGTAGATTTTCATAGGTATCTCCTTTTACCCTTTTATCTCTCTCTTTCACTCCTAGCCTTGGAGGAGGCCCAGGAGAGGGTAATTGCCATTATCAGACTGTGTAGCTGGGTATTTGCTTCATTCAATCACAAGGAAGCAGCACTTCACACAGAGGTGTTTAGGTATTCACCGTATTTGATGGTTTTCCTGTTCCAGGGAAGCTCTAGAATGTGTCAACACTGCAGGTGTTATTGGTAGGAAGAGACGTGGATATGTCCTCAATTTGCTAGAAAAAACTTCATGGGTGATTAGTCCTGCCTTGAGCAAATATTTATTGAGCACACACTATGTGCCAGTTACTTCGTAGATACTAGGGATGTAATGCTGACAAAACAGAGACGGTTCCTAACCTCACAGCTCAGGACACAAGCGGCTGACACAGACGTTAGTGAAATGATCACACAGATATATAATGACAGCCTTTGATGAGTGAAAGTGCTGTGAAGGAAAAGTCCAGACCACCGTGAACATACATAATTTAAAACCCAGTGAGGTAAGGGATAGTCACAGAAGACTTCCTAGAGGAAGAGAAGCTTCCGGAAAAGCCTATAGAAGTAACCAAGGCAGTGATTCTTGAACTGTAGTTCCAGGACCAGCAGCATCAGCACACCCTGGGGACTTGCTGGAGATACGAATAATCCAGGTCCCCCAGACCCACTGAGCCAGAAACTCTGGGGGTGAGTTCCAGCAGTCTGTGTTTTAACAAACCCTCCAGTTTGTGATGGGCCCTGAAGTTTGAGGACCACCAGGGGACAAGGTAAGGTGCAAGTGGGGCTGAAGGCAGAGCGTTCTAGCTAGAGGAAAGAGTGTAATGAGGCCAAGGCGAAGGTACACACAGGGAGCTGCCAGGAGGCCAGTACAGGGAACGAGGAGAGTGAGGTGGGGTGAGGCTGGAAGATGGAGGGGAACAAGCGTGGACATGGCGGAACCACTTGGAGGTAACTGCAGACCTCAGTTTGAAAACTGATAGAATGCAGTGATGGAATATGGAGACCAAGAGAAGTGAAAGGAGTTGAGATATATGAGGAGGTGATCGTGAAAGAGCTTGGCAATATTCTGAAATGAGGATTTAGGGAGAGGGGATGTGTTAGAATGGAGCCTAGTTTTCTGGCTTGTGAAACTGGACTGATGGTGGTGGTTCCAGTCACTGAGACACAGAGATCATGTGTTTCATTTTGATCATATAGTGTTTGAGGTACCTTTGAGATATGAACTAGATCGTGGTAGAAATTGAATGGATAAAAGTAAGGAAAAAATTTATTCTTGAGGGTGAGATATGGTAACTTCATGAGCACAAGTATGGAGATGGAAATGAGTGTTTTGATGTTAGTTTGATCTATCTATCGATCCATCCAGCCATCCTACTTCTTGCTGTTGCTCCTCCAACAGCAAAAAGTGTTTGAAAGAGAAAAGAGGAAGATTGGTAGGTGGGATGAGGAGAAGGTGCTGAGATCTTCAATTCTGAGCTAATGATATTGGGTCACCACTGAAGATGGTTGATTGGGGTCTCATCTTGGTGGAGGTGTGCCCAGGGAAGACTTATGTAGCAGTATTATATGCAGGCAAGAAATTAGAGGGAGGACCGTCACAGCAAGTCTAAGAATGCTGAAGGATACCTTTCTTTACATTGTAATATAAGGTTAGCATTTGGGGACGACCATCAAATTTATATACATTCATTCATTATAGTCCACAAGTATCTTTCACTTACATATCCATGTAACTTGTGAATCAGAAATGATAAACTTTTTGAGAGTATGGAAACTCCGTGTTTTTTGCTTTCTTCAGCTTTCCATAACCAAGCAGAGTTTGGGTATTTTAAACGGAGGTTGATGTTCATTAGCAGGGAAGGGCCTACACATAGTAGGCACTCACAAAGATCTCATTTATTGAATTGATTGGCATCATTGGACTAGCGAAAGAAGATGCAGCACATCGCAGGACTCCTGAAGGAGAAAGGGGAGGGCAGTGGGGGCCCTTGTATGAGAATCAGGACCTTGCTGACCCCCATCTGTTCCTCCTTCCCTCCCTCCCTCCCCCACCGCTGCCATGGCGACATGTCTGGAATCACAGTAAGCCTTATACCCCAGAGAAAACAATACTCTGTTTGAACGGTGTAAGTTGGCCTCTAACACTCACCACACGGTCTGCCAGCCCCATCCCCCACAATCAGGGGATTCTCACAAAAGGCAGCTTTCTACCAGAGGGTCAGTGGCACTGCGCTCATCGATTAGAGCCCATTTCATCCCCGGGCACTTTCCACTTGTTTGTTTTTGAACTCACACCACAGTCGCAAAGCTGCTGGTCTCGTTTTGGTGTGAAGTTACTGATGTGGCCGTCTGCATCCCCTCTGCTCAGTCCCACGGAGCATTCGTGCTTCTTTCTTTCTCGTGCTGCTTGTCATTGCTATTGACTCACCAGGCTGGGGCTATTTAAGCTGAACTGAATTAGCAACAATGCAATCAGCATCTCTATTTTTATCTTTGCCCCCTACCCCCCTTCCGCACTGACTCACCATTTCTAGGTCTCAGAGCTTGGGAGCCTTATTTTATAAGAATTATACTGGGGCCGGGGTGACTCTACGCACAGATGTGCTGTTTCTCTCATTCAGTACAACGGGTGTTTTCTTTTCTTCCGAATGGCACAAGGGTTCAGATGACACCAGTGTTATTTCTTAGGCTCATCGTCCTTTGACTGTGGCTGCTGAGCTCTAAGAGGAGTGTAGGCAAGGGAGGAGCCTTGTTCTGATTCCTGAAACTCAGTTTAGAGAATACTTCTATTTTGAACTGACATTTTAAACTTTAGCCAAGTTGAATTCTGGATGCCCGAGCTGGAGTCCCTATAAAGCATATAATGAACAGAATCTTTAAAACTCTACTGTCAATGCAAAATATTCTTCCTGTCTAGGCCTCTGCATGCTGGTAATTACATTAATTTTATAATTTGTAGATATAGATATAAGTTGAGAGAACTCCACGGTCATTTACTACCTGTAATATTGGGCTAGTTACTTAGTTTCTTTGTGTTTTTAAATTTTTCTCTTCTAGAAAATGGAGACTTTATCCTTTTTCCCTCATACATACATTATAGTACATCTCTCATAAAATTGCCTTGAAGATTAAATAAGCTAATATTTGTGAAGGGCTTAAAACAGTGTCTGGTACATAATAAGCCTCAATAAATGCCAGCTATTATTACTCAACAGGTCATATTTTCATGCTTTAAGAGAAATCATTGAGTACTCAAAGGAATTTTGTTTCAACAACCGTAATACACCTCAGGATTTTACCTTCCATATCGTTCAATGTCCAAGCCATCCATTTTATGATGCGGACACTAAGTTACAGACGAGACTTACTTGTCTTTCATTCATAAGTAGAGCTTTCTAGCTTTCCAGTCTGCCAGGATTTTAGTCTCATTTTATCAAAATTAGGTTTTGGCCTTCATGTGTTCCAAATCCAAGTGCACTTACTTCTTCTTTTCCAAATAATTATATTTTACATATGGGGATTTTCCCTTGGCTTATCTAACACTACCTCATTAGACTCTAAACCCTAGTGAAACTTTCATTTCATTGTACAGCCATGGAAATAGCATTATAAAACTCTAACCAGAAGTTTTCCCTCTTGCCATCTAGCACCTACGACTCTCCATCCAGCCACACCCCTTTTTCTGGGTTTGGGGAGGCCAGCTGCTGGACCATGTTTGGCAACAGTCCAAAGGGAGGGTCTTCTCTGAACTCAGATGCATGTGGGATCCTGAAGATCCCCACAAAGATTCCATCCACTCTGAGAACCCCAGAAATTACATTATTAGCAAGGTTTGCCAAACCAAAGGGTTGGCCCCTACCTCTCAGCTGCCAGAGCTATAACAAGAGTTAACTGGCTCACATTTCACTGAAATTTGGTCATATTGATACAACAGATACCAATCATAACACAGAGAATTCTAGGCACAGATTTGCCAATCCCATGGGAAGCCGTGCTACAAGTTTGGAAGTTTCTCCTGTGACAGGAAACACCTTCACTATGGTTTTAAAAGCCTGAGGGAATTAGACAAACCTAGTCACCTTCATCTTATTTAGGTGTTTAGCGGTAACTAGTTGGCTCTCTTGGTCTTCAATTAATATTTTTTTCCCAAGTACTACAGTTAGATAATGGGAGAAGTCACATAGTTCTTTAAGTTTGGCGTGATAAAAAACATTGCCTTCTGCCCCACCCCTCTTCCCATCTGATACTTCCTCCCCCAAGCTTTAAAGTACTTCAGCTGTTTCCTCTGGTATGAACCTCCATGTTTGAAATGTTTACATGGCTGTTTCTTGATTTTTATGTTTTAGATAGTACCTGTTGACTCCCTTCCTCTCCCTCCACCTCTCAAACATGCTTCCTCCCCCTCTATGTTCCCAATAATTGTCATATAATAACTTCCGGTGAAATCAGTATTTAGTGAGTATATATATATATGTGTGAATATATATTCTATCATGATCACCATCATCATCATCAGTAGTAGCAGTAGTAAGTAGATACTGTTCCCAGCTAAACCAAATGGTGGACTTTGCTTACATTCCTAACTTATACAAATTTTGTTTTTCCTGTAGTTAATAATTAGCTGTGTTTTGTTTTTTCCTTAATTTTCTATGTACCTGCCACCAAATAACTCATAGAATCTTCCTTAGAAGTATAAATCTCCTCTCGATACATTTGCAAACATCAGGTCATCAACCCATTCCCTTGTCTTCTTGAATTTATTCCTCGTGGAGTCCTTCTGTACCAGTTTCATCTGTACTCCCTAAGACTATTAAAGAACTAGCATAGCATTCCAAACCCACCTTCTACTTTGCTCCTATATTGAATCTCCTGTCTGTGGGTCCCAAGTCTTCCCTGGTTTGGTTTATTCCTCATTTTAGTAGAATATATCCTTTAATAACTGCCTGATAAAGGGTACATAAGAAGTAAACTTTTAGGCCTTACCTGTATGAAAAGAACTTCATTCTTATCTTACAAAGGACTGGATATGATTCTAGGCTGTAATTCACTTTAAGAAAAAATTTTGAAGCACTTTAATCCATTGTCTCCTGGCTTCCAGCGTTGCCATCAAAAAGTCCATTGCCATTTTAACTCCCACCCTTTGGAATCTTTTAGGATCTTTTCTCTATCCTTGGCTTTCTGAAATTTCACAATGATGTGGCCTGGTGTGGCCCTTTCTGCATTTATTATCTGGGACATTCTCTGGGCCCTTTCAATCTGGAAGCTCATGTCATCAGTTCTGAGAGATCTTCTTGTATGATTTCTTTGATAATTTCCTCCACTTTGTTTTTTCTGCTCTCTTTTTGGAGCTCCTTTTATTTACATGTTGGATCTTTTAGACTGATTCCCTAGTATTTTGTTGTTGTTGTTTTGTTTTGTTTAACCTTTTCTCTATTTTTAATATCTTTGACTTTTGTTCTACTTTTTGAAAGATTTCTTAAATCTTACCTTCCCACCCGTCATTTAATATTATTTCTGACACCATATGTTTAATTCATAAAAGTTGTGTTTTAATTTTCTAAATGTTTATTTTTATATCATTCAGTACTTTCATGGGTTCAATAAACTTTTAAAAATTTTTCTGATAATATATTAACAACTTTTTCTAAAGTTTAAAGTTTCCTTCTTTTTCCTTTATTTTCTCTGCTTTCTCTTCCATTTGTTTATGTGGAGTCTGCATTTTCTGGTAGAGGTTTTTTCCAAATATGTGGTGATCCTTACCTATCCATTCATTCTTTTGAGTAAGATATTAAAAATCTGACTGGGAGTCCTACATTTATATGCAAGAACTCTCAAATCATAGTGATTGGCCTTGAAACCCAGCCTTGGAGGATGATTAAATTGTCATTTCTCATAGGCTGGTTAATTTTCCTAGAGAGGATTTATCTAGTCTTCTGTATAGGATATATAAGACTGGCTGTTAGTGCTTTTGCAACCAAGTGACAAAAGAGTTGGAGTGGAGTGAGATTATCTCACCAATGAGTTGTAGATTTGCATTAAATTCCTCTTTTTCCCGTTTCACACCCCTATCTTCAATCATGCTTTGTGTCCCTGTGTCAGATCCCTCCATCTCAACTTCTTCAAAGAGCAAATCACCAACCTTCTTTCGGCCAGGGGAAGGAATGTGCATGGCCATGCAAGAACAAGAAGGATCTCAGGGTCTGAAACAATCCTCCTACTTTTTAGGTCCACAGATACCTCATCCTCAGAGGCACGTGCTACCTCCAATTCCTGATTTTTTAAAGATTCTTAACATAAATTATCTTTCTTCTCCCTGGCTTTTCCTCATTGGAAGTTTAGGCAGCAGTTTTTTTCTGCTCTGCTAAATTTGTTTACTACTCATTCATCTGCTTTCCAATACCCACAGTTATGTTGAAATCTCATATCTGCTTTTGAAACCTCTCCTACCTTCTCTATGTGAAGTTTTGCTTTTAAAAAATATTCTTTTTTGTCAATTTTGTGAATCATGAAGAGTTAAGGTAGGAAAAGAGGGGAGATATGTATGCAAACTGCTATGATTAACTGCAGTTTATGACCTAGCCCTTTATTTCTAAGGGATACTCTGATTCTTTATATATCAAAATGAAACTGTCTGGATTCATTGACAAGTGCCTCATCCTTTTATATTTCCACATGGGGCTGCCATTGTATTGTGGGGCTATATCAAAATGCCCTTAAGAAATGCAATGTCATCTAGACCTATCCCAGGGAACATAAATCAGGTTACCCTGATTTCACTAATAAGTGGTCTAGAATTCACAGAAGACCACAGCCAACAAATTCCCTGGATTTAATCCAGGCTCAGCTCCAGAACAGCTTTAATAACTGGAACTACCCAAGTTGTGAGTCTTGGTAGGAGCCAAAGAGACCACACAGTGCTCTTCTCCTCACCAAGACCTTGTGGCACTCTGTAAACATAAGACAGTATTGCAATAAGACAAAGGCCCTTAGGTAGATTAGATTTAGATTCAAATTCCAGCTCTGCCCCTTGGCAGGATGCCAGTCCAGATTGCATTTTTATATCTTAAGAAGCACTAGATTATAGCAGCTTAATAAAAAAGTTTTATTTTTTCTCATGTCATAAGAAGCCAGAGGTGGGCAGATGAGAAGAAAGGCAACTGTTTCATGATGTCAGAAATACCCCTGTCCTTCTAAAGTTTGCTCCTACCTTGTGGCTTTTCTCCTCATGCTTGTTATCTCAAGGTCACAAGATGGCTTCTTCGCTACCAGCCTTACATCTGCACTCCAGGCCAGAAGAAAAATGAAGAAACTAACAAGAAGAAACTAACAAAAAGAAAGGGATGGTGCCAGTCAGAAATCTCCAAATTTCTAGCATATTTCTACATACATCTCATTGGCCAGAACTGTGTTACATGCCTCCCCACCCCCCAGCTGTAAAGGAGGCTGGGAAATCTCTCCTCAAACACATCTGGAATTCTAATGAAGAAAGAGAGAAGGAATATTGGCTAGGCAGCTGGTATTATCTGCAGCTTTAGGTGTTCATCTTTGGGCCAGTTATTTAACTCTACTGGGCATCCACAGTCTTATATATAAAATGAAAATAAAAACCGCCACCTCATAGAGTTGCAGGGAGGAATAAAGATGCATAACAGCATATCTGACACATACTATGCCCTCCATAATGTTAGTTCTTGTCTCCTTGATTCCTTATATTGATTTGATTTCTGAACATACCTCACTAACAGTATATTTTATAAAGACCTACATAGGTATATATTCCATTGTCAAAATTAGTATTGTTTTGAGCATTATGCAACACCTGCTGGCAAACATTAGTAAAATGAAATTTGGGATCACTAGTCAGAGAACATATTTTTTGAATGACTCAGTATAAGACTTAGGGAATATATGACTAGAAAGATGATTTTACAGTCCATGTCTTTTATTATAATCCTTAATCTTCCTTTATATCTCTTCCCTTTATAGCTATCCCACCCACCAATCTCTTTTTATCATATTCTTCTCTTGATCCTTTCAGAGGTTCCTTAATTTGTATTTACTATTATTTGTCAACAAAGCTTTGTGTGTGTGTGTGTGTATCTTTAATCAGCCCTAATAACTGACTGTCCCTTTGCTAACAGCCAAGCTGCAAGAAGCCCTTCTAACCAGGTGGGGGTGGGAAGTGGGGAGGCTGATGTAAGATGAGGGTTGTGGCCAGCCAAGCTACTACAGAGGATTTATGAAAACTGCAGTGGTCTATTAGAGTTCGGATGTCAGAGGGTGAGAACACATATGGTTTCTGTTTTTGTGTCAGTAGAGTTTTCCTGCCTGTACATACAATGGAATGTTTGCATCCTGCCTTGTCTCACACCCCATGCCCTTGACCTAACATGTGCCAGCACACAGTCTAGCAGAGGACGGACACCAGGGTCACATTTAACCACCTAAATTGGAAGAGACCTTTGTTTTCCTGTCTCCACCTAAATGAGCATTGGTAGCAGGGCGTAAAGGTTTGGTGCTGTAGTTGTTTCTATACAGTGAAAAGAAGAAGCAATATTTCAGTCGTGCCTGAGCCAGGCTGTCTCCTTAAAATCAGTAGCTAAGAATGCACCCTCTCAAGATAAATACAGAAGAGAAAGAAAGAAACCTCTCCATTTAAAATGTTTCCTTTCCCTTGTGGCCCTTTTCTAGCTAGTCTTTGCCTGCATTTTGTTCTGGCTCTCTATGTAGAAACCACATGCCATAGTCCAAAGGAGAAGCTCTTTCACAGGGAAAACAAAAGGCAGCTGTCAGTTTAATCCCAAGCTCCCTGATAACATTCCAGCAGAGTTCCTTTTTCTGGAGATGAAATAAGAACCCTGGCAGGCCCTCTTGACTGGCCACATAAATCATTTGTAGTAATTGCTCTGAGAGAGGAGTGCCTCTCAGGCTCCATGGAGAAAGGGGGGGATCTCACACACCGACATTCTCATTCTTTCTCTCACTCTCACATGCACACACACATACATACACTCTCACACACACTCACCGTGCCATCGCCGCTAGCTCATCCCTCACACGTGCACGTGCACCTCCCTGCACGCCCCAACTTCTCAGGGCTCACCGAGGGCACTTGCTCACCCCGGGTACGCTCAGCGAGCCATATTTTAAAAAGCATGGCACAGAATATAATAAATAGCCAGTTTTATGTTTCTTTCTCTTTGAGGTTTAGCCAATTTAAATTCTTCCGCAGTACAGTTTGGGAGCAGATATTGGGAGGGTTGACAGGAAAAGCAGGAGGGAGAGAACATGCAGGTAAGAAGGGGAATGGTTAGGCTTTGGCTTTGTGATATGGTGTGTTCTATAACGTGCCACTTGCTTCCTCCTTTTTGCCTTTTCTGGTGAGAGCTGAGACGTGGTTGTAAAAATCCCATGTGCTGTGATCTGGGAGCTGCTGCTGCTGCTGCTGAGGCTTGGCAGTTCACTAAGGACCGAACTCTCAAAAGCCACAAAGCTATAATATCCCTTCCCCTCTGTGGCCAATAAAGATGGTGATAATCAAATAACAGGGTTTAGAAGTGGTATGGTGCCTGCAGCAGTTGGCCACAGGCCAGTGATATCCACCCTTCACTTGCACCCTGATGTATGCTCATTGAAAATATTGAGGCTACCAGAGATGGTGGGAGGGGGGTCCCCCAGACCCACACAGCCGTTTGGAGAATGAATGGATGGATGAATATATGAAAGAATAGGTGGATGAATGAATGAGGGATAAGTCGAGTTCAGTGCTGTGTTATTGAACATAGCTCGAAAAGCCAGGGAAATTGCAGAGCCTCCCTGACAGAGGTGCCTAGCCCCTCCCCACATGCTGTCACATGAGTAACATGTGTAGCTGTCCTCAGCATTGTGCCCGTGGACGGGGAAGAGAACCCAATAGAAAGGAGGAACGAGACATGAGGAGAGGAGTGTACACCTCCCCACTCCACCCTGCACCCCTGATTGTAGAAGAGCCCTGCCCGCCCTCACCATGAACATGCAACCTGCTAAACCAAAATTCATGTCCTTTTGTTTGATAAGAAAAAATGTCACACATGGAGTGCATCAGTTATGTGCTACAGACCCATACGCCCAGAACTCAATTCACCTTTGTCAAGCTAGTAATAAGACCTACCTTCTTTATTTATTTCCCATTTTATTTTACACCAACTATCTAACTTCACAAGGGGAGCAAACCAGCTCTGGCGAAGAACTGTGTTCCACCTGGTATGCCCAGCCATAAAACTAGATGTATTCTGCCACAAGCCACGTCTTCTGCTGAGGGGCTGGGTGTTTTCAGGGTACATGTCCAAGGTGTCCTGCTGAGTCTGAGCCCAACCCATACTTGTTTGGAGCTTTCTCTAATTTACCCCACCCCCAGCCCTAGGTGGCATTTATCATTCTTCTCTTATATCTCAAACTAATTATTACAGATCAGCATATGTATTTACACAACACTGAATCAAGGATGGCTCCTCTGTATGATAAAACAAGTTTATATATTTTAAGACTTTCAGTATTGGGGCTTTTCTTATATATAGGTTAGTAAATTTTTGCTTTAATCTGCAAGGTCAGTTGAGATATGATAGAACTTTTATGTATCATATGCAGTAAACAGCAAGTTCTGTTTTAGTTTCCCAGCTATTAAAACAAGTACTAGGAGTCGGGCTTGGCCCAGTGGTTAGGGCATCCGTCTGCCACATGGGAGGTCCACAGTTCAAATCCCGGGCCTCTTTGACCCGTGTGGAGCTGGCCCATGGGCAGTACTGATGCGTGCCCACGCACACGGAGTGCGGCCCATAAGGAGAGCCGCCCAAGTGTGAAAGAAAGTGCAGCCTGCCCAAGAATGGTGCCACACACACAGAGAGCTGACACAACAAGATGATGCAACAAAAGGAAACACAGATTCCTGTGCCACTGACAGCAACAGAAGCGGACAAAGAAGAAGACGCAGCAAATAGACACAGAGAACAGACAACGGGGGGGCGGGGTGAGGGGGTAGGGCTAAGAAATAAATAAATCTTTAAAAACAAAAACAAGTACTATACGATGTGTTGGCTTAAATAATGGGAATTTATTGGCTCACGGTTTTGAGGCTAGAAACAGTCCAAAATCAGGCATCAGCAAAGTAATGCTTTCTCCCAGAAAACAGTGGCATTCCAGGGCTGACTACTGCCGGAGATCCCTCTTCCTTGACTTTTTTGTCACATGGCAGTGGACATGCTGGTGTCTTCTCTGTTTACATGCTGTTGACTTCCAGCTTCTGGCTTTTCCCAGGGGCTTTTCTCTGCAGCTTTCTCTATAAGGCCTTCAGTAATAGGATGAAGAATCCATCCTTATTTGGTTTAGCCATACCTTAGCTAAAAATAACCTTCTCAAAAGGTTCTGTTTACAGGTAGTTCATACCCACAGGAATGGGTTAAGGTTAAGAATATGTTTTTCTGGAGTACATAACCCCTAACCACCACAAGTTCTAAGCTCAGTCACACCAAAAAAGCTAATCATCATAGCTTATATTTGTATAATAGTTTAAGTTTCCAAAACAGCTTTGCATATGGCAGCTCTTGTCAGTGGCAATGTTTAAGCTGGAGAAACCAAAGCTTTGAGAGAGTTAAATGACTTGATTAGGGCCATAGAGCGAGTAAGTGGCAGAAACAGGAAGGGAAGCCAGGTGATGAGGCATCTAGCCCAGGTTGCCACTGGGCATATATTGTCTCTCTAAACTACTGTGGTGAATTTTAATAAATTACTTTTTGCATAATATTTTAATAATAAAAGTCTGTTTATTTTAGTATTTCAGAACACATGTATGCAACTCTTTTACAACCATGCATAATCTTACCATCAAAGATGATCTCTCCGATGTCATTTGGAAGCACTTCATTCCAGCCCTTTTTTTGTACCTCAGACTTTGATTTACACAACATTAGATCATACAACACTTGGTTTTGTGTCTTACTTTTTTCACTTACCATTTTATCGAGAGCTTTTTTGGTCATTAAACATTACTTACTAAACACGATTTTTAATGCCTGTATAATTTCCCATGGTATGACTATACCGTAAATTATTTAAAATTTAATCTGTCCCCTATTGCTCAATATTTCAGTTGTTTACCTTTTTATTGTTGATGAACATCCTTGTAAACAAATATTCAGTGGAATTTCTGTGTGTTTTCATGGTATAGATTGATAGAGGAGGAATTGCTGGGTTGGAGGTTATTAACAGTTTTTTAGGATCTTGACATGTGTTGTATGATTCCTTTAAAGAAAGATTTTCATCAATTTGCACTAGTTATCTGAGTGAGGTTTCTTACCACACCCTTTCCAGCTTTGAAAATTATGACCTTAAATTTTTTTTTTGCAATACGGCAGTGAAAAAAAATTCTGATATTTTAATTTGCATTTGTATGATCATTACTGAGGTTGAACATCTTGTTAAGAAGTATTGGCTAAATAGTATTTTTCTCTCACAAAGTCTTTTTATGCATGTTACCCATTTTTATATCAGGATACATATTTCTACTTTAAAAAGAATTATGTATTATGAATAAGTATTTTTGTGGGAAATATTTTATCTCCGTTTTTAATCTGCCTAATTTTAAGAGTTTTTTTCTGTGCAGATTTAAAATTTTTGTTATTAAAACAACCAATTCCTTTGTGATGCTTATTTTATTTATATACTTAGAAAGCTTTCTCTATACCCAAATCATTGTTTTTTTCCCCAGCACTTGTTTATTTATTTAATAATCCTTCCTTTCTCCATACATTTATGTGTAAGAAATTCTTAAGGTCTCTTTCTGGATTTGACTATCAATTCTTACACTAATATCACAGTTTTTTCATTATTATAGCTTTATAGTAGGTTTCTGTATCAATTGCTCTTCTTTAGCTTCTTTAGCTCCTCCTTCCAGTTTATTTTTCAAAACTATAAAAACATCTCATGAAAATTTCTAAATGAATCCCTCTGGAATGTTGATTTGAATTACTTTAAATCTATACAATGATTTGGAGAGAATTGACTTCTTTACAATGTACAGTCTGCCCATTCCCATTCAGGAATATGAAATAAATCTCCATTCATTCTAGTCTTCTTCTATGATTTTTTAATTTTCTTCATATAGTTCCTATTTGTTTCTTATTAAGGTTATTCCTGGGTAACTCAAGTGTTTAATTATTCCTGCTTCTGAGATCATTGCAAAGTGGCATTTTACAAAGAAGGGTCCTGATTAGCTATATTGGGGTTAGACTATGAGAAAACCCAACAGAACCTGACAAGCTAGAAGTCATTAGTAATTAAATAATTTCCATCTGAAAACTAATTGGATTAAATTAACCCACTTTAAGGTATTATATTTCAGACAAGAAATGTCCAACTGTTGTTCTCGTATTACCATCACTGCCAATCCCAAATTATATACCACATTTAGTCAATGAGTAAGAAATAAATGAACTTCATACCTACACTAAATTCATTTTTAAAAACAATTTTTTTTGTCATTATTAAATTGCAGTATTCTTGACACATTGTTCCCTACTTCTAAAGTCACACTTCTATTTTAAGTCTGAGTTAAATCTCAGGCTCTAGCACAGTAACATTTTTTAATGATTTCTCAAAATAATACATTTTTCCAATGCAAAACAGAGGACATTTTAGTGTAATACTACTTAAATTTACACATAGAAGTGAGAGTATATACATATATAAATAATACATGTGTATAGAAAGAGAATGTTTTATAGAACTTAAAAATTACTAACCCAAATCATCTAGTCTCCACGAAATCCATAAATCCCCTGAAATTGTTAATAAGATCATGTGTGTTTGTGTGTATATGTGTGTTTGTGTGTCTAAACATGCATTTTCCTGAGGGGAGAGTCCATAGCTAAATTTCATGTCATTGCCAACTAAGACCCTAAATACAGTTGAGAATAACTTCATCGGATGAGTAAACAAAGGCCCAGATTGCTGAGAGGTACCCTGTGGCACACAGTCTACAGGGACAGAGCCAAGACAGGAAGTTGGGTCCTGATCCTCAGCAGTTTCTGCAACACCTTTCTGCACATTATACATGTAGGTTCTATCAGATCTCTGCACACCCAATGCTCCTTCATCATGTAAGGTGGGCTGCGGTGGAACTAGCACAGAATTTGGGACCAGGCTCCCAAATCGAGTTGTGACCTTGGGCTCTGGCCTCAGTTTCCTTTTCTATGAATTGAGTTGCAGGAATAAGACCAATCTCAGTGAATTTTATAGAGAAGATGTGTGTATGTGTATATGTACATTTATACCTAAGTACTTTACACACTATAAAGTGCTAGGAAGTGTTAGTAATTACATCATGGCTAAGGAAGACTGAGGTCAAGAAGCACAGTGGCAGCATGTGTACCACTGTAAGTCTCAGCTGCCACCCTCTGTGCACCCAACATCTCACCCACTACCAGAGCCAGTCTCCCTGAGCCTTCTCAGGGAGACCTTCTCCATTCCTTCTCCATTCCTTTGATTGCAAGCACGGTCATTAACTTATACATTATCCCAAACACCTGCTACAAGAATTCTCTTCATAATGATATGTTTAGGAAAAAGAACATATGACTCTTAGAACTTCATAATAGGGTTCTGTTTTTGTTTTGTTTTCATAAAATCTTTAGTTTTTCCAAAAACGGTCATCTGTCACCTTCGAGGACTTGTGATAAGCTCCCATTTTTTAAAAAACTTATATCTAGTAGCACTACATTTTAAATAGTCCAAAACCTTTGTGACAAGTTTACCAGTTCATATTATTAGGCATTTTGGAAGAGCTACAAATTTGGGTGCTTGAGAGGGAACATTTAGAAGAGTAGTTACATAATTTCTAAGCACCATAATATATGCTCATTTAACACTTTTTGCTGTAGAGTACAATTAGGTATAAGACATTTTTGTCATTTAGGTAATTATACCTTGCAGTTGAATGTATGTACAGTGAGAATGGAGTGCTTCTCAGTTCTCAGTTCCGAAAACATATTTTTTTTGGTATGGCATGATGGATTTTTAAAAAATTAGAGACGTTATCGGTTCACAGAACAATTATACATAAAATATAGGATTCCCATATACCACCCTACTATTAACATCTTGTCTTGGTGTGGTACATTTGTTACAATTGATGAAAACATTTTTAGAGCATTATATTTAATATATAAGGATACTTTTTCTTTACTCTTATTAAAATCCTATTAAGAAGGAATTATTATCCTAACTTTTTAAAAAAAGATTTATTTCTCCCCCCCCCCCCCCCCCACGTCCTTGTCTGCTCTCTGTGTCCATTCGCTGTGTGTTCTTCTGTGTCTGCCTGCATTCTTGTCAGCAGCACCGGGAACCCATATCTCTTTTTTTTGCATCATCTTGCTGCGTCAGCTCTCTGTGTGTGCAGCGCCACTCCTGAGCAGGCTGGACTTTGTTTCGCATGGGGCGGCTCTCCTTGAGGGGCACACTCCTTGCACATGGGACTCCCCTATGTGAGGGACCTCCCTGTGTGGCAGGGCACTCCTTGTGCACATCAGCACTGCATGTGGGCTAGCTTGTCACACGGGTCAGGAGGCCCTGGGTTTGAACCCTGGACCTCCTATGTGGTAGACAGACGCTCTATCAGTTGAGCCGAAGCTGCTTCCCTATCCTAATTACTTAAATGAAGGAATTGAGTTGGCTGGCTGGAGGCCCACAGATAACCATCAGCACAGCGGGGACTTGGCCTGCTAACTCCCAAGTCCACCCGGGTCTCAAAGGCACATTAAAGCAGCCACACCCAAAAGACTGTGCCATTGCAGGGGAACTCAGGGAACTCAAGTTCTTTTTTTTGTTTGTTTGTTTTTTACCCAGTTTGATTTTTTTAAAAGAAAATAATGATGGTTATTTTGCTTTGTAATTTTTATTATTCCAAAATTCTGGGTAAAGGTAAATACAGAGCATTAGTAAGCAAGAGGAAAAAACAGTAAGCCAAAGCTAAGGAAATGAGAAGACAGCAAAGTAGAAAGTAAAGAGGTGTAAGCTGTTCAGAGGAAAACAGTTAACAAAAGCCACAACAGCCCCTGGTTGGGAAAGACGGGGAAGCAAGGGGAGAGAAGGCAGGACAGTGACAGACACACCAGCTGCAGCCAGCCACTGTGGGGAGAGAGACACATCAGGAGATGTCTGTTATCTTTTTTTTTCAACAGTATAAATGCATTTTTTAATTATCTTTTTTTATTTATAGATAAATAGATCATACAAAATATTATGTTAAAAAGCATAAGAGGGGGAAGCAGACTTGGTCCAATGGATAGGGTGTCCACCTACCACATGGGAGGTCCGTGGTTCAAACCCCAAGCCTCCTAGACCCGTGTGGAGCTAGCCCACGTGCAGTGCTGATGCACGCAAGGAGTGCCCTGCCACGCAGGGGTGTCCTCGCGTAGGGGAGCCCCACGCGCAACGAGTGCGCCCCGTAAGGAGAGCTGCCCAGCGCGAAGGAAAGTGCAGCCTGCCCAAGAATGATGCTGCACACACGGAGAGCTGACACAACAAGACGACGCAACAAAAAGAAACAGATTCTTGGTGCCGCTGATAAGGATAGAAGCAGTCACAGAAGAACACACAGCGAATGCACACAGAGAGCAGACAACGGGGGGCGGGGCAGTAGGGGGAGGAAGGGAGAGAAATAAATAAATAAATAAAATAAAAATAAAATGCATAAGAGGTTCCCATATATCCCACCCTGCTCCTCCCACATCAACATTCCCTTTCATCAGTGAGGCACGTTCATTGCATTTGGTGAACACACCGTGGAGCACTGCCGCACCACACTGCATGGACTTTAGTTTACATTGTAGTTTACACTCTCCCCCAATCCATCCAGTGGGTTATGGGAGGATAAACAATGTCCTGCATCTGTCTCTGCAATATCATTCAGGACAACTCCAAGTCCCAAAAATGCCCCATATCACACCTCTTCTTCCCTCTCTCTGCCTTCAGCAACTCCCGTGGCCACCATCTCCGTATCAGTGATACAATTCCTTCCATTTCTAGAGTCACAACTGTTCCATAGTAGAATACCAGCAAGTCCACTCCAATCCATATTATATTCCTGCATCCTGAGGACCCTGGGATGGTGATATCCACTCCACCTCTAAATCGTGAGGGGCCTTAGATCCCACATGGCTGATGGATGTGATCCTCCTGCTTGCAGTTGTACACACTCTTGGTTCCCTGGTGTGGTGGTTGACCATTCTCACCTCCCCGTCAGCTGACCTGGGTAAGTCCAACAAACAGAGAATAGGTGTTGCAACTCTGAGGCTCAGGGCCCAGCTGGCACATGGACAGTCCAGAGATTCAAGTCTCCTATTATCTTCTGATACAGGGTTCTTCAGGATGTGAGCCAGCCAGCTCTATCCCAGTTGTACCCCATTCCCCACCTGCCCCATCCAGTTTGATCCCAGAGCGGATGGAGAGTTAGAGCTCTCCCCCACCAGCAGCTGGATGCTGGCAGTGGTCTAATGCTGACCTGAGCATTGACACCCTTTAGCGAAAGAAAACCATTGGTAATAGTCTGAGCAGCTCTGGAACGTGATACCCAGCCCCGTTCTGAAGGGAGCAGCCTACCCCTCCCTGTCTCTCAGTCACCTGGGGAGCTCACACACCTGTGGGGAGCCTAGACTTGCTGGAACCTGCCTTGTTCTTGAGGATTAAGTCGCCCCTTCATAAGACTTCACCCCTATTTCTCGTCTTTGCATTGCACAACTTTCCCACTTAATTATTGGCTCTCCACCTGATACCAAGCATCACTCTGCCTCCCTGGAATTCCCAAAGATGCACACTTGAACAGACATGTGTGCCCACCTACATACAGCCACACCCCATTCCTGACATGCTCTCTCCTACTCCTTTTAACTTGGACTCCTAGAGGTGCTGACCTGAGTCTAAAATTCTTCCTCAGTCTTACCATCTTCACCAGGACATATCTGTTAGGGCCTTACTGCTGGTGGGAAAAAATCCACTGCTCCTGGCCCCGGTTTTACGCTCCTCCCGCCCAGGCCTCCAGGCTTCATTCCTCCCAGCAGCTTTGGGGCCTGAACCCTGCCCTGTGGTAAGGTACCTTGTCTTGGGATTAAGGTTGCCAGATTTAAGAAAGCAAACAAAAAGAAAAATAAAATAAACAGGGTGCTCAGCTAAATCTGAATTTCAGATCAACTTCTACCAAAAAAAAGTATTTGTTGTTTATCTGAAATTCAAATTTAAGTGGGTGCCCTCTATTTTATCTGGCAACTGTACTTGGGAGCCATGCCTAACAACTCAGCATCCTCTCAGGAAGGGGCCTTGAGAAGTTCACAGCCCTGTGCTAAAGGTGGATTTTTCCATTGACACTGACTTTTCTCTAGTAGGCTCCTAGTTACCTTTAGAGGCCTCATCGTGATTATTATTATTTTAGAACTAACTTGGGCTGTCAGTCAAGCCCAGGCATCTGTAGCACCAGACCAGATTCTGAAAAGTCTCCCTACCTCTCTGCAGCTTATTACAAACACCCAAATGTCATTTTGTTTTAACTTTCTGCCAAGATTTCCTCCAACTTTGCAAATAAGGGCCAAAAACATTGCGAATAACTAAAACAATTTGCCAGCCCTGTCTCTCCCCAACAGGATTTCTAGTTGCAAAATAAATGAATCAGTGTTGTTTACAACTCATCATCCAAAATTATTATTCATTTGGGCAAATGGCTGTTTGTAAAACTAGTCTGCCATATTTTTAGTCATTATCTCTCTTCCTTTCAAAAATTAAAGCTGACTTTGAATTTTCAAATGAAAACAAATCAGAGGCCTTTCTGATTATTTGTGTTGTCTCGTATGTACTAAGTCTTCCAGGGATGGAGACCTCCTTCATTGCTAAGGTCCAAGTGGCAATGGAAGAGGTGAGGCTCTGTTTTCCTTCTTCTCTCTTTAAAATCTTTCTGATCCATAAAACTATTAAAACAGAACGTTTATAATTTTCAGTGAGTTATGTTTTTCCCTTTCTTTTTTTGGTTTTATTCATCCTCATCTTCAGATCGAATAGTCAGTGCACAGGTATTCATGGCAGCCTACTATACAGAAGTTCATATCCTGGAAAGGCAAAATATTAATGTTTGCCTTTGCCGGGGACCACACACATGGGCTTCTGTGCTGCTCTCTCTGCCTTCTTAAGGAAGGTGGGGCAGGTAAACATTCAGCAAATCTAGACATAGACGTGGCCTTCTTCCAGTTCTAACTGCTGTAAATCATTGTACTCAACATTCATCAGGAAACAGTTAAGAATATTCACTTTGAATGATGGATGTAACTTTTTTTTTTAAGTAAGGGCTGTTAAGGTCTGATTCAACTCTACTCTTTTCTGAAACTACAATGTTTATCATAGATTTAATAATATACACATATTCTTTAGTGTGATGTGTAAAGGAAGAATAAATACAATCCTTTGCAGTATAGTTATGTTTTAAACCAGTTTTATACTTTTTCTGATATTATAAATATTTTGTCTCCTAGTCCTTTCTCCTATTTCCCTTTCTTCTCCTGAAACTTGAGAGGGTAAATATTAAGTGCATTTGCTTCTGTTTAAATATGAGTCATGGGGCTTACACAGGGACTGCTCTCTCTGGAAAAACAATTGCAAAGTACCACAATTGAAATCAGCTGTAGCTATGTTTTGTACTTGCTTCATGTAGGAGGAAGCTGGTTGATTCAGAAGCTCAGTCATTACTTTCTAATAGAACAGAAAACATGGGTCACTTTATTCTGGAGGAAAAGATGAGAATTAAACTCCTCCCTGCCGCCTTTCCCTTCGCCTGCCACAGTATCATCCTACTTCGAATTTACAAGCTTCATTTTCAATTTTCCTTATATGAATCTGATCACGTACTGTCCGATGAGAACAGAAACTAAGTTTCTCCGATTTTCTAGTTCTCACTGCCCAGGATTAGAATTAAACATTTATTTTTCCTTAATACACACACACACATAACATGCTTTATCTATGAACATTTGTCTAGTTAAATTTTCTGACTACAGTTACTTCATCCTTGAAAGTCCTATTAGCTACTTTTGTCATTAGACAGTTTGTAGCATTAGGTGGCTATATAGTGTCAGGATATTTTCCCTTGTAAGAATCACATGAAAGTTTGTTGATCCCAAACAAATGGAAATGGTTTTGAGCCCACCTATTGTACAATGGAAATGAATTGTTTTAGAAGTTGGCCATTTAATGATATATAGTACTTGACAAACAAAAATGATACTACTCAGCTACAATCAGTGAAGGTCAGGATTTTGAATACCCAATCTTTGACCCAAGGGAAGCAGAGATTACAATAAGGATGATAGAGGTTGGAATGTGCCAAATAACCACAGAACAGAAAAGAGAGCTCAAAAGACCAAGATCACTTGGAAAAGGAGTTCACCTTACCTGTAAATTTAGGCTGCTTTAAATGCCTAAACTAGTTACATATAGCCCAAGGCTTTTAGCTGAATTTCAATCTTCCCAGGTCAGATAAATAGATATACTTAATAGGTAAGATATTTAAAATTATAAAATCTAATGGGTGAAGTCTACAGACCGGCATGGTAGAGGTCGGAATTTTTAAAGAAATGTTTATACTTTGCTGTTCAATTGGACAACCTTTCCAATTTAAGGTACAATACCAAAAGTCATTTTTTTATTTTGTTTAATTTTGGAGATGAAGATCAGATAAATTTAGAAACTGGCAGAATGTCAATCACTGAGGGCTTCTACAACTTCTTGCATTTGGGGGAAGCAGTATTTTTATGGGGTTGGCCCTGACATGTTTTATCTCATAGTCTGTATGTGACATATGTATATGCAATTCCCAAGGAAAAGAACCTTGGGAAAGCACATCATAACCCATGATTGGTCATGCCATAAAAAACCAAGGCAGATAAGAGCCGTGGTCTTTGTGTTGCCTTGATCTTTCCAGTGCACTTTCAATCCATAAGCTGTGGCTCCAGTGACCAATGAGTATGGGAACTTCTGGGTTTTACTTGCATTTCACACCATGCATTTAATGTTTTAGAGATGTTCAAAAGAAAATTTAAAAACTGACCACTTTTTCAATGTGTTATTGCTCAAAATAATCTATGCAAAAGGTAGAAGCGTTGTTATCCCTGTTTCAAAGAGAGATGCTCTAGCTCCTGGGGGTGATAAGCCTCCACATGGCAAAGCCCAGGAAAATTCATCAGCTCTGTCCCAAGTCTAGTTTGGGCCACTGCATTTCTACACCAAGAAAGGCAATAGTCAAATATCTAGTTTTCTCTCTCCAGTCCTGTAGAGAACTGCACAACAACTTTGGATGTGGAACTTTGTGCAGAGTATAGCTGTGTCTTGGATTACCAATAGAACGTCAGAGAGAAAAAGGCACTTTGGGGATCAAGATGTTGGGCTGAACTATATAAAGTTGCTGATATTCAACCATTTTGATCTACAAAAATGGCAATTTCATATGGCTCAGCCTATTACATATCCTTCATTTTATTTTATTTTTTTAAGATTTCTTTCTTTCTTTCTCCCCCTGCCCCAGTTGTCTGTTCTCTGTGTCTATTTGCTGCATCTTCTTTGTCCACTTCTGTTGTTGTCAGCGGCACGGGAATCTGTGTTTCTTTTTGCTGCGTCATCTTGCTGCATCAGCTCTCCGTGTGTGTGGTGCCATTCCTGGGCAGGCTGCACTTCCTTTCGCGCTGGGCGGCTCTCCTTATGGGGCGCACTCCTTGCGCATGGGGCTCCCCTATGCGGGGGAAACCCCTGCGTGGCAGGGCACCCCTTGTGCGCATCAGCACTGCACATGGGCCAGCTCCACACGGGTCAAGGAGGCCCGGGGTTTGAACCACGGACCTCCCATGCGGTAGACAGACGCCCTAACACTGGGCCAAGTCCGCTTCTCCTCTCATTTTAAATATTTGGAAACTGAGGCACAGAAAGTGTTATTTTTTCCTTATTTTACTATGAAAAGTTTCAAACAAAACATACATACCACCCAAATTTAATTATCAAGATATTGTCACATTTAATGGATCTAGCACTCATTACTATTTTCCCACTTTTTAAAGCAAGTCCAAGATTTCCTATCACTTCACCTCTACATACTTCAGTACGTAACTCTAAATTGGACATTTTCTTACCTAACCACAATGCCATTTTCACAACTAACAAAATTAATGGTAATCCCTTGGTCCATATTAACATTGTCTCATAAACAAACCACCCATAAAAGGTATTTTTATCAGGATAGAAACATAGTCCACCTATTACATTTGGGGTGTTTCATCTCTAAGTCTCATTTAATCTTCCTTTTATCACACGCCGTTGAAACTGGGTCAGTTGTCCAGTGACATATTCAGGATTTCTCCATTCAGTGCCATGTGGCCAAGGTTAGCATGGCCCTCTGTCTAGAAGAGGGGTGATCCTAGCTGTGGCCTTCCACTCTCCTGACCCTGGTACACATGTTCATCCCCCAGATGGCCAGGCCTTCCCTTAACTAGACTCTAATAAGTTACGTATAATCATGCGTATGTGTATGAATCTATTTTTTATGATTTTATTTATGATTTTAAAGAAGTCTAAATTTGGTTGAGAAATGCTATGAAACTGTGAAGTTTTCTTCCATTATAAGACAAAATTGAGGCTGCAGCCTCAGTAAGCAGTCTCATTGCGTGGAGCACCTGCATTGTACCAGGCACTTTTACGTTATCTCTTTTAAGCATCACTAAAGTCTTGTGAATAATCAGCACCATTCTACAGATGAGGAAATTGAGTCTACCTAAGGCTTTCTGGGTCCAAGTCCAGTGCTCCAGTGAAAAATAAGATCTGAGAAACCTAGCTACTAGGTCTTTGTTCTAATCGATATTCATCCGTTCATTCCTTCCCGCCTTCATTCATTCATCCTTGATGCTTCCCAGGCACTGTGCTCGGCTTTGGTGAATGTCCTTTCTCTTTTGATTTGTAGTCATTTTAAAGCATATATATAGGAACTGCTGTATACTTGCTGGTGTGAAATGACGGAACGAGCCTCTGCTTTATGGTGCATTATACAGTATTAGTGTTTACTGTAGGTTCAAGTAGGGCGAGCTAAACCGTGGCCTGTCCATCGCCATGTAGGTTGGTTTGTTTTTCAACACATTTATAAAACTAGATTTTCAATTATAATGGACCAATTCTTTTAAAGGTTGGAGCCACAGGGTTAACACTCATTGAAAACCCCGATGGGGTACTCCAGACTGGAGTTCTTTTAAACGCTGCTGAAAAGGCTGAATAGAGGGTAGAGTCTCTTGAAATCCATGTAGGATCTTTGTACCAGCTGGGCTTCATTTCAGAATCTACTGCTGTCATTACAAAATAGCTGTTTTCTCTTTAATCTGTGTGCCACATTGCAGCAATTTTCATCAAAAATATATTAAGCCCCTGCTGTAAATTGGCCCCACACATCCTTGTCAGACACATGAAGCGTAAAATATCTTCTTTTTCAAAGTTTTTTTTTTTTCTCTCTAAAGCCCTAGTAGATATCAACAGTTCCTAAAGCCTCATAGTAGTCCATCATGTCTGTAAGCCAAGGATTATAATGCGTAACAAATCTGATTCAGTGTCAGAGACGGATTTTACCCTTTGTTTTAAAAAAAATTACAGAAAAGTCATTGTAGAAAAACAACAACAAAAAAACCAGAATCTCCAAATCTCCATATCTGATGAAATCTCACCTCAGATTACTAGCCCAAGAGAAACTATAGTTTGCCAAGCACAAAGAAGTTGTTCCCATGTGCTCCCTAAAGCCTGCCCTATCAAAATGCCTGTGTGTTTTGATAAACCTATGCTGAAGAAGATACAGTTATATTTATGACAGGACTGGGTGGGTGGGGTTGTGCAGTGAGGGTGCCTGTGTCTGTGAGAAATAGGAAGAGAGAATGTGTATATATACATGTGCATTTCTGTGCACACACAGGCACAGAAACTTACCTGTGAACCACCCTCTCCTAGTAACTTAGGAGCCGTCCAAAAGCATTTTACATCCCAAAAGCAATACTACAGCATGATGTAAGGGCGGTCAGTTTCAGGCCTTATTCAAGAGGGTCAAAACACACCATCTTTGTGGTAGGTAGGTTTGTCAAACTGATGCCAAAATTGTCTGCCTGTGTCACAGAGGAAAGAATCGAGTCCATTCCTTACTGGAAAATGTGACTCTGAGTATTTCTTCCACTTTTTCGGTTTCTTGCAGAAGAGAACACAAGAACTGTGGTGCTTTAAAAATTCCCCAGAAGCTCCTATACAAAATAGCTTTGACAATTTAACAGGAAATTGCCTCAGATTTTTAAACCATTCTAATTTCACCCTTAACACCCACTAAAATGCATTAAAAAAACACATTTCATATATAATATGCATGACATATAAAGCATGACCCACCCAATTGAATTCAAATCCAGTTGACATCCTTATATTTTTGCTTTTAAAAAGAGAACAGACAGAATTCTACATTTTAAAAGGCTTCCAAATTTGCTTGTGTGTTGTCTTCCATTAAACATCTATGAAATTCAACATTAAGTTAGGTTTGTTGTTAGGTTAGTCTATTATTACTGTTATTAATGAAATTTCAAGTTAGACAGTTTTCCAGGCTTTCCTGAATTTCAGAATGGATTATTGACATACCTGACAGGTATGATGCACATGTTTCCATCGTAGCACTGTGCTTTCGCACCTCACTTTGTGTGGCTGCCCTTTCCAAGCCCTGGGGAAGAAACAATAAATTTCAGTCTCAAGTCACTTTCTAATCAGAGATAACTCTATTGGTGAGGCAGAATTTTTTTCCTTGAAAACAATCAGTTTTGGGGGAGTTTCTAGATGTCATTGCCACCAATTCTTACCTCTATTCAGAAAAGAAGCCTTAAGGGCAAGCAACCTCTTAGCACCTGACCCAGGTCTACTAAACAGTGTGAAGACAGGAATAATCTTGGCCAGCTCCACAGAGGAGCCGAGACGGTTGGTTGGCAGGGCCAGCAGCAAGAGTAGAATACAGATAGGTTCCTCCAGAATGGAATACAGATGTGCCCCTTCAGCCACGAAGCTGGGAGCAGAGAGGCTGGCATTTTTCCAGTAGGAGGTCATTTCAAAAACAGGAAGTGAGCTCTTCAGACCAAGTAGAGGTCCAGATATGGAGGCCATCTCAGTAAGCCCCAGGGGTTCACACAGAGTAAGGAACTGCTGCGTTGCATATGGAAGTGGTTAGTGGTGATGATAAGCTCAAGCAAGGCCTTGTGGGTAGAAGGGCCGGGACCAGGGTGAAGCGGGTAGGGCACCTCAGCATCCAGTGCTTAGTCAACTTGACTATGAGGTTGACGCTGCTGGACACCGCCACCCAGTTGGCAGCCCAAGCTGATTTTGCCATTCCAACCAGCTAACTAGGTGACCGATTCCTTCCTCATCACGTGTCCCTCTTAGCATTTCCTCAGAGAAGAGCCCTGCCAGGTGGAGCATTCAGGGGAATGTCATGACTTTATCTGGCATTCTAAGGGTATATGGTGTTCTGGTTTATTGTATTGGAGTAACTAGAATACTGAATATATATACTATAAATTTGCAAATAAAAAACATTATATTAAAATGTAGGCTTTAAAAAATGATTTAAAAGTTACTTCAGGATCTTACACTGAACATCATTTAGGACTGTTCCTTGGGTATATGAATACTTCCTGACTATGAGTTCTGGCTAATGTTAAAAGGGGAATAGACAAGAATGTGCAGTGCTAATTTGTTTTCTTTTTCCTTCCAATTAGGAAATTCATGTTTTCTCAGTGCACAAATATAGTAATATTCTTCTAGGATTGTGCCTTACTGGTGAACATGACAGGTGGAATATTCAAACATCTACCTCACTAATAAGACATGCACAAATTACATAAGAACATATAAAATACTCTCAGGAACTTCCAATAATCACTGAGGATTGATATTTTTGGACTTAATATATTAGTTGGGTTCTTTAGTTGAAAGTGTCAACTCAAGTGAACCTTGCAAAAAATTATTGGAAAACTATTAGGTAATCCACAGATTCCAGAAGATTGGAGAGCCAGGTTTGAAAAACTATGGTGATAAGGGCAGATCTGGAGAGTTTCTAACAGAAATTGGTATTCAGGCTTTTAGGCTGCCACCACCATGATATGTCAACTCCAACTGTTTTCCATTGGTCCGTCCATCTGCTTGACACTCAAAGTCCCAGGAAAGGAAATCCATTTAGCTGATGGATCATGTGCACTCATGTTGATGAGGAAAAAACTGGGCGACTTATCTGACAATTCCACAAAACAATGGAGGTGGTTCTCCAAGAGGAAATTGGGGTGCTATCACCAAGAAAGGAGATACACAAACTAAAGACAGTAAATGTTTTCCACACAAGGTCCCCCAACCCACACCTCCAGCTACTCTGAGTCTTTGTGTTCACATCTCTGATTGAATAGGTTGGATTGATCCTCTTTTCCATGAATCTGTAATTCTAACTTTAGACAGGTTGGGCTGTTGAGAGAGCTGACTGAACAGCATAAACCATAAGAGGTAGCTCTTATATGAGTAGGTACATTTCTTTTCTTTGGACGCATAAGAATGTATCCATGTATCTTTGTGTGAGGTAATACCCATCTAACCTTATTAGCATTCTTAAGGAAGTATGCAGTATTAACAGCTTTAATACCTTCTAAAAGTCATGGAACAGGGAGAAAAAAAGACGAACTTTGGGCATACCTGGCAATTAGTACATCCATTAGTCTTCTTGCTATCTGAATGGGCAAAGTATTTGGCATTTTTCATGCTGTATATCTGAAAAGATAAATTGGAACAGAATAGCTGTGTGATCTTGGTTACTTCACTTAACCTCTGTATAATTGGAAGATAATATTCTTACAGAATTTTTGTTTTTCAGAGCATACTAATTTTTGAAGAATATAAATAAATATCAAACAAAATTTCTATCTTAAATATTTTAAACCTGAACTGATGTTTTGACATCAGTTTAAACCTCTGTCCCCAAACCATCTATAATGTTTTAAACAAACTCATTTGTTCACTATTAAGGGAGGAATTGGAGTAGATAGTCTCTCACATAAAGAATTATGAAATATAGTACATATTAGTAGTGAGACATTTAAACAAAATTTCTATCTAAATTATCTTGAAACCTAATTTAATATCATGACATCAGCTTGATTTTCCACACAAAAACTGTTCAGTTTTAAAACGGTCTTTGTAAATGATATAACTTCTGCTGTAAAATTTCCAGAACAAAAAAGGGCACAAGTTTCTATTGTTGCTGTTGGAACTTAGTCAAGAACTGATTAGTTGAGATGTTACTATGAAGATTACTCAGGTAAAAGTAAGGGGGGAATAATGGGTTGTTGGGGTTTTCTTTATTCTTACTGATTTGTTTGACTAGTATTCATTGAATGCTTACTCTGTGGAAGGTCTTCTCCCAGCCTCTTTATAATTCTCACCACAACCCTATGAAGTTAGTTATCTTTATTGCCCTAATTTTACACAAGAAGAAAGTGAGATTTAGAGAGATCACGTAAGTTTCCTGAGGTAAACCCAGGCACAAAATGGTGGTGTCAGGAGCCCCACGTAGCTCTATTGCTCTATTCCGTAAGGAAGTTACTTCCTCTTCCTTCTCAAAACTTGCCATCTCTCAGCATCCATGGTGTTGCTTGGTCTCTTTCTGCTGCTCTAAACACTTGTTCTTGGTCTTCGTCATTGACCTCTCTTCCCCTCTCTAACCTTTTCCATAAACCCTACGAAATGGTGAGTTTACCAAAGGTCTGCCTTTGGTTTTCTTTTCAGCCCATGCTTCACTTTTCCCCTTGCATGTTCAGTTTTCACATTGGGGCCAGTACTTCTGAACGCCAACCCTTCTGCTTCTTCCAAATGTAGATGTTACCTGCTTGCAACTTATCTTTCTCTATGGGTCATCAGGGTCCAGTTGACCAACCTTACAGGATAGATGAGAAGCCCCTTCATCCCTCCTTCTATCTGACTGTTTCTTTCAAACTATCTGCACCAGAGGAGACACCAGCATCCTCAGAGAGATTTCTTTGACCAGTCTCT
The DNA here is from genome assembly GCF_030445035.2 of Dasypus novemcinctus. Lineage (NCBI taxonomy): Eukaryota > Metazoa > Chordata > Mammalia > Cingulata > Dasypodidae > Dasypus > Dasypus novemcinctus. Next base: position 54,171,012 of record NC_080673.1, read on the forward strand.
TCAGGGAGTTGTTAGTTAAAAGTGCTTTTTAAAAAAAATGCAATTTTTACCACTTGAGCTTTCAAATAAGGTCTGAATGTCCCATGTTCTAAACCCACATGCCCAGAGTCAGCCAGACTCCTCCTGAGAATATTCCATTGGAACCTCAAGCTCAGCATGTTCAAAATCAAGTTAGGACTTTCACAAGCTTCTCAGTCACCCAGACTCAGTCATCTTCTAATTCTTCAACCCCCATGTCCAGATCCATCCATGCCTCCTGTATCACCTCTCTCCTTTCCAAACTCACCAAAATTGACCTACTTGAAGTTCTAAAAAGAAAAAAGAAACCTTTTTCATTAACTTCCTGCTTGTTCTTTCTGGTCTCCGATTTTCTCTATTCCAAGACTTCCTTAAATAACTGATTATATCACTGCTTTGGTCAGAAAACTTTGATGGCTTCCTGATACTTATACACTAAAATATGTGTAGGTATTTTCTTACATGGCATTCGAAACCTTGCGCATTCAGATTCCAAGCTTCCATCCAGGCCTTACTCCTGCTATACCTTCATGTCAGCCCACTTCTGGTCACACTGGACCGTCAGCCGTTCCCAAGTACAGGCTGTATTTACCTGCTTCTGCGCCCCTCTTAGTTCTTGAGGCTCCCTCTGTCTAGACTGTATTTCCTCTCTGACCACGAGTCTCCCTATGAAATCCTACCCTTCTCATGGCTCAGTTCAAATACCCTTTGTGAAGCTTTCCCTGGTCCGACAATCTCACTTCCACTGCTAATCAATTGTAATCCATCCTCCCAATGTTTCTGCCAAGCTTCATGAGTTCGTTTCTTATGATGCTTGATATATTCTGCCTTATGTTAGTTGTGTTACTAAAGCCCCTTTACAGGGGAAAAAAAAACATTTCACAGCATTTCATCTCCCCCCACAGAAGACAACTTATTCAATTTGTTCGATTTCAGTCAAACAAACGGAATAAATTGGACCATATCTAAGAGGATCATACTTGATGATCTCTAAGGTTACTCTCTAGCATTAAAAGCCTTTGACTATATGAAATAAATCAAAGTCAAGTCCTTCTGTGTCAGTAAAAATTAGGTGGAGCTGCAAATAACAGTGGTCGCCCAAATATTAGCTTAAACAGAATACTTCATTTTTCTTTCTCAAAGGAAGTCCAGAAGTAAGCAGTCTGTGGCTATTATTGTGGCTCCACAGAGTCGTCAAGGCCTCAGGCTTCTTTCAGCTCTCTGCTCTGAGTGGTCACAATCTCTAGGTTGTGACCTCATGGTCTATAATGGCCTCTAGAGTTCCAGTCATCACATATGAATTCTAGGCAGAAATCTTTTCCAAGAAGAAAACGACATGCCCTCTTCGAAAGAAACTTTTACTGTCAGCTCATAGGCCAAAACTTAGTTTCTTGCCACCCCTAACTACAAGGGAGGTAGGGGATTACAGCCTTTTGCTACATGGCAATGGCCTGGCTAAACATGTCAGGGGGGATGGATACTTGGTATGCACATTATTTTTTTTTAAATAAAATTTTATTGAAGCATATCATTCATACATGAACATACATAAACAATAAGTGTATAGTGACAGTTGTGAACTTACAAAACAAACATGCATATCATCATACAGGGCTCCCATTATCACCCCACCACCAACACCCTGCTTTGTTGTGAAACTTTTGTTACAAACTCTGAAATAGCATCGTCAAAATTTTACTACTAACTATCTCACATTTTGTCTCAGGCACATTCTTGATGGTGATTTTTTAAATTGGGAGATTTTCATTCTGACGGGACCACAGTCCCCTCCCCTATAGCTGTTTCGCCAGGCTATCTAAGGGGAAGGACTGGAGACAGTAAGAACGAAGACTTGGAGACAAGATGGAACATAGTTATCTTTATCTTGGTATCTGAAAAAGAACCCAGGAAATAACTATGGAAAAAAATCTAATGAACTACCTGACCCTAGTTTCTATTCAATGAAGAGAAAAGCCACCATGAAGAAGAGGGAGGTCTCAGGGTGCAAAAGACCCCATTTAGCAAGCGCCCTACTACCGCCACAGGTTGCACCGGAAGCCAGAACAAAGGTTGGTTCCATGGGAAAACTTGGAGTCTGCTAGGATTTCTGAGTTGTTTTGTTTTTTTGTTTTTTTAATGTGATATCCAAATGAGAAGGGAAACAGTTTAGAATCATTTCTCTTCAGTACAGGAATGAAAGTACTGTTTGAAGCTGAATTTGACTCAGGCCCCTCATCTTCTGAAGAATTGTCCTTAACTTGATGGCGTCTTTTACATATCACTTAACGTAGAATCTTACCGAATAATGCTTCATTCCACATCTTTTAAACCCCACTGATTTCTGAAAGTGTGAAGAAAGTAGAAGGCCTAGAGTTAAATAGAAAGCTTTGAATCAGTAAGGTTAATAAAAAATTAAGGATTGCTATGAGACACTTCAGGCAAAGCTAAACAAACTAGGGGATTGGGTAGCATGAAAGCAGATGAAATTTAATTTGGTTAAGTATAAAATAATGCACTTTGGGAAAAATAGTCTAAACTTCTCATAAGCTCTGATAGGTTCTGAAATCATCGTAAAATAATTTAAGAGTCAAGACTGATAACTTGGGGAAAATATCTGTCTGGTATGTAACAGCAATTTTAAAAAGCCAATAGGGTACTTGGGGGTTAAAAGAAAAAATAATATAGAAAATTTAAGATAACATATAAAACATTAGTGCTGTTTTCTGTCCAGTTTTGGTTATCATGGGAGATACTAAATCCCAGAAAAGGGACTTGAAAATAGTTTAGAAAAGTAGTGAGTCTTAGGATTTATATAAACGTACAGACTTGGAAAGTGGCCTTTTGGAAGAAAGAAGAGGTAGAATACAAAGAACAGGAAAAATAATTTAGAAAGGGATACTTTCTCCTTGGTCCTAATGTCCCATAATACGGAAAAACAACACTTAGTAAATTTGCCAAAACAATGTTAAACAAAGGTATAAAATGGTCTTTAACCAGTCAGTGTTCCTTCAAGAAGTAGATATCCCTGTTGTAGGAGGGGACCTGTATTTGATTAAGGGGCACAAAATTCCATTAACATTTGTATCTGTTCAGCTAAGAATGAGTAAGTGAAGTGTAAGGAAATTCCCTGTGGGATACTAGCAAGCGGTAGCACAATATGGGGAAGGCTCAGTAGAGTCCTGCTCACAGCTGGTGAGGATAAAACTGAACTAAAAGGTTCTGTGGCCAAACCCAAGTGAGTCATTTACATGTTCCTGTTACATACAGAATTTTTTTTCTTTCAGCTACACGCTCATGATTCAGCATTTCCTACAGCAACAATTGGCAGGGGTACCTCCATGAGGCAGAGGGTGCTGTTCAGGCTTTGCCGGAGGACCTCCCTGGACAGATGAGCAGCAGGGATGGTAAACAAAGCTGGAAGCACTTATCATTTCCCTGAAGTCAGTATATTACGCCCCCTTTCTCCAGTGGAAACTGCACTAGCGT